>NC_092225.1:97114423-97444423 GCF_036320965.1 Panulirus ornatus
CAATGGCAAAGATACCTTTTTCTCTGCACATTTTTGAGCAGATTAATTCCTTTCGTGGCTGGAGCTAAGAGAGCGCCAGAACCTCTCGTTTTCTTTCGTGTAGAATCCACCGGGAAGAAAGACCATGTGTGATCTTGCCTGTGTCTCGTTGTTATCTTCCTCCTCTGGGCCTCACCACTTAAGACATCCCTTTCCCCTCCCCCAAGTCCACCTCCATTGGAAGCCCCGCCACACCTTGTGACGCGCACGCGCGCCAGTGACATACTTCAGTTTGATGCGTGGGGGAGATAAGTTAACTTGTGGAGCCAAGCTTAGGGGAAGCTTGTGTTGGCTGTATGCATTATGGCTCGTGGAGCCAAGCTTAGGGGAAGCTTGTGTTGGCTGTATGCATTATGGCTTGTGGAGCCAAGCTTAGGGGAAGCTTGTGTTGGCTGTATGCATTATGGCTCGTGGAGCCAAGCTTAGGGGAAGCTTGTGTTGGCTGTATGCATTATGGCTTGTGGAGCCAAGCTTAGGGGAAGCTTGTGTTGGCTGTATGCATTGTGGCTTGTGGGGCCAAGCTTACGGGATGCTTGTGTTGGCTGTATGCATTATGGCTTGTGGAGCCAAGCTTAGGGGAAGCTTGTGTTGGCTGTATGCATTATGGCTTGTGGAGCCAAGCTTAGGGGAAGCTTGTGTTGGCTGTATGCATTGTGGCTTGTGGGGCCAAGCTTACGGGATGCTTGTGTTGGCTGTATGCATTATGGCTTGTGGAGCCAAGCTTAGGGGAAGCTTGTGTTGGCTGTATGCATTGTGGCTTGTGGAGCCAAGCTTAGGGGAAGCTTGTGTTGGCTGTATGCATTATGGCTTGTGGAGCCAAGCTTAGGGGAAGCTTGTGTTGGCTGTATGCATTGTGGCTTGTGGGGCCAAGCTTACGGGATGCTTGTGTTGGCTGTATGCATTATGGCTTGTGGAGCCAAGCTTACGGGATGCTTGTGTTGGCTGTATGCATTGTGGCTTGTGGGGCCAAGCTTACGGGATGCTTGTGTTGGCTGTATGCATTATGGCTTGTGGAGCCAAGCCTAGGGGAAGCTTGTGTTGGCTGTATGCATTGTGGCTTGTGGAGCCAAGCGTGAGGGGTCCCGTGTTGTATATAGGCTTGTAGAGCCAAGAAATATTTCACTGTATATTTTTCTCCATTAACCCTTAATATGTTGAAAATGGATCAGGGAATAAATTGATATCTACGTGTAAAGAGGACTGAAAATAATGGTTGAATTGAAAAATAAAATACTTGACACAAAAATTACAGCAGTGAGCAGTACTGAAAACGAATGTACTGGAATAATTGGCAGGTATCGGGATTGTGACTAGCGAGTGGTAGGGTCGTGAATAATTATCAAGTATCGGGACTGACTTGCGAGTGGTAGGGTCGTGAATAATTATCAAGTATCGGGACTGTGACTTGCGAGTGGTAGGGTCGTGAATAATTATCAAGTATCGGGACTGTGACTTGCGAGTGGTAGGGTCGTGAATAATTATCAAGTATCGGGACTGTGACTTGCGAGTGGTAGGGTCGTGAATAATTGTCAAGTATCGGGACTGTGACTTGCGAGTGGTAGGGTCGTGAATAATTGTCAAGTATCGGGACTGTGACTAGCGAGTGGTAGGGTCGTGAATAATTGTCAAGTATCGGGACTGTGACTAGCGAGTGTTAGGGTCGTGAATAATTGTCAAGTATCGGGACTGTGACTAGCGAGTGGTAGGGTCGTGAATAATTGTCAAGTATCGGGACTGTGACTAGTGAGTGGTAGGGTTGTGAATAATTGTCAAGTATCGGGACTGTGACTAGCGAGTGGTAGGTTCGACCGGCATGAGTGGAGCGACTGTCTCCAACCTCTCTTCTCTGACGTCACGTCTGCTGGGGGTGATGGGGACATCCCTGACGTGCCCTTGCCGAGATGGGGCATGCTATGGACATGACACGCTTCCACAAGGGCACCTTACATAAACCATGGGAGAAAGGGAATGGGAGAGAAACAGTAAGAGAAAGGAAATGGGAGAGAAACAGTAAGGGAAAGGGAATGGAAGAGAAACAGCAAGAGAAAGGAAATGGGAGAGAAACAGTAAGAGAAAGGAAATGGGAGAGAAACAATAAGAGAAAGGAAATTGGAGAGAAACAGTAAGAGAAAGGAAATGGGAGAGAAACAGTATGAGAAAGGATATGGGGGAGAAACAGTACAACAAAGGGAATGGGAGAGAAACTACAAGAAAGGGAATGGGAGAGATGTGATAGGCAATTATGTCTTACCAGCATTTCAGGCATGATGGGTATAGATGGGAAGCAGTTATTTTTTAGTATTGTATATTCACAGAAATAGTACTTTGCAAGTTTGCATACAAAATTGATATTTTAGGCTAAAGTAACACATAGAATCTTGACATTCAAGGGGAATTATTGACAAATGATGATACAAATGAGTAGAAGTACAAATGTTGAATTGTTAATTGAATTGGTTGTCATTTCAAAGACAGATGTAATAGGGTCTGCTACTCAGAAAGGTTCAAGTCACCATTGGAGGAATGAATTGAGTTATATCTTTTACAGTCATTCTTGATACATGGTAAGGGACAGCGTGATTGGTACTTGATATGATCTACATGAATCATTAACTTCATACAAACTGCATAATGCATATAGACCTAGAGCAACATACAGCCTGATATGCCAAGCCCTGTCCAGGGAAGTCCATGGCAGAAGAAAGCCACTGAAATTGGCTGGAATAAAAAGACATACAAGATCACTGGAAAAAATAAATCATGGGATTAAACTGTTACAAGGATATGGTTTACATTTTTTTCTGTGGATACTTTGATGCGTGTACTGTATCCATGAATTTCATTTTTTGTTTACATGATATTGACTTTTTCCTCGGCTTCCTTAAGCAGTAACAAACCGATATTACTTGATTAAAAAGAAGTGACAAGTGCTAGAAATGAGATACTATTTTGAGGCCTAAACTGACAAGATTTTGTGCAGTATCTGTTAATAGTTGTATATATATATTATTAGTGAGCACTAAATCTTATAGTTGTGATTTTTAAATTCTGTAGTTATTTAGTGTTGTAGATATTATTGTTGATCATTAAACACAAGATTTGATCACAGAATGAGAAATAGTGCATGCACGTTCACAAAGTCTCATTTGTGCATGATAAGCCCCTAGAATGAAACAAAGAATTGGGGAGTGAATCTTGTATGGTATAAAGAACTGTGGATGTGACAGTAAAACTGTTAGTGGAAATTGTTACGATTTGAAGACCCTGATTCTATCCACAATCAAGGAAAATGTTCCGAACAGCATGTGCACCATTTGTCTTCAAGTTCTCAACTTTTTACCCTGTAAGTTAGTTGATCATCTTTTATTTGAGTATTTTAAGGCTATGTGTGTATTTGTAATGTTTTTGTGAATTCATATTTATTAAGGCTTTCTTGAAGACCTATTTTGTGCTGATGGAGAGTGTTCTGTGCCCTGTTTTTTAATATTTAAACTTTCATATTAATCACAGTCAGTTAGTGTTATTTGAGCCATAGCTTTGAGGTTGCTCTCACTTGGCAAGGATTGTTATTGTAAAGTTATTTTTCATTGTCCATCTCCTGCATTCCAAGATTGTAAATTAAATTTTTTCATCACTGAAGCCATTTAACAAGTTAAAAAGGTAACAATATTATTCTAAATATTCCTTTTTTAGATATAGTTCATCTCTTGCTTCCTTTTTCTATTCTGAGGTGTAATGCTGTAATTTTTTCTTTTTTACATGGTATTATCTCATCTCAGATGGGAATACTAAATGGATGTGGTTTATTCCAATTTTGGCGTGAAGTACTGTATACCATTAGAAATTTTTTAAAGGCTGCCCTAGTATGACCCAGGAGATAATTTAGTCCCTTAAAATTTGTGTGCTTGTCTGATAACAGAAGAGATGTGTTTTTAAACCTACTTTTGTAAGAAGACAACCAGTGTCGTAGTTGGGTTATCCAAATCTTTCATGTGTTCACATGCCTGAGTACCGTATACTCAGTGATTTTGGAAACCTTTAGGGATGTATTGAATTACAGATAAATTTTGACAGACCCAAGAATAATAGTACACCTAGTAATTACACTTGTAAGTTGACTTATTAACCCTCCACTATATTAGAAGGAAAATTATATGTGGACTCTCGGCTTCTTCATTGTCTGAAACTAATTTTGTGGAACAATATTTAAAGCTTATTGGGGGACATGTTAGGGGAGTAAGTACCTACCTACAATTGCAATACCTATGACAGTTTTATGATGATGACAGGTGTAGCACATAGAGTAACAATCTCTCAGCTGCCACACCTCGTGATTGTTGATCCGAGGTCGATTTTGATCATGGATTGACATCAGTCAATTTTTCTTCTAAAGGTTTCAGTAGATTCCCTTTATGTTTCTTAAAATTTTCTCCTGGTATCATATTGGATTGTCTTTCCACCTTTTTCACTGATTCTTATTATGTTATTGCATTTTCCCAATCTCTCTCGGTATCTCCTCACACAAGCCCCTTTTCAAACCTCAATTTCACTACCCTCTCTCCTAAAACTGCTGCAAACTTTCACCTTTGCCACCACCAGGAAATGATGAGACATCTTGCAATCTGCCCTTCTCAGCACATTTACATCAGAGATGAGTACAGGTACTTATTTGATTTGTATATGTCCTTGCTAGATACAGTTTGACAGTAATCATTCTTTCCAGGATCAAATGGCCCAACAAGGAAACTGTCACATGTTTAGCAGTTCATCAGTGATGACCATGACAACTGGCCCTGATGGTCGACCACAGGTAAGTTTTGCATAGAGAGAGAGAGAGAAGTTGTTTTAAACTTGTGGTTCTCCATCTCTTAACATTTTTTCTGTCATACAGTATCGTGAACTTTTTAGTGTCCCCTTCTTTCACCAATTCTTTGCTTAGTTACATATTTGTTCACCCTTGTACAGTGGTGATATTTCCTCATCTTGCCTGACTCTTTTCATAATCTTTTCCCAAGAACTTTGTGTTGTATTGTGGTTTAGCATTGTTGTTAGTATCTGTTGTCTGTAAACAGATCATAACACATGAATTGGGCTGTTTCCAATGCCTCATTAGTGAAATAAAAACCTTACTTCTCTAAGGAATTGTACTTCCACCCCATTTTGTTCCTCATTCCTATAGCTTACCTTGACACAGATACAAATCACAGTTTAGTATCATCCTTTGTTGATGATATTGACCAGAATGAGTATGAAAATCTCGATAGAAGACACCAAGAAACTACAAAATGACAAAAATCTTCTCAGGACAACTGATGATTCTCATCAGAGATATGTTCTAACTCCTATGATATGGGGAGAATGATGCAGTACAGAACACTACTGTCATATCACAAGTGAACAATGTGAGGGACCTATGAGTGTTAGTGTCTGATGACCTCACCTTCAGCAAACAAACCAAAAACTAGAGTCACAACTTCCAAAGACTTTCATAAATAGAGTTTTACTGTGTACTAACTACCCCTTATGAGGTAGGCAAAATCTCTGAATGAGAAAGCCTTCAAAGATCCTTTATGGCCTTTATTGACACAGTGAAGAGCTAAACTATTGTGAAAGACTAAAATTATTTAGGCTCTACTGCTTGAAATTCAGACGGGAAAGGTATACCATCATTTTCTGTAACACTTTCATAATCCTATTTTTACTTACCACAAAAACAAGGAAATTGATTTTTACTGTCTTGACCAAATACATATGTTACTAGGTCAATGTCATTATTAGACATGAATATTATGTATCCTTGATTTCTTGGTGTGGTATTTTAGACTATAATATGGTCTGTATTTTAACAAAAAAGGTAATCGTAATTGGGGAATTTCGCAGAAATGTCGAAAATTACATAAAATATAAGATTTAACTGGAACCTCCCTAAAATGTAGATAGGGTACAGTAGTTACAAAAAGAATAGGGATAAGTTTGGCATTTTCATGTCTGTCCGCTTCTTAAGAAAAGTTTATTCTTTAATGGAATTGGTTTTCTCATGTCTGTCTAGCAAGTATGAAGCTAGATTCATTATTATGGTTTTGCAGGTATATCAAGCAACTTCTTCAAGCAGAGGAGTCCCTGGTGGTGTGAGGGAAACACGCCGTACAATCAGTGACAGTCGAACTGGCACACGCAAGATGGCTATTGGTCACCATATTGGAGAGCGTTCTCATATCATAGAACGTGAACATGCAGGAAGGAATATGGAGGAAAGGCAGGAGTTTATTAATCTTGAAGAAGGTAAGCGAAAGATTTATTATTCATTTTACATGATCTAACAAGACCTGCTTTAATTTTTGTATGTTTAAGTGGAAAGCATATTTATTTATTTATTATACTTTGTTGCTGTCTCCTGCGTCAGTGAGATAGCACAAGGAAACAAATGAAAGAATGGCCCAACCCACCCACATACACATGTATATACATACACATCCACACATGCACATATACATACCTATACATTTCAACATATACATATATATGCATACCCAGACATATATACATATACACATGTACAAAATTCATACTTGCTGCCTTTATTCATTCCCATCACCACCCTGCCACACATGAAATGACAATCCCCTCCTCCTGCATGCGTGCGAAGTAGCGCTAGGAAAAGACAACAAAGGCCACATTCGTTCACACTCAGTCTCTAGCTATCATGTATAATGCATATTAATGGAAGAAATAGGTCAAGATATTGTAGAAAGAATGTACCATATTTCATTGGTTGTAAATGAAATTAGTTTTTCCTTTTTCATTGGAGGCTTCAGTCACAGACAAAGGTCTACATCAAGGCCAGGCCTCTATTGAAATATAGAATGGTTAATGAAAGGGAAAAGGAAGGGACAAGGGAAAGTATTGACAAATTCTCTGTCAAAACCTCTCAAAATGTGCAAGGTCATAGTTATTGAGAAAGACATGAGAGGGTATAGAGGTCCAAAGCATCGAGGTGTGGGAAACAGAGAGAAGACTGTGAGATTGAAGATGTCTAAGGATATGGAAGTTAAGAAGGGATTCAAAGACTTTGGAAATGGTAGGTGTCAAAACAACAAGACAATAGTTACAGGAATTAGAACAGTCACCCTTCTAAGGGATGGGATGAACCAATGCATGCTTCCAAGAAGACGGGAAAGTTCTGTTTTTTAAACAGTAACAGAACAGATGAGCAGGCACAGCTGCAAGTTTGGAGGAACACTTTCAGTACATGAGGATGGATGCCATTAGGACTATAAGCCTTGATTGTCCCCAGAGAGAGAAGTGCTTTACAGACAGTTCTAAAAGAAATTATGGGAAGGGGCTTAGGATTACTAAAAGGAGCATCAGGAAATGGAGGCATGTTATTGGTCAAAGGCAGGCTTAAAGGAGAAACGGGTACCAAAGGTAGTTGCTTTATCCATTGAAGAGACAGCTATAGTACCATCAGAATGGAAAAGGGAAGAAAAGGTAGAGCAATTGGTAAAGACCATAAAAACCTTTCATTGGATGAAGAGAAGTTATCCCTCTTCCTTTGGATAAAGGAATGCTTTGCCTTATGAATAATGTACTTGCAATGATTAAGGGCATTGCATTGATAAATGCTGTATGGGAGTCGGATAAAGGATAGTTTTTCCAAGCCCATTATGCCTGATCCATTGCCTGAATGGCCTGAAAACAGAAGAGGTGAAGATTCAGTGCTTTATTTCAGTATTAGAAAGACTAGACTGATATACAATGTATTATAATCTGTTAGTTAAAGATTTTACTGGTTATTCCCATCTTATGCATATTGTGTACAATGACAACATAGTCACATTTCTCAAATGCTTTTGCAGTGTGTGAATATCACATCAACATTTTGATTGGTCCCCAGTGCCTCTGCAGTCTTTTTGTAGTGGTCAAGCAGCTGAGAGAGGCATTAGCTTCCTACTCCAAAATGATTCTCCTGGGTTATGTAGAATATTTAATGCCATTGTCAGTCAGTTTACCTCTTTGGACTTGCAAAGATTTTGATGATTTTCGATTGTGTAAATCTCTCCTCTCCTTTGGTTGTGTTCTCAAACTTGAATCTGTTAGTAATGATAGAGAGGGAAGGTATGCAGTGATGAAGTTAACACCACCTAAAGAGGGTTTTTTGTTCACTGAATTGGTCATGTGTTCTTGATGCTGCCTTGTTAAAGCTGGAGAGGCAGCCAAGTATTAAAAAATGAAAATATATTCTTCCCTTTTTTAAGTGATTAGATTCCATTACCTTTTTACTGTCCCCCTTCAGTCCTTTCACTCCATTACCATGCTGTTATACATAATGCAATTTACTCCCTTATTGTTCTGTTACACATAATGCAGGAGCTAAACCATATTTCATTCTTCACATTTGCCCAGTTGTCCTCTTATCACCTTCCTGCAGTCTCATCTGTCTCCATCGCCCTCCTTCCACTCTCATACTTCTTTTGAACAAGAGATCTATGAACCTGTTATGTAATGATTATTATTTTTTTCAGAGGAGGCCAAAACCTTTGATGATGAATTTCGTCGTCGTACCCAGCAAGCAATGGGTGTTGGGGCCTTGGATTACCGACCTAGACACCGCTCATCTACCTCAGCCTCTTACAACCCACGTGCCTCCAATGTTCCAGCTATAACTTCCTCATCCAGGTAAAAATATAAGCCAGTAGTGTGTATAGTTAAGTATAAATATAAATTCTTGTACATTCGTGCTTACACTAAAATTTTTCTTTATTATTAGAATGTAATGGAATGTTAACATTAGATGTATACACAGGAAACCTTGAAGATTAATAAAAGAATGTGCTATAATATTACTGTGTTATGTTAACTAGACTGTAAGAAATTACCTGTTTGGTTGACTGTACATACAGCTTTGTGGAAAATTGCCCCCAGAAATGCAGCTTAAGTATTAATATAAATGAGATTAAAAAGAATATTTATATTTGAAAAAGAATTATTTTAAGTAGATCAGACGAATATTTTTTTTTCTTCCTACCACAGGATTCCTTTCATTGGGTGCATGTTGCTCCAGAGTTTTTCATGATCACTTGCAGGGTAAAGATAAAGTCCTTTGGAGTGAAATATTCTTTGATGAAATTGTACTCCTTTATCGAGTATCAGTAGTATAACCTGGCCAAAGGTGACTTCATGCAGGTGGAGTATGGTAACACCTCACTTAAATATGCGAGCATTGACTCATGAAATACAAATTTTGGAGTAGTCTTGTTAACTGTGATTTCAGATTTACTGTATTCATAAGTATTCCATATATTTGCCATTTTCTACATGAGCAGGGCAGCACCAGAAACATACAAAGAAATGGCCTCATTCACTTTTGTCCAATCTCTAGCAGTCGAGTGTAATCATTTATGGTTCTTTTTACGGGAAACTTGATTACACTAGTAACAACTTCCGTTGTCACTTCACAGCAGCAGGTTCTAGTTTGCTTCTGGCAAGACAAGTCTGTTGTTATTTAGCCAGCAAATAAAAACTCAGGCACAATCCAAGTATTGTGCAAGACTGGTTATCAGGCTCTGAAAATGGGAGATAATATAAAGATTCTAGTTTCAGATAGCACATATACACGTTGAAAATTCTTTAAAATGGTTAGTGCAGATAACTAGAAGTATGTTATTTAAATTTCCAACTCTAGTTTCCTTACAACTGTATTTTATTCTTATTCTTGCATGCTTTTCCCACCTTAGCAAGGTAGAGTCGGGAACAGATGTCTAGATATAATAAAAACTTTTAAAAGTTTCCCAAATACCAGTAGATTGATTATGAAAAATTTTAATTCTTCACTTTATCAGAGCAGTGTTTGTCACTTTAAAATTAGTCACTTTGACCTAAAAATGATTTAAAGACTTACCTAGGCAGTGCTTGAATGAGAAGTGGCAATTTGCCATTTAACCATTTTCTGCAGTAATCAGAATAAATGTGGAGGAAACTTTTATAAGTAAGGTTCATCAGATTAGTTAATACTGTAGGATCAGAATTTGGAGATACTGTACACCAGTAATCATGCACATAGACACTCTGAATCATACTTTGTAAGCCAGGCACAGTAGTATCTAGATGCCTTAGTAACAAGTACAAAACATGGGAATAGCTTCAACAGTTTTTGCATATGTTAGATAATGGAGGACATGTACTTTTCAGATACAGAAGCCGATCTCGACCAATGCTTTCCATCACAGCTGGCCCAAGGTAAACCCAGGAACACATCGGGTTACCCTGGTAAAGGTGTTGGCTTCTCCTATTTCTCGGGGTACATGGAAGATATGGGAATATAGGAATATTGGGAAGTGCCTTAATAGAAACTTATGATAAATGTTGAGATGGCTTAGTAATTAATACTTCCTATTTTCATTTAATAGGCTTCAGAGATAGTTATGATGCAATGCCCAGGTGTTACTTGAGTTTGGCATCTTTAAGGTATAATTGTCTGATTTTTTCTTTGCACAGCTGGCCTAGATGGGAGATGGGGAACGAGAAATGCATAGGCACTAGGTACATGATATGTACATTATCATTAATGTTGTAAAGTGGTATGAAAGGAGTAGGACAGCTTTTGTTTGTTTGTAAAGTAAAATTTTAATGTACGTTAGTAAGGCATGCAATCAGTACTAGAAATAGACTCGTGTAAAGAGATAAAATGAGATGTAGAAAGATACTGGCTTGTATGAATGAATAGAGAATAGTATTGTGAAGGTGCTCAGGCTTAGGTGGTATGGAATGAGAGTAGGGAAAACTAATCAGGACCATATAAGGAGAAGCAATGTTATGGGCAATGTCCTTTAGAGTGAAGCAGATTTCGAGTCACATTGCTTCACACTTGTTTGGATAACAGTGGGCTAAGCAGATGAAGATAGCTGAATTCCTAGAATTGATGTGATCAAGTGCTGCCCATTGGTGGGTAGCCTGTCAAGTTGAACAAGAGCAAACAGCTTGGCCTCTACCAAGACAATTGTTATGGGTTAGATGTTGATGGCAGGCCTGCACCAGTTGTCTCTGGAGGCAATGTGACATGCTCAAACTGATGACAGTTGGAGCTAAATGTTAATTGGAGGCAGGAGTTAGGTGTAACTGGTTTTGGAAGCAAATTGCAACTTTTGTGTATGTAATCACTGATTTGACTGTTGGTACTAAACACAAATGGATTACATACTAAGTACATATGTTAGTAAGTTACATGACATGGGAACTTGGGGAACTGATGATTAAATAGGTTTCATCTAAGAGAGTATTTTGGTGAATGAAGTTTATGGCTGAGCCACTTGAAGTAGGTGAGCTGTTGGGAGAAAGTAAATGTAAATTATCCTCCATGATTAGATTATACTATAGGCAAGTGGAATAGTTTTTGCCATGAAAATATCAGAGTTAGACAATCATTTGCTTCATAAATGAAATATCCTCATATCTTCTCTATACCCAAAAAAGTAATACTAATAATGTGTGCTTCTCTTTTTCCGTAACTAACCAACTATATGGATTCTGATGCTGGACTCCTGTTATGATGATACCAGTATATTTGAGAAGGATTTGTTCCACAAAAAACAAATATTTTGGCATTATTTGAAGATCTTATATATCAGAATTTTTTTCTTCAAAGCATCATGTTAGCTGCTAGGTTCACTTGTGTGGTCAATTAAATTGGTTCACTACAAATGTAACATAACAGATGTCTAGCTTTAACTTTAGTCCTTCTAAAAAAAAAAGGGGGGGGTTGAACATTCTTCTCATTTTCTTTTGTGTTATGCTACTACATTTAGTGTTGCTTTTTTTTTTTTTTTTTTAACCAAGGATGCCTGTTAGAAATGCAGTAAAATGTGAAACCAAGAACTAATCCATGTTCACTCAAAATATTGTTTCAGGAAGTCTTAGCCTAAATACATTTTGGAGCAAACAGCTGACTGTATGTCCTTGCCTAACATGTCATCTTTGTAGTCTTAAATATTTTCATTAGCATCAGCTGCATTATGCGGATACAACATGTGGGTTTACTCGCAGCTACTCTGTTTATGGCTGGTGTGTGTATTTGAACAAAGTCTTTCAATCTATTTCAGTGTCTATAACATTAACATTGCACATCATCTTGATCAGTCATGACTTAAAATGATCACAGGAGTATATCTGGGCTGTGTAGTGTTATGGTTGTTTATGGTTTTATGACTTGAATATCATGTGAGATGAGGGGGGTGTTATTTTGGTGTTCAGCTAAACCTTGACAAAACAGAATGGGGAATGAAAGATTTAATTTAGGCAAATGATTCTGTTACTTTAAATCATTGGAATGTGATAGAATGATAGAGGTCACTTTGATTATCCATATAGGAAGAAGAAATACAAAGTCATACAGGTAGGAGCAATGTTCTTGCCTTTGAAAGAGATGGGCAGTCTTACATTTATATCATTTTAAATGGAGAAGTAATGGGCATTGGTTTAGTTGTATAGGAATTATGATCAGTAAAGATGATCGTACAAGATGAACAAACCAGAGGTGCACTTTGAACTCTAGTATTGAAGAGTGTTAGTCATGGGAGGGAGAAGAACTGGAGGAGTAAGTACTTTGAATACTTTGTAAAATGCATACATGAAGTGTTTGTCTTACCGCTAATGTATAAGTAGGAGACCTCAGTTTTCCAAGGTTCAAGTAGATACAAGAGATGGACAGTTTGTAAAGTTTAATTGAAATTATGAGGATTGATATAGAAAAGGATATAGGTAAGAAATATAGGTCATGTAAAGATATTCTTATGGAATACATCCATGAAAACCTTATAAGGAGGTATGAAAAGGAATACAAAGGATTTCAAACAGCATCAGACCATTCAGTCAGTTCGAGGCTGGCTGTGATTGTGGAGGAGATAATGTCCGAGATTAGTGTAGTAAAGGGATAAAAGCAAAATGGATTATTTGTCATGTTGAAGCATGACAGATGAGAGGTTGGTACAGATATAATAGGGTGTAATCAGAGGTACAATGAGAGGAGATAAATGGTGAAAAATCTATACATTTGCAGAAATGAATTCTTTAGGGCTAGAGGTATTTCAGATATTGTTGGAGGAATGATTTTATGTGCAGTGGTGTGTGTGTGTGTTAGTTGATGGTTAACGAAATGTTAGTCTTAATTGATGAGTCGATGTAGGAAGCAAAACTTTAAACACTTATTGTAGAATGTCTTGAAGGTTGTCCCTGGGGTCTGGAAAAAAAATTCTCCCATCACATTTCCACATGCAAGATAAGGCAGTTAAAGGGGAGCAGGGGGCTGGAAACCCATCCCTTCTTTTCTAAAGGGTATAACAAAAGAAGTCTTTTCTTGATGCTACCTCACTAATGCAGGAAACTGTGATTATGGAAACAAAAAAATGGTGATCAAGTTTGAAAAAAACATAGTGTAGAATGTCTTGAGATTATTGAGGAAGGTGTGGAGAGAGAGAGAGAGAGAGATTTGAAGGTATAGTAGTTCCAATGGCATTGTATGGATGCAAAGCATGGACTATAGGTGGAAATGTACGATAGAGAGTGAATGTTTTTGAAATGAATGTTTGAGGGCAGTATGTGTTTCTTGAGGAGGGTTGATCAAATAAGAAATGATAGGATAAGAGAGAGATGTGGTAATAAGAAGAGTGTGTGTTTATGTATATATATATGATTGGATGGGCCATTCATGTTTCCTTGCGCTACCTTGCTGATGCGGGAAATGGCAGTCAAGTATGATAATGCTTGAGAGAGCTGAGGAAAGTGGATTTTGCCGTTTGTTTTTTGCACACAATGGAAGGGAAAAGCTAGTCAGACACCAAAAGGGTTAATGTTTAAGAGTATTAATGAAAAACTTCATTGGAATAGAACACAAACATTTATTATGACAGACTTTGGTGACCTCTCTCTAGCTTAACTGAAATTTTATTGAGGTTAAGCTGAATTAGAGTGCATTTTAAAATTGCATGACACTAATTTTACTTCAATTTCAGTGAAGATCGTGCTAGAAGGCGTGACAGAGAAGAGCGAGGCCACCGATCCCAGCGCCGTAGTGAACCAAACATGTAACAACTGATGTGGCCATTGTAGGCACTCTCGCTCATTGTACTTCGATTTCTTCACTGTTTAATGATTGATACCACACATCACATACTGTAGTGGATATTGATAGATAAAGAGACGACAGATTTGAGTATCATACTACAGTTAGCCTTAAGAATGACATAGTTAATTAGTTAAGAACATAGTGTAAAATAAATTTGTTGAAGTGATTAATCAGTCTGTAGAAAATGAATTAATTCATTATATTTCCCATCCTGCTATGTGTAACGTAAATTTTCCCTAAAGTGCTTTTGATTGTTTCTCCTATAATGAGATCTTTATACAATATCATCATTTACCTGTATGTAACTGTTATGGAATAAAGTTAAGGATGAATTTCATTATAGACCTTTAAGGTTCCGACAGCAACATGTTTGCTGGATTATGCACAAAATAAAAATGAGTTTACTCTTGCCTCAAAACATTATAATTTCAGAAGAGATCTGTATACATGTATGTAGATTCAGTATTGTAATCTGTATATAAATGATGCTAAAAGCTGCTAGTGCAGTCAGTTGTTTGATGAAACATAAAGATGGTGATAAAAGCATGATAATAAGGCAGAAATATTCGTGAGACATGTTTTAAAGAAAGGAATTAACCTTCACAATTTTTCTGTTTTCATTATGACTCCTGTAAACCTGTTTTCTAAAATTTATGTAAACTGATATATTGACAACATTAAGAAACAAAACTGTTTAGAAGCAGAAAGCTGAAGTAGGTACAAGATAATGAAATCCTTTTCAAACAAGGTCCTATATACTTGAAATTTAAAGTCATGCTGATACTTCTAGAGCACTTTTAAGTCAGGCCAAATTGCGTTTGCTTGTGCAGTCTTTCTTTTCTTTTGTCATATTTTGATAATTATAGAAACAATCCTGCTGCTCATCACATCAAAAGATGTTCAGTCGGGCTGCTGAAAATTTTCATGTCTCGTCTATCCCCACTTAGCTTGAGGTGGGAAAATTAGTGGACAACTGCCAGGTTGTAAAACATTCTCCGGTGTGTTGAAGAGCAGTAGCCTTGGGCTATGTTGTCGTCAGGGATATGACTTGTAAAACTATATCAAGGCTTCCTCATCCAATTTGGAACCTTGAATGTACTTTTTCAATACGTGATGACGTTAAGTTCCATAATAGACAAATCTGTGTCCTCGGCTGATTGTGGTCAGCACCCCCATTAAGTTTCACAAAGGTTTCTGTTACTTCTAGAGAGACATTCCAGGCCTATTAAGCCAACTTCTTGCCTTTGGTGTAAAACTACTTTGGTGTCCCATCATGTTAAAGTATGAAAGAGAAAGTATACCAGCGTTGACAGGATCTAAAGCCACTCCAGTTTCATGAATGAGGTGCACCAGAATTGTCTGCTGTAAACTATACAAAGTTTCTTAACACCATGATTGTTAAAAACATTGTCATCACAGCTGAGTGTATTAATGCTGTTGATGAAATGTTCGCAGGCCTCCATTGCAGCATACTTTGCATGCACAGACATCCCCCTATTTGCTTTCCTGTGACTACAGATTGCCAGTCCTTGTTTTGCAACAAAGTTTTTGACATCACCTTTATTCACAGTTATTGTGCTTCCATTATTAACAATAGATATGATATGGGTGCTCCATAATAAAAGGTAATTTATTGACCTCTCCACTTGAAGACCTCTGATTTCTGCATGCTCTGTTGAACCCATTACTTTTATTTTATCCACTGTAGGTCATAAGTTTTACTCGTCATTATCAGTATGTATGTAGGACCTTGGAATCTGATTTATTAGAGCAGCCCCACCTATGATAAATACTACATTGCACTTGGGTCAATACCAGGTGGTTTTGTAATAAAGTTTGAAGTTGCAATAAATTTTTATTGAGCCCCTATCTTTGGGTCAAAGAGGTGGAGGATTTTAATTTTAATGCATACATTCAATAAACTGTATTATGTACTGTGACACATGATGGACAGCTGGCAGTTGCCATGTATACTATGTTTGTTTTACAAAAATCTTTCTGCTATTGTGTTTTTGAAATATATTTTTTGATGAAATGATTGAATGTAGACTAAAATCTAAAAGTACCTGGAAAAACATTCAGGAGTGTTTATATTATGTTCTTGAATTCAGTTTCTCATTTGCTTTTGTGACAAACTTTTGGCAGAGTCTGTGTTTGGTTTTATTGCTTGAATAGCAAGCATATATATATATTGAATTTACTTTCTGCTTTACCTTTACTCATAAAATGATTTTCTGTTTTAGCACACTGTAGAATATGTTCATGTATCACTATGCTGCTTAGCATTAATTCTAAGTGTGTTTTCTAAATGATTATCCAGGCTTTTAAGGTCCTGAAAAATCAACGTAGTTAACTTGGAATAAGGTAATAATTATGCAGGAAGCTTTATACGATGAAACAGGAGTAGTCAAATTGTATTTTTCTCAACATTCAGATTCCTGGAAGAAAACAATGAAAAGAAGATGCTGGTGATTATAAAACTGCTTTAGCATATAGAAAATGAGTTTAATTTTCATGAAATACTCCTAGTTTTCATGCCAAATATCATCATGCTTTTACCACCAATTGAACAGCTAACCAGAAATTTTTAGCCACTTCACAATGCTGGGATGTGATTTTATAACTGGATCTCATAATGAAACCTTATTTTCCTTTATTTGTAACTAGACAATTCTCATGCCCTTGAAATAATTGGGAAGGAAAAAAAGAAAGAATTAGTTTTAACAACATTGTTTTAAAAGATTGAGACCATGGAAGGAAAAGAGTACCACCCATGGTTGATGAATTTTTTTTTACCTTGTGAAGAAGAGTGCAAGTCTAGTTCTAAATATCACAGGTTTAGCATAACCCAGCAGTAAAGCTAAATATTCCAAAGAACTTAGGAATACATAAAATATCCCTTTTAATTTGGTTAAGTGTAATACGAGATACTGTTGGAGTTCCCTGCACTTGATAAGTGACAGTGGATATGCATTATCAGGTTTAAGACCATACATACAAGCCATATTTTTAATGAAAGTCTCAGAGTTACCATTTTCTACAACAGTATAAAAACCATACTGTGTTTAGCACTGCCTATGGCAAACCTCAGATAGTAAATACCTTGTACTTTGATATATATTAGTTCCTCAGTTGTAGTTTGTATGGAATGCTAATTGTTTATGTTAGATGAATTACCTTTAATCCATATTTGCATCACTGTTGTGGTAGGAAGATAATCCAGGCATCTTTGTATATCCAGGGAGTTAGTTATATGTACATTACCTTTACCTCTGTTTTTCGCTTTCCACATGTCTTTTCAGAAGGAGATTTCAGTAATTAAATTTAAGGAATTATTTTCCTGATATCAGAACTAGTGTAAAGTATTGATTCCTTGCCTAGAGTCATATGCTGTTTTTAACCATTACATAGTGAAAAGTTTTTATACATGAAATTTTGTGTCATCAATGTTTTATTTGGAACATGAAAAAATGTTATATAGTATGTCTAGAGAAAATGTCTCATACGACATACTGACTTGAATATATTCTTCCAAGAGTAAACTGTTTAGAAATATGATTACATTATTTTACAAGAATATTTGCTGTTTAGAAATAATGCAGAGAAACTGTAGGATCATATACTTTACAAGTACTAGAAAAAGCAGACATCTTTATATGTAATTACATAGTCTTCTGTTATGTGTTTGGTGGAGATGTAGAAATCCAAGAAAATAAATATTTTTGTTTGAAAGAGCATTTGAATTTCTTTGAGTTTAGTGTGTTGTACTTATTTCTTGTACCGAGATTGTTTAGACCCACAATCTTGAACGTTACAGAACATACATAATGTATGGACAAGTGGATTATGTAGAACAGGACTTCACATATACTTTGAGACAAAGAAAGTAGTCATTGTCTACAGATATTTCCAAGCAACATGCCTTCCTCTGCTGATTTAACGCACTTTGAGACTTTATGAAAAAGAGAAGTACCTAATGTAAGTCATAATGGTCTTATACGAGACCTTATGGAAAAAAGAAGGACCTAATGTAATTGTCATAATGGTCTTATGCGAGACTTTATGGAAAAAGAAGTACGTAATGTAATTGTCATAATGGTCATGTGTGACAATTTAGTGTAATAAAAAAAAAATAGACATTGCAGTAGTCAACCAGTGAAAGTTACACATACCACGTGCCCATTTGCTCCTTTCATCGACATTTTCTTTCTTTCTTTCTTTCATACTATTCGCCATGACCTTATGCCTCTTTCCCTTTTGCAGAGTGGCAAGAAAGGTGACAAAGTTTTGATGAAAGTGCAGTAAATGTAGGGATGCAGTCATGTGTGAATGGGTATAATACTGTTTAGAGAAAGACTGTTAAAGATTGGAGAATTAGTTTGTATTGATAAAGACAGATGAGAACACAAATGCAGTGGAAGAGAAGAAAAAGCTAATGTTAAACTACTTAAAAGGAATGTAGCTGGAAGTTCAACAAAGCGAAAGGGAAGATGTGTAAGCAGAATGTTAAGAGGCTGATAGAGGAAAGCAAAGAAAGAAATGATTTTGGAAGAAATTCAAGTGAAAAGTTTAAGAAAAATAAGAAATTGTACTGGAAGGAGATGTAAAAGGTAAGAGGTGGATGTAAGAGTGTAAATGTAAAAAGTAAGGAAAGGGAGTTGCTGAATGTTCAAGAAAGTTATAATAGATATGAGGGGAGAAAGATGGGAGACGTGACAAAATTTGAGTATTGGAGCTATCTTGAGGTAAGTTCAGTGATATGGAAGGAAAAAGTAGACATAGGGATAGGGGAGAAAGAATACTTCCCACATATTCCTTATGTTTCGTAGAAGGTGATTAACGGGAGGGAGCAGGGGGCTGGAAATCCTCCCCTCCAGTTTTTACTTTTTCAAAAGGGGGTCAAGTGAGGATTTTCCCTCCTAGGCTCAGTCCTCTGTTAACACTACCTCACTAATGTGGGAAATGGTGAAAATGTATGAAACAAAAGGAGAGAGCAGTACTGGGTAGAAGAGTCATAAGTCCCTTAACAGAATACTGTAGAGTGGAGGTGTACGTATGGAAGTGAAGAAAGGATTAAGGGACAGCACATTCCTCCTGAGCAATGCAGCCAAAACACAGTCCTCTTGACCTATGCAGCCAAAAGATGGAGATGGGAAGAGTCACAGAGGTCAATAATCCTGGATGTTTAAATGAGATATTAGAGAGGAGCATGTAGTATGGTTAGATGGAAGAAAGTAATGGAGTGTATAAAAGATTCAGTATGGCGGGGAATTAATTGTGGATTGGTAGAGTGGGTGAAACTTAATACTTTAAGATGGTTTAAGCAAGTGGAAAGAATGCAAGACACAGTATACAGTGGTCGACATGCTGTCACTGAATTGAACCAGGGCATGTGAAGCGTCTGAGGTAAACCATGGAAAGTTTTGTGGGGCCTGGATGTGGAAAGGGAGCTGTGGTTTCAGTGCATTACACATGACAGCTAGAGACTGGGCATATGCAAAAGGGTAGTGAGTGGTGGCATGACGAAGTTCCTAATGAAAGAGAAAAGATATCTTGGTTACATCCACACACATTCAGACGCCCCAATCTGAGCCTTCAAGGAGGATGAGCACTCCCCGTTGACTCCTTCTTCTGTTTCCCTTTTTAGAAATTTAATTATAAGGATGGGGGGGGGGGTTGGTTCCAGCTCCTCACTCACGCCCCCTTTAGTTGCCTTCTATGACACACAGGGAATAAATGGGAAGTATTCTTTTTTCCCCTCAGTATATATATTTTCATAAATATATATATATATATATATTCTTTGACGGCATGACTGGAACATTGACATTCATTATAATTCTAAGTGGCGTACAACCTCCTTCAAACACCTGGCCACAAATCAGTCTAACGGTGACGGTATCGCACAGTGGCGTCCCGTACTGATGAAAGCTGGCGGATAAGAACGGCCACGAGGACATCGCTGCCCTGCTCAAGGTCGAGACTGGGGTCTTCCCTCGACCTTCTGGACTGCATCAGCCTTCACTCCTGCCTGCAGTAGCATGCTTTCCGACATGTTTCATGAGCTCCTCTTCGCCAACAGAACTACCTTGGCCACCAGTGATGCTACTACGTTTGTGAATCAAAAACCATTGCAACACAAACCTCGTCAGGTGGTAGTGTCCCGCAGTGTATCGAGACAGACTTCCCCAGAACTTTTTAAAGGGGAAGTAAATGTTTATAGTTGTGTTACTGGAGTGATAGTTTTTCATACATGGTGTTTTGACAAGAAAATAGTGAAATTGGAAAAAATGTAGCTTAGACATTGAAGTTTATTGATACAGTGGTTAAATTGATGAGAACTACTATTGACTTTTGTGTAAATAAATTAAACATTTCCTTTTTCCATAGCCAGAGGTTGAACCATTATGTGACATTCATTTTTTTTCTTTTCATTGCAAGCTAGAAGTTTCAGTTTTCTAAATTGTTTCTTACATTCTTCATATGTATATATATGTTGTGTGTGTGTGTGTATATGTGCATGTGTGTGTGTATGTGTATATATATATATGTATATTATCCCTGGGGACAGGGGTGAAAGAATACTTCCCACGCATTCCTCGCGTGTCGTAGAAAGCGACTAGAGGGGACGGGAGCGGGGGGCCAGAAATCCTCCCCTCCTTGTATGTTTTTTAACTTTCTAAAATGGGAAACAGAAGAAGGAGTCACGCGGGGAGTGCTCATACTCCTCGAAAGCTCAGATTGGGGTGCCTAAATGTGTGTGGATGTAACCAAGATGTGAAAAAAGGAGAGATAGGTAGTATGTTTGAGGAAAGGAACCTGGATGTTTTGGCTCTGAGTGAAACGAAGCTCAAGGGTGAAGGGGAAGAGTGGTTTGGGAATGTCTTGGGAGTAAAGTCAGGGGTTAGAGAGGACGAGCAAGGGAAGGAGTAGCAGTACTCCAGAAACAGGAGTTGTGGGAGTACGTGATAGAATGTAAGAAAGTAAATTCTCGATTAATATGGGTAAAACTGAAAGTTGATGGAGAGATGGGTGATTATTGGTGCATATGCACCTGGGCATGAGAAGAAAGATCATGAGAGGCAAGTGTTTTGGGAGCAGCTGAATGAGTGTGTTAGTGGTTTTGATGCACGAGACCGGGTTATAGTAATGGGTGATTTGAATGCAAAGGTGAGTAATGTGGCAGTTGAGGGAATAATTGGTATACATGGGGTGTTCAGTGTTGTAAATGGAAATGGTGAAGAGCTTGTAGATTTATGTGCTGAAAAAGGACTGATGATTGGGAATACCTGGTTTAAAAAGCGAGATATACATAAGTATACTTATGTAAGTAGGAGAGATGGCCAGAGAGCGTTATTGGATTACGTGTTAATTGACAGGCGCGCAAAAGAGAGACTTTTGGATGTTAATGTGCTGAGAGGTGCAACTGGAGGGATGTCTGATCATTATCTTGTGGAGGCTAAGGTGAAGATTTGTATGGGTTTTCAGAAAAAAAGAGTGAATGTTGGGGTGAAGAGGGTGGTGAGAGTAAGTGAGCTTGGGAAGGAGACTTGTGTGAGGAAGTACCAGGAGAGACTGAGTACAGAATGGAAAAAGGTGAGAACAATGGAAGTAAGGGGAGTGGGGGAGGAATGGGATGTATTTAGGGAATCAGTGATGGATTGCGCAAAAGATGCTTGTGGCATGAGAAGAGTGGGAGGTGGGTTGATTAGAAAGGGTAGTGAGTGGTGGGATGAAGAAGTAAGAGTATTAGTGAAAGAGAAGAGAGAGGCATTTGGACGATTTTTGCAGGGAAAAAATGCAGTTGAGTGGGAGACGTATAAAAGAAAGAGACAGGAGGTCAAGAGAAAGGTGCAAGAGGTGAAAAAAAGGGCAAATGAGAGTTGGGGTGAGAGAGTATCATTAAATTTTAGGGAGAATAAAAAGATGTTCTGGAAGGAGGTAAATAAAGTGCGTAAGACAAAGGAGCAAATGGGAACTTCAGTGAAGGGCGCAAATGGGGAGGTGATAACAAGTAGTGGTGATGTGAGAAGGAGATGGAGTGAGTATTTTGAAGGTTTGTTGAATGTGTTTGATGACAGAGTGGCAGATATAGGGTGTTTTGGTCGAGGTGGTGTGCAAAGTGAGAGGGTTAGGGAAAATGATTTGGTAAACTAGAGAAGAGGTAGTAAAAGCTTTGCGGAAGATGAAAGCCAGCAAGGCAGCAGGTTTGGATGGTATTGCAGTGGAATTTATTAAAAAAGGGGGTGACTGTATTGTTGACTGGTTGGTAAGGTTATTTAATGTATGTATGACTCACGGTGAGGTGCCTGAGGATTAGCGGAATGTGTGCATAGTGCCATTGTACAAAGGCAAAGGGGATAAGAGTGAGTGCTCAAATTACAGAGGTATAAGTTTGTTGAGTATTCCTGGTAAATTATATGGGAGGGTATTGATTGAGAGGGTGAAGGCATGTACAGAGCATCAGATTGGGGAAGAGCAGTGTGGTTTCAGAAGTGGTAGAGGATGTGTGGATCAGGTGTTTGCTTTGAAGAATGTATGTGAGAAATACTTAGAAAAGCAAATGGATTTGTATGTAGCATTTATGGATCTGGAGAAGGCATATGATAGAGATGCTCTGTGGAAGGTATTAAGAATATATGGTGTGGGAGGCAAGTTGTTAGAAGCAGTGAAAAGTTTTTATCAAGGATGTAAGGCATGTGTACGTGTAGGAAGAGAGGAAAGTGATTGGTTCTCAGTGAATGTAGGTTTGTGGCAGGGGTGTGTGATGTCTCCATGGTTGTTTAATTTGTTTATGGATGGGGTTGTTAGGGAGATGAATGCAAGAGTTTTGGAAAGAGGGGCAAGTATGAAGTCTGTTGGGGATGAGAGAGCTTGGGAAGTGAGTCAGTTGTTGTTCGCTGATGATACAGCGCTGGTGGCTGATTCATGTGAGAAACTGCAGAAGCTGGTGACTGAGTTTGGTAAAGTGTGTGAAAGAAGAAAGTTAAGAGTAAATGTGAATAAGAGCAAGGTTATTAGGTACAGTAGGGTTGAGGGTCAAGTCAATTGGGAGGTGAGTTTGAATGGAGAAAAACTGGAGGAAGTGAAGTGTTTTAGATATCTGGGAGTGGATCTGGCAGCGGAT
The DNA here is from genome assembly GCF_036320965.1 of Panulirus ornatus. Classification (NCBI taxonomy): domain Eukaryota; kingdom Metazoa; phylum Arthropoda; class Malacostraca; order Decapoda; family Palinuridae; genus Panulirus; species Panulirus ornatus. The sequence continues at coordinate 97,137,706 of NC_092225.1, forward strand.
GGAACCATGGAAGCGGAAGTGGATCATAGGGTGGGGGAGGGGGCGAAAATTCTGGGAGCCTTGAAGAATGTGTGGAAGTCGAGAACATTATCTCGGAAAGCAAAAATGGGTATGTTTGAAGGAATAGTGGTTCCAACAATGTTGTATGGTTGCGAGGCGTGGGCTATGGATAGAGTTGTGCGCAGGAGGATGGATGTGCTGGAAATGAGATGTTTGAGGACAATGTGTGGTGTGAGGTAGTTTGATCGAGTAAGTAACGTAAGGGTAAGAGAGATGTGTGGAAATAAAAAGAGCGTGGTTGAGAGAGCAGAAGAGGGTGTTTTGAAATGGTTTGGGCACATGGAGAGAATGAGTGAGGAAAGATTGACCAAGAGGATATATGTGTCGGAGGTGGAGGGAACAAGGAGAAGAGGGAGACCAAATTGGAGGTGGAAAGATGGAGTGAAAAAGATTTTGTGTGATCGGGGCCTGAACATACAGGAGGGTGAAAGGAGGGCAAGGAATAGAGTGAATTGGAGCGATGTGGTATACCGGGGTTGACGTGCTGTCAGTGGATTGAATCGGGGCATGTGAAGCGTCTGGGGTAAACCATGGAAAGCTGTGTAGGTATGTATATTTTGCGTGTGTGGACGTATGTATATACATGTGTATGGGGGTGGGTTGGGCCATTTCTTTCGTCTGTTTCCTTGCGCTACCTCGCAAACGCGGGAGACAGCGACAAAGCAAAAAAAAAAAAAAAAAAAAAAAAAAAAAAATATATATATATATATATATATATATATACATATTTGGGAGAAGTGATAAGAAATATGAAAGGAAACTTCAGGAAAAGGGGTGTAGAGATTTAATAATGGTGCTAGAGACAAGCCTATTTGCAGACGATACAGCGTTGTTTGCCGAGAGTGAAGAGGAGCTACAGAAGGTTGTAAGTGTTTTCGATGTGTGTAAGCTCAGACGACTGAAGGTAAAGTAATGGTGTCTAAAAGGAAATTAGGGATTCTGCAAAGACCCACAGTGTGAGAGAAGTGTAATAAACTGTGTTATAGACATAGGGTGAAAAATGGCTATCGTAGAAATGTTTTTTGATATGGAAGGATAGATAAGGGAGAAAGTAGTATGGGGGAAAAGAGTCACTGGGTCCCTTAACAGAACTATGAAGGGAAGAGGTGTAACTAGTATGGAAGTGAAGAAAGGATTAAAGGCAGCAAAGTCCTTCTAACCCTGACCTATAGAGCCCACGCATGGAGATGGGATGAGTCACAGATCAAGAATTCTGGATGTGGAAATAGTTATTTTTGAGACATGCAATATAACTAGACGGAATATGAGAGATGTGAGGGAGGTTGATAAGAGATTTAGTATGACTGGGAATTCAAAGGGAACAAATTGTGCAGTGGTAGAGAAAGTGAAATGTAATTCTGTGACGTGGGTTAGGCAAGTGAAAAGAATGTCAGACAGATTGTTTCCAATTAGGGTGTATGATGGTATGATTAATGTTTGGTGTAAGAAGACCACTTGTGACATGGAGTAACAGAATGGAAAAGTACTGGAGGGAGAGAAATGGTGGAAGACTCGGACTTGTGTGTGTGTGAGGGAGGCATGTAAAGGCAGTGATAAGTGGAGACTCTCTTGCTGTAAGCATCCCCTTAATGGAAGTTCCCAAAGGGAACAGGCATCAGAGATATAGACAGAGACAGATCTCCCAATCACTTGCACTCCTTCCCTGTAAGTAATGCCAAAACTCTTGTATCTTTTCTCTTTCATTAGGAACCTCGTCATGCCACCACTCACTATCCTTTCGCATATGCCCACATGCATATCCCACTGTTTTACACATGTCAGCACTGCTTCCCTAAATACTTCCTGTTTTGTCACCTAATTTCCTACTTTCATTTACTCACACCATTTGCCATTCAACAACTAATAACTCCTGATATCCTTTCACAAATCCTTTCTTCCAAACTCACTTTCACCATCCTCTTTTTACCCATGTCACTTCCAGTTTTCAGAAAGCCTCTAAAATTCTTCACCCTCACCACCGGGCTCCTCTCAGGACATTTACATCCTAGAGTCTCTCTTTTGTACAACAATCAATTAGTACATCATCCAATATATTCCAACATATCACCTTTTCAACTAACCCATTCATATATACCTGTTTTTAAACCAGATTTTCCCAAACCAGTCCTTTTTCAGCACACAACTCCGCAAGCTGTTTACCATTTCCATTCACATCACTGAATACCCCATTCCTCCAGTTATACCCCCAATTGCCAAGTTATCCACTACAAATGATATATGACTTCATTACACCCTAATTCCAACAGTATCTAATATAGTAATCAAATTGTGGATTTGTCTAAACATTTTTGTACTTGTGACTTGTACCTCCTTCAGAACAAGAACTAATACACAAGCAAAAAAGGTATTGGTTTATTTTGTTACTTTGTATTTACCTTATCAGTCAGTCAGTCAGTGAAAAAAAAAAAATCACATTTTCTTTGCAGCTTCTAACAGTAAACAGTAAAATTCACATTTAGATTAACCATGGTAGAAACTATTGCAGAGGTGTGATAGGAATATTTCTTAATCTTAGTGGGATATGCTGCTCAGAAGATTTTTGTTTACCTGCTAATGTGGGAGCTTTCTACACAATATTAGTCCTTGGCTTCAAGCATTTCAGTAATGAGGGACTGCAGTGCTGTTATATCACCAAGTGTATTTCGTAACTCCGTTACAGTACGAGTAACAGTACTAATGCAACCTTCCTGAAAAAAGATTCTTATCAGTTTTTTCATGATTTGTATAGTTATGCAATACACATAGTATTAACAAATATAACTATATCTATGACTGACTCTACAATGAAATGCCTTGTAAAATGAATATTTATTCATTTTATTTGTTATACTTTGTCGCTGTCTCTTGTGTTAGCGAGGTAGCGCAAGGAAACAGACGAAAGAATGGCCCAACCCACCCACATACACATGTATATACATACACATCCACAAACGCACATATACATACCTATACATTTCAATGTATACATATATATATATTGTTAGGGAGGTAAATGCAAGAGTTTTGGAAAGAGGGGCAAGTATGAAGTCTGTTGGGGATGAGAGAGCTTGGGAAGTGAGTCAGTTGTTGTTCGCTGATGATACAGCGCTGGTGGCTGATTCATGTGAGAAACTGCAGAAGCTGGTGACTGAGTTTGGTAAAGTGTGTGGAAGAAGAAAGTTAAGAGTAAATGTGAATAAGAGCAAGGTTATTAGGTACAGTAGGGTTGAGGGTCAAGTCAATTGGGAGGTGAGTTTGAATGGAGAAAAACTGGAGGAAGTGAAGTGTTTTAGATATCTGGGAGTGGATCTGGCAGCGGATGGAACCATGGAAGCGGAAGTGGATCATAGGGTGGGGGAGGGGGCGAAAATTCTGGGGGCCTTGAAGAATGTGTGGAAGTCGAGAACATTATCTCGGAAAGCAAAAATGGGTATGTTTGAAGGAATAGTGGTTCCAACAATGTTGTATAGTTGCGAGGCGTGGGCTATGGATAGAGTTGTGCGCAGGAGGATGGATGTGCTGGAAATGAGATGTTTGAGGACAATGTGTGGTGTGAGGTGGTTTGAACGAGTGAGTAACGTAAGGGTAAGAGAGATGTGTGGAAATAAAAAGAGCGTGGTTGAGAGAGCAGAAGAGGGTGTTTTGAAGTGGTTTGGGCACATGGAGAGGATGAGTGAGGAAAGATTGACCAAGAGGATATATGTGTCGGAGGTGGAGGGAACAAGGAGAAGAGGGAGTCCAAATTGGAGGTGGAAAGATGGAGTGAAAAAGATTTTGTGTGATCGGGGCCTGAACATGCAGGAGGGTGAAAGGAGGGCAAGGAATAGAGTGAATTGGAGCGATGTGGTATACCGGGGTTGACGTGCTGTCAGTGGATTGAATCAAGGCATGTGAAGCGTCTGGGGTAAGCCATGGAAAGCTGTGTAGGTATGTATATTTGCGTGTGTGGACGTATGTATATACATGTGTATGGGGGGGGGGTTGGGCCATTTCTTTCGTCTGTTTCCTTGCGCTACCTCGCAAACGCGGGAGAAAGCGACAAAGTATAATAAAAAAATAAATAATATATAAATATATATATATATATATATATATATATATATATATATACACAGACATATACATATATACACATCATTTTAATTCACTCTATTCCTTGCACGCATTTCACCCTCCTGCATTTCATGCCCATATCGCTCAAAATCTTTTTCACTCCTTCCTTCCACCTCCAATTTGGTCTCCCACTTCTCCTCGTTCCCTCCACCTCTGACACATATATCCTCTTCGTGAATCTTTCCTCAATCATTCTCTCCATGTGACCAAACCATTTCAACACACCCTGTTCTGCTCTCTCAACCACACTGTTTTTATTACCACACATCTCTCTTACCCTTTCATTACTTACTCAATCAAACCACCTCACACCACATATTGTCCTTAAACATCTCATTTCCAACACATCCACCCTCCTCCGCATAACCCTATCTACAGCCCATGCCTCGCAACCATATAACATTGTTGGAGCCACTATTCCTTCAAACATACACCTTTTTGCTCTCCAAGATAATGTTCTCACCTTCCACACATTTTCAACGCTCCCAGAACTTTCGCCCCCTCCCCCACCCTGTGACTCACTTACGCTTCCATGGTTCCATCTGCTGCCAAATCCACTCCTAAATATCTGAAACACTTCACTTCCTCCAGTTTTTCTCCATTCAAACTTACCTCCCAATTGACTTGTCCCTCAACCCTACTGTACCTAATAACCTTGCTCTTATTAACATTTACTCTCAGATTTCTTCTTTCACACACTTTACCAAACTCAGTCACCAGCTTCTGCAGTTACTCACCTGAATCAGCTGCCAGTGCTGTATCATCAGCGAACAACAAGTGACTCACTTCCCAAGCCCTCTCATCCACAACAGACTGCATACTTGCCCCTCTCTCCAAAACTACTGCATTCACCTCCCTGACAACCCAACCATAAACAAATTAAACAACCATGGAGACATAACGCACCCTGCCACAAACTGACATTCACTGAAAACCAATCACTTTCCTCTCTTCCTATTCATACACATGCCTTACATCCTTGATAAATTCTTTTCACTGCTTCTAGCAACTTACCTCCCACACCATATACTCTTAATACCTTCCACAGAGCATCTCTATCATATGCCTTCTCCAGATCCATAAATGCTACATACAAATCCATTTGTTTTTCTAAGTATTTCTCACATACATTCTTCAAAGCAAACACCTGATCCACACAACCTCTACCACTTCTGAAACCACACTGCTCTTCTCCAATCTGATGTTCTGTACAATAATTAATAACCTCTAAATATTTTGGAACATCTCCGTAAATTCATGTACCAAACATTTAACATTTCTTATATCTGATTCATAATTCCTCACACTTTTATGGCTACCACACACATGAAATAGATGCCTATATTCATGTATCTAAATCATGCTGAATTTTCCCGCACCATAATCAGGAAGAGACTATTGCCGAGGTCACTCTTTTGAGGAAGTTCCAGTTGGGAATAGGCATCAGGGATATAGATTAGATAGATAATCAGGAAGACTCATGCAAAGTATTCATATATTTGTGACCATCACTGCATCTGAAAGACCTAATAACACATATCTTGAAACATTCATTATAAATTATGCATTTATTGTTGGCTATCAAGTGAGCAAATGTCACTAAATACATGGAATAAGAACAAGCATTTGGTAAGTGACAGTAATGAGGACTTTTGGTAAGTATATGCAGTTAAAAAGTAATATCAGAAAAATGAGAAAGGTAGTACAAAGAATAAGGAAAGAAGAGAATTAAATAAGAACTTGTGATAAAGACGGAAAATAATTGTCCATTCCAATTGTTCTTGCAACCATCCCATCAAGAAGGTACATCAATTTTAAGGCAAAACATATAATAGTCAGCATAACAAATAAGTATAGGTCAGGTATGTACCTTCGAGATGCCTCAACCAGCCTCAGAAGTGCATTCTGCACAAGGTTTATTTCCAAAGTGTAATTTACAAACCTAAGGTAAAACGGATTAATTGAATTACAAACTGTTCATTTACATGGCAATGGTGACCTTTTACTCATCCACTTCCAAGTCTCAAAGTTCTGGCTAAGCTAAAAAAAAAAAAAAAATAATAGACAGGGGAGAAAGAATACTTCCCACGTATTCCCCACATCGTAGAATGTGACTAAAGGGGGCGGAAGTGGGGTCTAGACACCCTCCCCTCCTTGTATTTACTTTCTAAAAGGGGAAACAAAAGAAGGAGTCATGCGGGGAGTGCTCATCCTCCTCGAAGGCTCAGACTTGGGTGTCTAAAAGTGTGTGGATGTAACCATGATGAGAAAAAAGGAGAGATAGGTAGTATGTTTGAGGAAAGGAACCTAGATGTTTTGGCTCTGAGTGAAATGAAGCTCAAGGGTAAAGGGGAAAAGTGGTTTAGGAATGTTTTGGGAGTAAAGTCAGGGGATGGTGAGAGGACAAGAGCAAAGGAAGGAGTAGCACTACTCCTGAAGCAGAAGTTGTGGGAGTATGTAATAGAGTGTAGGAAAGTAGACTAATTTGATATGGGTAAAACTGAAAGTGGATAAAGAGAGAGAGGTGATCACCGGTGCCGATGCACCTGGTCATGAGAAGAAAGATCATGAGGCAAGTGTTTTGGGAGCAGCTGTGAGCAGTTTTGATGCACGAGACCAGGTTATAGTGATGGGTGATTTGAATGCAAGGGTGACTAATGAAGCAATTGAGGGTATAATTGGTGTACATGGGGAGTTCAGTGTTGTAAATGGAAATGGCAAAGAGCTTGTAGATTTGTGTGCTGAAAAAGGACTGGTGATTGGGAATACCGGGTTTAAAAAGAGAGTATACATAAGTATACACATGTAAGTACGAGAGATGGCCAGAGAGCAATATTGGATTATGTGTTAATTGACTGGCACATGAAAGAGAGACTTTTGGAGGTTAATGTGCTGAGAGGTGCAACTGGAGGGATGTCTGATCATTATCTTGTGGAGGCGAAGGTGTAGATTTGTAGAGGTTTTCAGAAAAGAAGAGAGAATGATGGGGTGAAGAGAGTGGTGAGGGTAAGTGAGCTTGGAAAGGAGACTTCTGTGAGGAAGTACCAGGAGAGATTGAGTGCAGAATGGCAAAAGGTGAAAGCAAATGACATAAAGGGAGTGGGGGAGGAATGGGATGTATTTAGGGAAGTAGTGATGGTTTGCACAAAAGATGCTTGTGGCATGAGAAAGGTGTGAGATGGGCAGATTGTAGTGAGTGATGGGATGAAGAAGTAAGATTGTTAGTGAAAGAGAAGAGAGAGGCGTTTGGACGATTTTTGCAGGGAAGTAATGTGAATGACTGGGAGATGTATACAAGAAAGAGGCAGGAGGTCAAGAAAAAGGTGCAAGAGGTGAAAAAGAGGGGAAATGAGAGTTGGGGTGAGAGATTATCATTAAATTTCAGAGAATGAAAATATGTTTTGGAGGGAAGTAAATAAAGAGCGTAAGACGAGAACAAATGGAAACATTTATAACAAGTAGTGGTGAAGTGAGGAGATGGACTGAGTATTTTGAACATTTCTTGAATGCGTTTGATGATAGAGTGGCAGATATAGGGTGTTTTGGTCGAAGATGAAAGCCGGCATGGAGGCGGGTTTAGATGGTATAGCAGTGGAATTTATTGAAAAAGGGGGGTGACTGTGTTGTTGACTGGTTGGTAAGGATATTCAATGTATGTATGGTTCACGGTGAAGTGCCCGAGGATTGGTGGAAGTCATGCATAGTGCCACTGTACAAAGGCAAAGGGATAAGAGTGAGTGCTCAAATTACAGAGGTAAAAGTTTGTTGAGTATTCCTGGGAAATTATATGGGAGGGTATTGGTTGAGAGGATTAATGCATGTACAGAGCATCAGATTGGGGAAGACCAGTGTGGTTTCAGAAGTGGTAGAGGATGTGTGGATCAGGTGTGTGCTTTGAAGAATGTATGTGAAAAATACTTAGAAAAACAGATGGATTTGTATGTAGCATTTATGGATCTGCAGATGGCATATGATAGGGTTGACAGAGATGTTTTGTGAAAGGTATTAAGAGTATATGGTGTGGGAGGTAAGTTGCCAGAAGCAGTGAAAAGTTTTTACCAAGGATGTAAGGCATGCATACGAGTAGGAAGAGAGGAAAGTGATTGGTTCCCAGTGAATGTCAGTTTACAGCAGGGGTGCGTGATGTCTCCATGATTGTTTAATTTGTTTATGGATGGGATGGTTGGGGAGGTGAATGCAAGAGTTTTGGAGAGAGGGGCAAGTATGGTGTCAGTTGTGGATGAGAGGGTTTGGGAAGTAAGTCAGTTGTTGTTCACTGATGATACATCACTGGTGGCTGATTCAGGTAAGAAACTGCAGAAGTTTGTGACTGAGTCTGGTAAAGTGTGTGAAAGAAGAAAGCTCAATGTAAATGTGAATAAGAGCAAGCTTAATAGGTTCAGTAGGTTGAGGGACAACTCAATTGGGAGGTAAGTTGGAATCGAGAAATACTGGAGGAAGTGAAGTTTTTTAGATATCTGGAAGTGGATTTAGCAGTGGATGGAGCCATGGAAGCGAAAGTGAGTCACGGGGTGTGTGTGTGTGTGTGTGTGTGTGTGTGTGTGTGTGTGTGTGTGTGTGTGTGTGTGTGTGTGGGAGCATTGAAAAATGTGTGGAAGGCAAGAACATTATCTCAGAGAGCCAGAATGGGTATGTTTGAAGGAATATTGGTTCCAACAATGTTATATGGTTGCAAGGCATCGGCTATAGACAGGGTTGTGCGGAGGTGGGTGGATGTGTTGGAAATGAGATGTTTGAGGACAATATTGCGGTGTGAGGTGGTTTGATCGAGTAAGTAATGAAAGGGTAAGAGAGGTGTGTGGTAATAAAAAGAGTGTGGTTGAGAGAACAGTCACATGGAGAGAATGAGCGAGGAAAGATTGACAAAGAGGATATATGTGTCAGAGGTGGAGGGAACGAGGAGAAGTGGGAGATCAAAGTGGAGCTGGAAGGAAGGAGTGAAAAAGATTTTGAGCAATCAGGGCCTGAACATACAGGAGGGTGAAAGGCGTGCAAGGAAAAGAGTGAATTGGAATGATGTGGTATACCGGGGTAGATGTACTGTCAATGGATTGAACCAAGGCATGTGAAGTGTCTGGGGTAAACTATGGAAAGTTTTTTGGGGACTGGATTTGGAAAGGGAGCTGTGGTTTGGGCGCATTACACATGAGAGTTAGAAACTAAGCACAAACAAATGTGGCCTTTGTAGTCTTTTCCTAGTGCAACCTCGTGCATGCAAGGGGGAAGGGGGGTGCCATTTCCTGTGTGGCAGAGTGGCGACCGGAATGGATGAAGGCAGCAAGTATGGAGATGGACATGTGTATATATGTATATGTCTGTGTATGTATATGTGTGTGTGTGTGTGTGTGTGGGCATTTATGTATATACATGTGTATGTGGGTGGGTTGGGCCACTTCAAAACTGATTTTCTTTTGAAAGAAAAATATAAAACCTGACTTACTGATCTCTTGAGAATTGAATTCTGTGCATGATCTTCCACTAATTGTATGTGTGAAGGAACATTATTCAACATATCAACAAGCTCTCCAACTAAGCTGATCAGGTCTCTGTAAAAGATTGGGAATTTATCACTTAATGTCATATTCATATAATAATGTTGAGAGTAAGTGAGCTTGGGAAGGAGACCTGTGTGGGGAAGTACCAGGAGAGACTGTGTACAGAATGGAAAAAGGTGAGAACAATGGAAGTAAGGGGAGTGGGGGAGGAATGGGATGTATTTAGGGAATCAGTGATGGATTGCGCAAAAGATGCTTGTGGCATGAGAAGAGTGGGAGGTGGGCTGTTTAGAAAGGGTAGTGAGTGGTGGGATGAAGAAGTAAGAGTATTAGTGAAAGAGAAGAGAGAGGCATTTGGACGATTTTTGCAGGGAAAAAATGCAATTGAGTGGGAGAAGTATAAAAGAAAGAGACAGGAGGTCAAGAGAAAGGTGCAAGAGGTGAAAAAAAGGGCAAATGAGAGTTGGGGTGAGAGACTATCAGTAAATTTTAGGGAGAATAAAAAGATGTTCTGGAAGGAGGTAAATAGGGTGCGTAAGACAAGGGAGCAAATGGGAACTTCAGTGAAGGGCGTAAATGGGGAGGTGATAACAAGTAGCGGTGATGTGAGAAGGAGATGGAATGAGTATTTTGAAGGTTTGTTGAATGTGTCTGATGACAGAGTGGCAGATATAGGGTGTTTTGGTCGAGGTGGTGTGCAAAGTGAGAGGGTTAGGGAAAATGATTTGGTAAACAGAGAAGAGGTAGTAAAAGCTTTGCGGAAGATGAAAGCCGGCAAGGCAGCAGGTTTGGATGGTATTGCAGTGGAATTTATTAAGAAAGGGGGTGACTGTATTGTTGACTGGTTGGTAAGGTTATTTAATGTATGTATGACTCATGGTGAGGTGCCTGAGGATTGGCGGAATGCGTGCATAGTGCCATTGTACAAAGGCAAAGGGGATAAGAGTGAGTGCTCAAATTACAGAGGTATAAGTTTGTTGAGTATTCCTGGTAAATTATATGGGAGGGTATTGATTGAGAGGGTGAAGGCATGTACAGAGCATCAGATTGGGGAAGAGCAGTGCGGTTTCAGAAGTGGTAGAGGATGTGTGGATCAGGTGTTTGCTTTGAAGAATGTATGTGAGAAATACTTAGAAAAGCAAATGGATTTGTATGTAGCATTTATGGATCTGGAGAAGGCATATGATAGAGTTGATAGAGATGCTCTGTGGAAGGTATTAAGAATATATGGTGTGGGAGGCAAGTTGTTAGAAGCAGTGAAAAGTTTTTATCGAGGATGTAAGGCATGTGTACGTGTAGGAAGAGAGGAAAGTGATTGGTTCTCAGTGAATGTAGGTTTGCGGCAGGGGTGTGTGATGTCTCCATGGTTGTTTAATTTGTTTATGGATGGGGTTGTAAGGGAGGTAAATGCAAGAGTCCTGGAAAGAGGGGCAAGTATGAAGGCTGTTGGGGATGAGAGAGCTTGGGAAGTGAGTCAGTTGTTGTTCGCTGATGATACAGCGCTGGTGGCTGATTCATGTGAGAAACTGCAGAAGCTGGTGACTGAGTTTGGTAAAGTGTGTGGAAGAAGAAAGTTGAGAGTAAATGTGAATAAGAGCAAGGTTATTAGGTACAGTAGGGGTGAGGGTCAAGTCAATTGGGAGGTGAGTTTGAATGGAGAAAAACTGGAGGAAGTGAAGTGTTTTAGATATTTGGGAGTGGATCTGTCAGCGGATGGAACCATGGAAGCGGAAGTGGATCATAGGGTGGGGGAGGGGGCGAAAATTTTGGGAGCCTTGAAAAATGTGTGGAAGTCGAGAACATTATCTCGGAAAGCAAAAATGGGTATGTTTGAGGGAATAGTGGTTCCAACAATGTTGTATGGTTGCGAGGCGTGGGCTATGGATAGAGATGTGCGCAGGAGGATGGATGTGCTGGAAATGAGATGTTTGAGGACAATGTGTGGTGTGAGGTGGTTTGATCGAGTAAGTAACGTAAGGGTGAGAGAGATGTGTGGAAATAAAAAGAGCGTGGTTGAGAGAGCAGAAGAGGGTGTTTTGAAATGGTTCGGGCACATGGAGAGAATGAGTGAGGAGAGATTGACCAAGAGGATATATGTGTCGGAGGTGGAGAAATATATATTCAAAGAAAGGTCGTACAAACAAAATTTTCACCATGAGGACAAGTAAAAATATATGCAAACTGATATGACAAAAACAATGGGACCATTACAGAGCTAACAATCATATCTTTAATGAAGGTATGACTATCTATCTATATCTGATGCCCATTCCATCTGGGAACTCCCACCAAGGGAATGGTGATGACAAAAGTCTCCACTTATCCCTGTCCTTATATGCCTCCCTCACATGCACCATTCCACACATTCTTCTACCAGTCCTCTCCTAACAGTGCTCTTCCAATCTATTTCCTCATGTCAAAAGTGGTCTTCCTCTCACACCAGCCCCTTTAATCATACTATCACACATTCTCCTTGTAAACTTGTCTTGCATTCATTTCACATACCCAAACCAACTAAATTATGTTTAAACCACTCTTCCACTCCATAATTGATTTCCTGCAATACCAAACCTCTCATACATTCCCTCATTTCTCTTTTCATTCCATATAGTCTTACCACAGACTGGATTCTTAACCTGTGGGACTCATTCCATGTCCATGTTTCAGCTGCATAAGTCAGGGTCAGGAGGACTATGCTGTTCCTTAATCCTTTCTTCACTTCCATACTTATATCATTACCCTTCATTATTCTGTTGAAACCCAATGACTCTTCTGTCCTGTACTATTCTCTCCCTTGTCTCTCATTCCATATTACCAAACTTTCTCAATATAGCTCCCAAATACTTAAATTCTGTCACCTCTTCCAGTCTCTCTCCCCTATTATCTATAACACAGTTAGTACACTTTTCCTCTCTCAATTCATAGGACGCAAAAGCTATACTTTCAGTGTTTCCTTTCAAACACCATTATTTAACTTTTACTCACACTTACCTTCAATCGTCTATACTTACACACATCATAAGCCACATTCACAACCTATTGCAACTCCTCATCACTCTCAGCTGATGACATTGTATCATCTGCAAACAAACTTGTCACTATTCACCATACTTCAACACTTTACTCCATCCCTGCACCCAATTACCATATTTTTACCTTTACATCTTTCTTTCCAACCATTTATATGTTAAAAAGTCACAATGACATCACACAGCCCTGCCGCACACCCTTATGTATATCAAAACTTTTGCCATCCACTCTCACAAGTGTATTTACTCCTCTAATAAAAAGCTTTCACACCATCCAACAGTTGTCCCCTACCCCATACATCCTTAACATATCCCATAAAGCATTCCACTCAACTCTGTCTTATGCTTTCTCCAAATCCATAAAAGCTGCATGTTGCTTCTTACCTTTTGCTCAATACTTCTCCACACTCTTTCTCACTGCAAAAATATGGTCTGCATATCCCCTGTCTTTCATTAAACCTCCTCACTGCTCACTTATACTGCATTCAGCCACTTCCATAATTGTCAATTCATACTCTTGCATATACTTTTCCTGGTATACTTAAATGACTTTTTTATTATTATTATACATAATCGTTGTTCCCCGCATCAGCAAGGTAGCACTAGGAAACAGACGAAGAATGGCCCATCCACTCATATACACATACATATACATAAACATAAACACATACATATACATAAACATATACATAAACATATGCACACACATACATGCACAAATATATATGTATATATTCATAATTGCTTGCCTTCATCCATTCCTGTCGCCACCCCACCCCACAGGAAACAGCATCGCTACCCCCTGCTTCAGCAAGGTAGTGCCAGAAAAACTGATAAAAAAAGGCCACATTTGTTCACACTCAGTCTCTAGCTGTCATTTGTAATGCACCAAAACCACAGCTCCCTATCCACATCCAGGTGCCACAGACTTTTCTATGGTTTACCCCTGACGCTTCACATGCCCTGGTTCAGTCCACTGAGAGCACATCAACCCCAGTATACCACATCATTCTAATTCACTCAATTCCTTGCAAGCCTTTCACCCTCCTCTATGGTCAGGTCCCAATTGCTCAAAATCTTTTTCACTCCATCCTTCCACCTCCAATTTGATTTCCCACTTCTTGTTCCCTCCGAGACTCTGACACATATAACCTCTTTGTCAATCTTTCCTGACTCATTCTCTCCATATGTCCAAATAATTTCAACACACCCTCTTCTGCTCTCTCAGTCATACTATTTTTATTTCCACACATCTCTTTTACCCTTTCATTACTTACTCGATCAAACCACCTCACACTACATATTGTCCTCAAACATTTCATTTCCAACACATCAACCCTCCTCCATACAACCCTATCTATAGCCCTTGCCTCGCAACCATATAACATTGCTGGAACTACTATTTCTTCAAACACCCATTTTTGCTCTACGAGGTAATGTTCTCTCCTTCCACACATTCTTCATCACTCCCAGAACCTTCAACCCCTCCCCCACCTGTGACTCACTTCCGCTTCCATGGTTCCATCTGCTGCTAAGTCCACTCCCAGATATCTAAAACTTCACTTCCTCCAGGTTTTCTCCACTCAAACTTATATCCCACTTAACTTGTCCCTCAACTCTACTGAACCTAATAACCTTGCTCTTATTCACATTTACTTTCAACTCTCTCCTTTCACACACTTTTCCAAACTCAGTCACCAACTTCTGCAGTGTCTCACACAAATCAGCCATTAGAGCTATATCATCGGCGAACAACTGACTAACTTCCCAGGCCCTCTCTTCCCCAACAGACTGCATACTCATCCCTCTCTCCAAAACTCTTGCATTTACCTCCCTAACCACCCCATCCATAAAAAAATCAAACAACCATGGGGACATCACACACCCCTGCCGCAAACCGACATTCACTGGGAACCAATCACTCTCCTCTCTTCCTACACATGCCTTACATCCTTGGTAAAATCTTTTCACTGCTTCTAGCAACTTACCTCCCACATCATATACTCTTAAAACCTTTCACAAAGCATCTCTATCAACTTTATCATATGCCTTCTCCAGATCCATAATGCTATATGCAAATCTATCTTTTTGTAGGTATTTCTCACATACATTCTTAAAAGCAAACACCTGATCCACATATTCTCTACCACTTCTGAAACCACATTGCTCTTCTCCAGTCTGATCCTCTATACATGACTTCACCCTCTCAGTCAATACCCTCCCATATAATTTCTCAGGCACTTCACTATGATCCATCCATACATTGAATACCCTTACCAACCAATCAACAACACAGTCACCCTTTTTTCATTAATTCCACTGCAATACCATCCAAACCTGCCGCCTTGCCAGTTTTCATCTTCCACAAAGCTTTCACCACTTCTTTTCTCTTTACAAAACCATTCTTCCTGATCCTCTCACTTTGCACACTACCCTGACCAAAGCACCCTATATCTGCCACTCTGTCATCAAACACATTCAACAAACCTTCAAAATACTCACTCCATCTCCTCACTTCATCACTACCTGTTATCACGTCCCCACTTGCCCCCTTCACCAATGATCCCATTTGTTCTCTTGTCTTACACACGTCATTTACCTCCTTCTAAAACATCTTTTTATTCTCCATAAAATTTAATGATACTCTCTCACCCCCAACTCTCATTTGCCCTCTTTTTCAACTCTTGCACTTTTCTCTTGACCTGAAGCTTTCTCTTATACATCTCCCAGTCATCTGCACTAATTCCAAATGCCACTCTCTTCTCTTTCATTAACAATCTTACTACTTCATCAAGCCACTCACTACCCTTTCTAATTTGCCCACCTCCTACCTTTCTCATGCCACAAGCATCTGTGCAAGCCATCACTGCTTCCCTAAATACATCCCATTCCTCACCTACTCCCCTCATGTCATTTGCTCTCACTGTAAATGATTTATTCCCCATATCTGCTACAAATATCTTTAGCGTCTATTCCTTTGAATACAGGAACAATAATAACTTTCAACCAATTCTCAGGAACAACCTAATGTTTCTATGCTGAGTTACATATCAAATGCATCCACTCTACTCTTTCACACTTTCCCCCTTTGTAATTCAATATTCTTAGCTGTAATCCCATCCTATCCAGGGACCAATCCTACCTTCAACCTCATTACTGCCCTTTTATCTTCCTTCTTACTCCAGGCAAAACAGTTGGTTAACCACTACTGTTTCCTCATATATGAATGATATACATTTTTTAAAAAGCTACTGACTGTCCCTTTACCTCTTTCTCTCTCTCAGAAAGATAAGAAAGTCAACCAGTTAATTAAGGCACTCCTAAAAATGACCAGGGTGTGATGAAATAGCTTGGGGATTAGCAAGGGTGAACAACATGGGAAGGGAGAACTGAGAAGACATTTTAATGCATCGAAGAAGGCTTTTAGGTATTGGGGCCTGAACATTCAGGAAAGTATGAGGTGTACACGATGGAGAATGAACAAGATTAACAAGGTAATAAGACAAATTGCTTTTCGTGGGCTGAATCACAGCATTTGAGGTGGTCAAGGTAAGCTTTCGAGTAGTTGTGGGGCATGGCTGTGGATGAATGGCTCTGACTCCAGTTCATCATAAATGACATCTAAAGACTGCAAGGCCATTACTTGTTGGTTCTTGATGCCACAGGTTGAGTATCCCTAATCCGAAATACTCCAGAACATGAAACTTTTTGAGCAGTGACATGATGTTACAAGTGGAAAATTCCATTTATTAATTTCATTTCATTAATGGTAATTTATGTTTTTTCATCGTTAAGCACTTACATGTAATTAAGCATGAGAAAATGATTACTGCTTATCAGTAGCATATAAATTCAGTCAGGAATGAAGGAGATGCCAAACAACCATAGACTGTCCACATGTGCGGCTGAGGTTGTGACACCTTAGCATTCTGATGGTTCAGTGTTACACAAACTTTGTTTCATGTGCAAAAATATTAATATCACTGTATAAATTAACTTCAGCTTTGTGTATAAGGTGTATATGAAACATAAATGTATTTTGTGTTGAGATGGGTCCCATCCCTATGATATCTCATTTTTATATGCAAATATCCAAAACATTTCTGGTCTCAGGCATTTCAGATAAGGGATACCTGTACTATGCTTCATTGGGGATATCAATCAGTCATGAAATAATACTTATTAAGGCCTATGAAATAAGTAACTTCGAATGAAAGAGGACAAAAAGATAATTGTAAAAGAAAACAAATGAATAAAGGCCATTACTATCTATATTTGAAATTTTGTTAACACAGTTCTCAAGCAAACCATCTACAAAAGAACAGATTACACAGAAAAATTTTACTTATGTGGAAAGGAAGCTGTGGTTTGGGTGCATTACTATTGACAGCTAGAGACTGAGCGTGAATGAATGTGACCTTTTTTTGTCTTTCTTAAAACTGCCTCACGGGGGGGTTGCTTGCTTGCTTGCCTGCTATTTCATGTGTGGCGAGGTGGCGATGGAAATGGATGAAGGCAGCAAGTATGAATATGTACAGGTGTATATATGTATGAGTCTGTGCATGTATACAATGAAATGTATAGGTATGTATATGTGCGGGTGTGGGCGTTTATGTATATACATGTGTATGTGAGTGGGTTGGGCAATTCTTTCGTCTGTTTCCTTGCGCTACCTTGCTAACACGGGAGACAGCAATTACGTATAATAAATATATAATATACAGTGAAAATAGCTAACAGACCAACGTAAATAATCTATACTCTTACTTGTGGTATTGATAATGCATGGTAAGGAAATTGGAAACCAGAGGCTGCTGTAAGTGGTAAATAAGCAGGTCTTTGTTTTCAATGGTCAGTTGCAAATGCTGCTCTACCTCCTGACACCAGGTCGATAGGTTACCTGAAATACATTTGAAAGAGATCACAGGTTTTACAAGACTAACAAATTATGGAGAGAAGTTTTGTGTCTACTACATGTAACACTATTCCCATTTACAAGGGGTCAATCAATGCCTAAAACCTCAGTTGATGACTGAACATATATTCTCAACTTATATTCTGTATACAGAGGTGAACAAAATCACTTACTCAACAAAAGCAATAAACAACTCTTCAGTACTGGAAATTGAGCTCTCAGGCAAGATTTGCATGTACACTAAACACATTCTCTACTGCTATAATCTTATACCTTTCTTTAATAAGAAACACTCAGGTTCCAAAGACATACATCATCACTCTATCAGTGCTCTTATTTATTTTTCTTGCATACTTTTTACAGAATTTCTTCTGAATCATCAAAGTTTTTAGCCTTCTCTAACTCTTCTCCAGTATGTGGCTACTCCTAATTTCAAATGTCCCATACCCATCCTTATTGATCATTACTCACAAATACATAAATCCTTCACAACTAATAATTCTTCTCAACCGAAAAAGATGTTACTCTAACCATCTACCTGAAAAAATATTGCTCCTATTTGCAATTACTTTAAAGATCATCCTTCAGTTTTAATAAAAATGCCTTACCATCTATGCAATAACTCTTCTGGTTCAGCTATGAAAATACTGTAATATGACTTGTATATAACATCTGTGATTGCTTCCATTCTGTTCCGCCCAGGTTGGTTAACCCTATTCTATAATTACCCAATGTAATGCCCCATGCACAAGAAGAATAAAAATCCATGGTGACATTACCCATCTAATACACCCACATAGGGGAGAAAGAATACTTCCCAAGCATTCCCCGCATGTCGTAGAAGGCAACTAATGGGGACAGGAGCAGGGAGCTAGAAACCATCCCCTACTTGTATTTCAACTTTCTAGAAGAGGAAACAGAAGGAGTCATGCAGGGAGTGCTCATCCTGCTCTAAGGCACAGACTGGGGTGTCTCAATATGTGTGGATGTAACCAAGATGAGAAAAAAGGAGATAGGTGGTATGTTTGAGGAAAGGAACCTGGATGTTTTGGCTCTAAGTGAAATGAAGCTGAAGTGCAAAAGGGAAGAGTGGTTTGGGAATGTTTGGAGAGTAAAGTCAAGGGTTGGTGAGAGGACAGGAGCAAAGGAAAGAGTAGCACTACTCCTAAAACAGGAGTTGTGGGAGTATGTGATAGAGTGTAAGAAAGTAAACTCTAGACTGATATGGGTAAAACTGAAAGTGGATGGAGAGAGATGTGTGATTACTGGTGCCTATGCACCTGGGCTTGAGAAGAAAGATCATGAGGCAAGTGTTTTGGGAGCAGCTAAGTGAGTGCTTTAGCAGTTTTGATGCACAACTGGGTTATGGTAATGGGTAATTTGAATGCAAAGGTGAGTAATGTGGTAGTTGAGGGAATAATTAGTGTTGTAAATGGAAATGGTGAAGAGCTTGTAGATTTGTGTGCTGAAAAAGGACTGGTAACTGGGAATACCTCGGTCAAAAAGAAAGATACACATAAGTATATGTATGTAAGTAGGAGAGATGGCCAGAGAGTGTTATTGGATTACGTGTTAATTGATAAGCGCACGAGAGACTTTTGGATGTTAATATGCAGAGAGGTGCAACTGGAGATATGTCTGATCATTATCTTCTGGAGGTGAAGGTGAAGATTTGTAGAAGTTTTCAAAAAGATGGGAGAAAGTTGGGGTGAAGAGAAGGGTGAAAGTAAGTGAGCTTGGGAAGGAGACTTGTGTGAGGAAGTACCAGGAGAGACTGAGCGCAAAATGGAAAAAGGTGAGAGCAAAGGACGTAAGGGGAGTGGGGGAGGAATGGGATATATTTAGGAAAGCAGTGGTGGCTTGCGCAAAAGATGCTTGCAGCATGAGAAGCGTGGGAGGTGGGCAGATTAGAAAGGGTAGTGAGTGGTGGGATGAAGAAGTAAGATTATTAGTGAAAGAGAAGAGAGAGGCATTTGGATGATTTTTGCAGGGATATAGTGCAAATGACTGAGAGATGTATAAAAGAAAGAGGCAGGTCAAGAGAAAGGTGCAAAAGGTGAAAACGAGGGCAAATGAGAGTTGGGGTGAGAGATTATCATTAAATTTTAGGGAGAATAAAAAGATGTTTTGGAAGGAGGTAAATAAAGTGCGTAAGACAAGAGAACAAATGGGAACATCGGTGAAGGGGGATAATGGGGAGGTAATAACAAGTAGTGGTGAAGTGAGGAGGAGATGGAGTGAGTCTTTTGAAGGTTTGTTGAATGTGCTAGATGATCGAGTGGCAGATATAGGGTGTTTTGGTCGAGGTGGTGTGCGAAGTGAGAGGGTCGGAGTTAACAGAGAAGAGGCAGTGAAAGCTTTGCGGAAGATGAAAGCCAGTGGGTTTGGATGGTATTGCTGTGGAATTTATCAAAAAAGGGGGTGACTGTGTTGTTGGCTGGTTGGTGAGGATATTCAATGTATGTATGGCTCATGGTGAAGTGCCTGAGGATTGGTGGAATGCATGCATAGTGCCATTGTACAAAGGCAAAGGGGATAAAGGTGAGTGTTCAAATTACAGAGATATAAGTTTGTTGAGTATTCCTGGAAAATTATATGGGAGGGTATTGATTGAGAGGGTGAAGGCATGTACAGAGCATCAGATTAGGGAAGAGCAGTGTGGTTTCAGAAGTGGTAGAGGATGTGTGGATCAGGTGTCTGCTTTGAAGAATGTATGTGAGAAATACTTAGAAAAACAAATGGATTTGTACGTATCATTTATGGATCTGGAGAAGGCATATGATAGAGTTGATAGAGATGCTCTGTGGAAGGTATTAAGAATATATGGTGTGGGAGGCAAGTTGCTAGAAGCAGTGAAAAGTTTTTATCGAGGATGTAAGGTATGTGTACGAAGAGAGGAAAGTGATTGGTTCTCAGTGAATGTCAGTTTGTGGCAGGGGTGCGTGATGTCTCCATGGATGTTTAATTTGCTTATGGATGGGGTTGTTAAGGAGATGAAGGCAAGAGTTTTGGAAAGAGGGGCAAGTATGAAGTCTGTTGTGGATGAGAGCTTGGGAAGTGAGTCAGTTGTTGTTCGCTGATGATTCAGCGCTAGTGGCTGATTCATGTGAGAAACTGCAGAAGCTGGTGACTGAGTTTGGTAAAGTGTGTGAAAGAAGAAAGTTAAAGAGTAAATGTGAATAAGAGCAAGGTTATTAGGTACAGTAGGGTTGAGGGTCAAGTCAATTGGGAGGTAAGTTTGAATGGAGAAAAACTGGAGGAAGTAAAGTGTTTTAGATATCTGGGAGTGGATCTGGCAGCGGATGGAACCATGGAAGCGGAAGTGAATCATAAGGTGGGGGAGGGGGCGAAAATCCTGGGAGCCTTGAAGAATGTGTGGAAGTCGAGAACATTATCTCGTAAAGCAAAAATGGGTATGTTTGAAGGAATAGTGGTTCCAACAATGTTGTATGGTTGCGAGGCGTGGGCTATGGATAAAGTTGTGTGCAGGAGGGTGGATGTGCTGGAAATGAGATGTTTGAGGACAATATGTGGTGTGAGGTGGTTTGATCGAGTAAGTAACGTAAGGGTAAGAGAGATGTGTGGAAATAAAAAGAGCGTGGTTGAGAGAGCAGAAGAGGGTGTTTTGAAATGGTTTAGGCACATGGAGAGAATGAGTGAGGAAAGATTGACCAAGAGGCTATATGTGTCGGAGGTGGAGGGAACGAGGAGAAGTGGGAGATCAAATTGGAGGTGGAAAGATGGAGTGAAAAAGATTTTGAGTGATCGGGGCCTGAACATGCAGGAGGGTGAAAGGCGGGCAAGGAATAGAGTGAATTGGATCGATGTGGTATACCGGGGTTGACGTGCTGTCAGTGGACTGAATCAGGGCATGTGAAGCGTCTGGGGTAAACCATGGAAAGTTGTGTGGGGCCTGGATGTGGAAAGGGAGCTGTGGTTTCGGGCATTATTGCATGACAGCTAGAGACTGAGTGTGAACGAATGGGGCCTTTATTGTCTTTTCCTAGCGCTACCTCGCACACATGAGGGGGGAGGGGGATGGTATTCCATGTGTGGTGAGGAGGCGATGGGAGTGAATAAAGGCAGACAGTGTGAATTGTGTGCATGGGTATATATGTATGTGTCTGTGTGTGTATATATATGTGTACATTGAGACGTATAGGTATGTATATTTGCGTGTGTGGATGTGTATGTATATACATGTGTATGGGGGTGGGTTGGGCCATTTCTTTTGTCTGTTTCCTTGCGCTACCTCGCAAACGCGGGAGACAGCGACAAAGCAAAATAAATAAATATAAATAAATATTTGTGTCATACCACTTACTCATTACCTTATTTATTCATCCACACATGTATTACTCCCATTGTAGATGCTCTTCCATACACAACACTATGAGTCAAAACTTATTACTTAACCTCATTATTCTTTCTACATCTCACCTACACTAACTATATGTATCAAACATGCCATGATGTAGTTGGATGACAGCCAACAATCAGGGAAGTATATTACCAGTACTAACTGCCTGGGTATCAGGAGGGTTAGTGACAGCTGTGGCATGCTCAGTAAGCTGAATCCTCTATAATCTTTACACTCATCCTTACTACACTTTTCTTTTCATAAGTACATTACCAATGTTCCAGTCCCATTATCTGGCACCCTTTTGTACTTCCATGAGCAAACACATTTCGTGCAGACAATCTGCCATGACATCGTGCCTACATTTCAACAGTTCTGCTATTATCATACCATTCACTCCAGGGGCATTTCCAGTTTTATACCTGCTTGCAACTGCTTTCTCTAAATCCATGAATGCTAAACTCTGTCTGAAACTTCCTTCATTACTAGCCAAACAAAAAAATTTTAGTCTCAAAATCCTCTCATTTCTCACTTGTAAACTTGTAAAAAATAACTAGGCTAAGACACCTACATCATGTGATTAATGTAATACTACTTTCCTAATTTTTATGTAACAGAACAATAACTGTATTTGTCAAATAGTATTATACAATTACTTTCCACATCCATCCAACTATTTACTCAACTACACCCGCTAACCCAACCACACCCATGCTACTCAACTTTGAGATCAATCACTACTCTACATATCTCCTCTTATGCATTATATTGACTTCTAAAGCTGTCTCCCAGCCTTTAATCCCAAAAAACATACAACATTTTCCATTCACATCATAACTCCACATTACTTTTTTTCTATGAATTGCTTTCATCTCGCACGAAATTCATTCAGTCCTATCCTTGTTTAGCAAAATCTCACCTTTCAAACAGACATAGTCTTTCCAATATAGAAGTAGCAAAATCAAGCAAACTTCAGGGTTCATTTTGAGACATAAATATCTTTTATGATGAGCAATTTTTACAGAAGACTTTCATATCATTAGGCAGAGCTTACATGGTAGATTTTTTATCATATTATTGGCAAGTTGTCTAATTAATTCAGAGATCTAAGGAAATGTTCATATGACAATCACTTCTCTTAGCTCTAGCATGAAATGTGTAGAGATAAATGTATCCAAACTAAGATTTGGGCCCTCAGTATGGTATCTATCAAGTGTTCCAGAGAGTGACTTCCGCATGACACTCACAAGTGGAGGGTCATACTTAAACTAGAGCTATAAAATTAGCTTGAACCACATGAAAAAGATAGATCAAAAGCATATAAGATAGTGGAACTAAATCAATCAGAATAATTTAAATGTGAACTAGCAGAGACTACAGGAAATGATGTTTGTGAGTGCAGTCTAACACTCATAGGTTATAACCATATGCCATGCACATTAAAATTTGAATTAAGATGATACAAACATCTTTATGAGTATATGAACTCTTCCATATTCAAACACAAAGGAGGACAGATTCTTCAATGAAATTCATTTAGTTGAATCAGAGCTTAAAACCAGACTGAAAACTATCAACTGAGCATAACAATAACTCTTCAAAGTGGCCTCAGAGGAATGGAAAAAGGTTCCTTCCACATTAGTATCCTCTGCTATCACCTCTCCCAAAATATCTCTTTACATCCACTATGATGTTGCTACACACTCTCTGTTCTACACATATTACACATAAAACAAAAGTGTCTTACTAATAAATACTACCTAATATTTCTGGATGCATAAGTGTTGATGACTTTTCATTCAATGTGGCATTGTTGATATTTTCATCTATGGCAGCTAGCTCCTGATTGAGTTTAACCAATGCAGATATATCTTCTAAGAAGTTACTCATTGCCTATAAAGATAGGAAAATGAAGTTAGTATCTTTGGTAAACACCAGTCATAAAGTTCCTCAAAATCCAGTGTAACACAGCGATTCTCTGTTCTGTTAAATGCTTATTTTCACCCTTTTTCATGAAGAAAATTAATCATGGTATTATAATCATACAATACTAACATATACTAATAAAAATAGCTGCAAGTAATATCTATACCTATACAATACTTACTTTACGTTAAAGTTGAGATTTAAGGAAAGCCCTACCTACTTTGTTGCATTTATTCAATTCTGTATGAAGGAAAGGTAATAAAGTTACTGGTTGTGAAACTGATCATCCTGACATTAATTTCTCATTTCTACAATAAAATCACTATGAAGTACCTGTTTAGTGCCTCCATTATATTACCTTAAAAAAAAATACTCCCCTACTTCTAAAGCAACTCAAACTGACACTGAATTTTCAAAAGGGCCTCTGAAGATGAAAAAGGCCTAATCCAAAGTTGACCTTAACCAATGATCATACAAATCAATACATACAGAGCTCTATACAGGTTGTTGAACGTTCTATACACAGTTATACAGCATTTTGCAATGGCAGCGTACTATAATATTCAAAGAATGAAATACATGAAAGTGTGGCATTACGTGATAAGGATCATGTCTTTTTCTTTTACCTACAATAGTAAATTTCAGATCAGAGGAATCACAGAAATCCATTACAGACTTCAAATTAATGCATATCAATGGAGTCCTTACACTGAGTAGGAATGATTTCAACTGGTGCTTTATGGGGGATGGGTTTTGAAGATCTGGGAAATGCAGGAATATTCTTTTCTCTTAGTGACTAATATGGCATGGGTAAAATATTATCAAGTCAGGGGGGCCATACTGGGTGAAAGAAAAAAGTAAAAGAAAGTAGAAATTAATCAAGGATTTGCACGGAAAAATGTAAGAAGGAAAAGCATTCCACAACTTAGCTATTCAAGAGAAGAATCTATTATAACAGACAACCCTTGAGTGACAGGTCTCTATATATAGAAACTGTGGGAACCAGCAGCCAAATGTGTGCCTCCTATCCAAACCTTAGAGGATGGGGACATGCAGGCAGCTCAAGAGAACAGTGGTTAAAATAATACCCACAATAAGGTAGCACTGAGAACAGGTGAAAAATGGCCTCATTTGTTCATATCTACTCTCTAGCTTTAATAAATGATGCACTGAAACCAAAGCCCCCTATCTGAAACCGGCACCACAGACCTAAACATGGCCCACTTTTGATCCTGTTTTATATTAATTTGATCCCTTTAGGTCAATTAATACTATCTCTAGAGTAAAAATATTTTGTTTCCTAATCTTAAGGGATCAAACTGACACATTAACGAAAGTGCCGGCTGGATGTATGTTGTTAGCTGTCTGAAGGACCAGTAATTTGCAAAGGGCATAACAAATGAGAACTACGCCCAAGCAAATTAATTTTTAGGAAGCCAATAGACATCATTTCTTGCTGCAATATATATCAAGGAACAGAACAATAGGAACTACAGTTGTAGATACTATTTGAGATACCAAAATATATTCAGACATGTCAACTCTCATATTTGTGTTTTGGGAAACTCTTAATTAAGTAGTTCATGCCCTTGTTTTTTTATTTTAAACCTTATGATGTATAGCGCCATCCAATGGATACTTAAAAAAAACTGTTCCTTCTACAAAATGTGCGAAATAAGCCAATGACAGAAATCATACTTCATCTTTAGCAATCCAAAATGAAAATTACATTGTTTTTATCATTCTATTGCCCTTTGAGTTTTTATTAATCTATTGCACTTTTGATTAGGTTCTTATTATTCTAATGCACTTTAGGTTGAGTTGTTATTAATCTACTGCACTTTAGGTTGTTTTCATCATTCTGTTGCACTTTAGGTTGAGTTAATATTCTTTCATTATAAAGTATTATTACTATTATTACTACTATTATCTGACCACACATTTTCCCCTCTCTTTTACACCCTCCTCGCGACCAAGTTATTCATTATCAAACAATAAGATGCAACTGTACTAATGAAACAAACACACACACACAGACACACACATCCTTAATTCCTTATTCAATACACCAAATAGCGATTCCTTAAAAGTAAAATGATGCTAAAGCTAGAATACATACACCCATAAACAGATACATTAGCCCAACGTCAATTCTGCAGATATAATTGTTTTTTAGAACTAACAGAAACTTCATTACTCTTCACAAGTTCAAACTACTTTATCTACAAACTATATCGTTTGAAATCCTTCAAAGAACAAAAGCACAATTCCTCAAAAACCTTTTCAGTCATAATCAAGTTTTTATAAGCAAGTTCGATATGATTTTCTTTAAGTCAATAAACTCACGTTCTTTACACATAACATGTACTCATGAAATGGTTGAAGAGCGATCATTTCAGTGTGAAATCATGGACATAGAAAAGCACAGTAAACATAATATTAACCTGGGTGAAATTGTGGGAGGTGGCACACGAACTTTGATTCACTGAACTGATCACATTAAGCACATTATCAGCATCGCCTTCTGGCTCATCTGGATAGAAAGAACTGATGATAGTATCTATACCGCCATGAGCTACTAATAATTCATCTATTCCAATCTCACTGGACATAGTTGGAGATTTCTATAATTCTCAGGGGACAGGAGAACAGCTGACCAACGTCACACTCATGAGCTGTCGTTGTGGTGGTGATCAGCTGTTTCAAACATCCCGCCCGAGAATTGGTTCTTAAAATAAACAAATATCTATATATTGATATAGATTATTCTGCTCCTTCTATACCTAAAAGTAGATTTTTGCTACTTGGAATTAGTTTGAAAAATAAAGATTTAGAAATAAGTATTCGTAAAAAAAAATCATTAGTTTATGACAAATTTTACGTAGTTCAGGACGACAATGGATGATTTCATAGCACTATATAGTGAAAATAAAACCGTTGTCATTGATTAGCTGATGTTTCTTTCGTTAAATAGATTACATGGAAAGAGCAGCAAGTTATCTGGGTGGTTTGTGTGGGAAAATATTGTCCAAACTGAATTATTCTCACTTTGTAGTTATTCACTCCATACTCTTTTTGTCTTCCATTGTTCGTTTAATTTTTATTTGTGATAGAACAATTATTTCTTCGTACAACCAGTAACACCTTTTGCTATCCAGGGACTCTTCGTTATAAATATTCCCTCGATTCTTTACGATTATGGACTCTGTGAAAGGGTGGAGAATTTTGGCTCACAGTATAACGCTAAATGTAATTTCTAACCCAGTTGTAGACACTAAAATGGACCGGTAATGACGGGTGAATTTCCTGGTACGAGATCATCGAAGAAATAAAGTGGAATGTAAAGACGAGGGGAATATAAGTTTGTGTGGGTTTGTCGGTGTGGTGGGGGAGAAAGTGAGGGTGAGGATGGTGGAGGCTGTGGTGAGGGAGAGAGTGAGGGTGAGGATGGTGGAGGTTGTGGTGAGGGGGGAGTAAGGGAGATGGAGGATGTAGTGAGGAGAGAGTGAAGGAAGTGGAGGGAGAGAGTGAAGGAGGAGGAGGGTGTGGTGAGGGAGAGTGAGGGAGGTGGAGGATGAGGTGAGGAGAGAGTGAAGGAAGTGGAGGGAGAGAGTGAAGGAGGAGGAGGGTGTGGTGAGGGAGAGTGAAGGAGGTGGAGGATGTGGTGAGGAGAGAGTGAAGGAAGTGGAGGGAGAGAATGAAGGAGGAGGAGGAGGGTGTGGTGAGGGAGAGTGAGGGAGGTGGAGGATGTGGAGAGGAGAGAGTGAAGGAAGTGGAGGGAGAGAGTGAAGGAGGAGGAGGGTGTGGTGAGGGAGGTGGAGGATGTGGTGAGGAGAGAGTGAAGGAATGAGTTGGTAAACAGAGAAGAGGTAGTAAAAGCTTTGCGGAAGATGAAAGCCGGCAAGGCAGCGGGTTTGGATGGTATTGCAGTGGAATTTATTTAAAAAAGGGGTGACTGTATTGATGACTGGTTGGTAAGATTATTCATTGTATGTATGGCTCATGGTGAGGTGCCTGAGGATTGGCAAAATGCTTGCATAGTGCCATTGTACAAGGGCAAAAGGGATAAATGTGAGTGCTCAAATTACAGAGGTATACGTTTGTTGAGTATTTCTGGGAAATTATATGGGAGGGTATTGATTGAGAGGGTGAAGGCATGTACAGAGCATCAGATTGGGGAAGAGCAGTGTAGTTTCAGAAGTGGTAGAGGATGTGTGGATCAGGTGTTTGCTTTAAAGAATGTATGTGAGAAATACTTAGAAAAACAGATGGATTTGTATGTAGCATTTATGGATCTGGAGAAAGCATATGATAGAGTTGATAGAGATGCTCTGTGGAAGGTATTAAGAGTATATGGTGTGGGAGGCAAGTTGCTAGAAGCAGTGAAAAGTTTTTATCGAGGATGTGGGGCATGTGTACGTGTAGGAAGAGAGGAAAGTGATTGGTTCTCAGTGAATGTCGGTTTGCGGCAGGGGTGTGTGATATCTTCATGGTTGTTTAATTTGTTTATGGATGGGGTGTTTAGGGGGTAAGTGCAAGAGTTTTGGAGAAAGGGGCAAATATGTAGTCTGTTGTTGATGAGAGGTCTTTGGAAGTGAGTCAGTTGTTGTTCGCAGAAGAGGGTGTATTGAAATGGTTTGGTCACATGGAGAGAATGAGTGAGGAAAGATTGACAAAGATGATATATGTGTCAGAGGTGGAGGGAACGAGGATAAGTGGGAGACCAAATTGGAGGTGGAAGGATGGAGTGAAAAAGATTTTGAACGCTCGGGTCCTGAATATGCAGGAGGGTGAAAGGCGTGCAAGGAATAGAGTAAATTGGAACGATATTGTATACCGGGGGCGACGTGCTGTCAATAGATTGAACCAGGGCATGTGAAGCGTCTGGGGTAAACCATAGAAAGTTTTGTGGGGCCTGGATGTGGAAAATGAGCTGTGGTTTCGGTGCATTATACATGACAGCTAGAGACTGAGCGTGAACGAATGTGGTCTTTGTTGTCTTTTTTTTTTTATTTTCCAAAAGAAGGAGCAAAGATGGGGGCCAGGTGAGGATATTCCATCAAAGGCCCAGTCCTCTATTCTTAACGCTACCTCGCTCACGCAGGAAATGGCAAATAGTATGATATATATATATATATATATATATATATATATATATATATATATATATATATATATATATTATACTATTCGCCATTCCCCACGTTCGCGAGGTAGCGTTTGGAACAGAGGACTGGGCTTTTGAGGGAATATCCTCACCTGGCCCCCTTCTCTGTTCCTTCTTTTGGAAAAAAAAATTAGAGGCAATTTTTTTCCTTTTTGATTAATAATGTCCTTATTAAAGAAAATTATTCATTCCGTTATAAAAGAAATAATGAGAAAATATAGAATAAAAATACTGAAGATAGGGTAATCTGGAAACTAATATTTTTTCTTACTAAGATGCTAAAGAAAATTACGCATCCGTCTCTTGTATATATATATATATATATGTATATACAAAAGAAATGCATCAGTAATCAGGGATTGCGTCGTTGAACAACGATGGTGTGGGATGTGTGACCTTAAACTAAGCCTCTGCTAGTGTCTGCAAGTCATCTCCATCAAGGTGATGCACAGCTACCACTTCGCATATCCCGTTCACTAGCGCTTCATGCTGTGCCGTAGTTCACAGGCACGTTAATAGCAGCTGGAAGGAAGCACTGGCTGGACTCCCAGGGGCTGGATAGCCAAGCGGGCTTGAGGTACACGATCCACAAAAACTCTGTTCTGGTGATGACTGACAGGTTTGGCAGCTATGTGAGGTGTGTATGTTTGATGGCTTTTAGCTTCAACAGGGACTGGTAGGATTGGCTATGTCGTAGGCAAAGGTTTATCGGCCTGGACATTCTGGACATTCCTTCATGCTGCCAAACTCCTGTCGATGGCATATTGCAAGTCTTTCATAATAAGGTCCAATGTGGGTCGAGCTGAGGGATCCTCCTTTTTAGCCTGTTTGACAATAGTGGCCAAGCGTGAGCGGCGACTCCGGTAAACTTGTTTGATAATCTGACTCAGGAGGAAGGCATAGGAGTACACGTCAGACGCCGTGGTGCTGGGTTGGCCAGACCTCACCTCTGGCGCAATCCATAGGCATTTACCAGGAGAGGAGTTGAGGTCCAGGTTCTGGTGTTCGACACAGGCAAACCCTAGATCGATGATGCTCACTTGGGGCGCGTGAGGATCGCCGCTCACGATCACATTATCGTTCTTCAGATCATTGTGGATTATCCCTTTGTCGTGCATCTCCTGCAGTCTGCGTCCAACCAACAGTGCCAACTGCAGGAGATCGAAGCGACCTTGCGGATTGTTGCCCCTCAAGACATCCTCGAGAGTCGATCGGCCCGCGTAGCTCATCACGATGGACGGTGGGTTTTCGCAGGTGGCATAAAGCCTAGGGACACCTCCGGCTCCTTCCAGGTGAGCCATGTGTTGGGCCTCTTGCATGAGTTTGTTATCCTCAGCTTTGTGAGAGACCTTCAGCACGGCTCTTTCCTCCTGCCACGGAACAAGGAAGGCCTTCCCGTTCGCCCCAGCACCCAAGACCACCTGTGCTTGGGAGACGAGAATTTCCACGTCTCTTCTCTGAATTACAGTCATTTTGAGAGTAGTGTCTTCTGTGGGGTTTGGGCTGACCTGGTAAACTTTGATATTGTAACGCTAGAGATACCGAGTTGGTGCTTTCCTTCGTGTTTTGATTGACGAAGTAAACTTTCATATCCCAGAAGTGCAGAAATATAGTGAAGCTTCCTGTAACTGGGTACCTCAGATTCAAAAAATATAGAATAGGGCGCACACACACAATATATATATATATATATATATATATATATATATATATATATATATATATATATATATATATATATATATATATGTATTACATTATAATCTCAGGGTGTCAAGTATTAGAAATAATGAATCAGAGATTATTCTGCCTTGGATTTCTACCATCGCAAGAATGTTAATTAATTTGGTCAATTCATTTTGTAGTCTGGAGTCTGTAATATGTGGTTAAAGAAACTGAAGATAGAATGTCATCTAATCAATGAAATTACAGGCATTTGATTGAAAGTTTTTAGCTATATAATATTTTTGTATTATTTTTCTTCATACGATTTTCTACTCAGACTCCCTTGAAAGTTCATCAGTGACGTCAGATGTGCCAAGAATTTGACGTGTGTGAAATCAACATTCCGCGGCTTCTAATATTTCTTAAGTGACTCGAGAATGGGATTATAGTGTCCTCTCGGTGGGTAATATGTGATGTAGTTGATATGTCTAGTCCAGGACGGGATGTCCATATGGGTGACCTGACGTGAATATAATATCTAAGACTGGTTGTCTAGATGGGTGACATGACGTGAATGTTGTATATAGTGCAGGACTGAGTGTCCAGGTGGGTGATATGACGTGAATGTTATATCTGGGAGAGGACAGGGTGTCCGGATGGATGACGTTACTGTGGGGAGGATAAGACAAGGTGTTTAGATGGGTAACGTGACGTGAATGCTCTATCTAGGACAGAACAGGGTGTCCAGGTGAGTGACATGACGTTACTGCTCTGGCTTGGTCAGGACTGGGTGTCTACATATGTGACTTGTGAATGTTATATACAAGACAAGAAAAAAAAAATGTAATAGTAGTGAGGGTTATGTATGTTATAGAAAATATGGAGCTGGCCTTTGTAAAAGTTGGTGAAATGCATGAAACAGATTAGCAGAATCTATTATATTTCATGAATATACCAGTATTCAATTTGTTTGCTGCTGAGAATTACATGGAATGGCTACTTGTATGGAGGGTAGGTGGTGGCATGATTGGGTGCTTAGTCTGTTGTCTGTTTGTTGACATTAGGCAGCAGTTGCATATTCCTTGGTTACGGTTTGCTGTTACTGGTATAGTTGATATGTACAGTTTTAAGATTTTGAACCTAAAGATATATCTTAAATGGTTGCGAGTTTAGATGGGGTTGTTAGTGGTTTGGTTTGATTTTTCTCTTAAGTATTTCAGAAACTGTTGACTAATATTTATTAACCCTATGATTTTCAGAAACTATATTTATTTATTTTTTTTATTTTGCTTTGTCGCTGTCTCCCGCAGTAGCGAGGTAGCACAAGGAAACAGACAAAAGAATGACCCAACCCACCCACATACACATTTACATACCTACACGTCCACATACGCAAATATACATATCTATACATCTCAATGTATACATATATGTACACACACAGACATATGCGTATATACACATGTACATAACACATACTGTCTACCTTTATTCATTCCATCGCCACCCCGCCACACATGAAATGACAACCCCCTCCCCCCTCATGTGCGCGAGGTAGTGCTAGGAAAAGACAACGAAGGCCACATTCGTTCACACTCAGTCTCTAGCTGTCATGTAATAATGCACCAAAACCACAGCTCCCTTTCCACATCCAGGCCTCACACAACTTTCCACGGTTTACCCCAGATGCTTCACACGCCCTATTTCAATCCATTGACAGCACGTCGACCCTGGTATACCACATCATTCCAATTCACTCTATTCCTTGCATGCCTTTCACCCTCCTGCATGTTCAGGCCCCGATCACTCAAAATCTTTTTCACTCCCATCTTTCCACCTCCAATTTGGTCTCCCACTTCTCGTTCCCTCCACCTCTGATACATATATCCTCTTGGTCAATCTTTCCTCACTCATTCTCTCCATGTGACCAAACCATTTCAAAACACCCTCTTCTGCTCTCTCAACCACGCTCTTTTTATTACCACACATCCCTCTTACCCTATTATTACTTACTCGATCAAACCACCTTACACCACATATTGTCTAGCACATCCACCCTCCTCCGCACAACTCTATCCACAGCCCATGCCTCGCTACCATATAACATTGTTGGAACCACTATTCCTTCAAACATACCCATTTTTGCTTTCCGAGATAATGTTCTCGACTTCCACACATTTTTCAACGTTTCCAGAACTTTTGCCCCCTGCCCCACCCTATGATTCACTTCCACTTCCATGGTTCCATCTGCTGCCAAATCCACTCTCAGATATCTAAAATGCTTCACTTCCTCCAGTTTTTCTCCATTCAAACTTACCTCCCAGTTGACTTGTCTCTCAACCCTACTGTACCTAATAACCTTGCTCTTATTCACATTTACTCTCAACTTTCTTCTTTCACACGCTTTACCAGACTCAGTCACCAGCTTCTACAGTTTCTCACCCGAATCAGCCACCAGCGCTGTATCAACAGCGAACAACTGACTCACTTCCCAAGCTCTCTCATCCACAACAGATTGCATACTTGCCCCTCTTTCCAAAACTCTTGCAATTACCTCTCTAACAACCCCAACCATAAACAAATTAGATAACCATGGAGACATCACACACCCCTGCCGCAAACCAACATTCACTGAGAACCAGTCACTTTCCTCTCTTCCTACACATACACATGCCTTACATCCTCGATAAAAACTTTTCACTGCTTCTAACAACTTGCCTCCCACACCATATACTCATAATACCTTCCACAGAGCATCTCTATCAACTCTATCATATGCCTTCTCCAGATCCATAAATGCTACATACAAATCCATTTGCTTTTCTAAGTATTTCTCACATACATTCTTCAGAGCAAACACCTGATCCACACATCATCTACCACTTCTGAAACCACACTGCTCTTCCCCAATCTGATGCTCTGACTGATATTTATTGATCCTGTGATTTCCTAGCTATTTTATAACCCTTAGTAAAACCACCTTATTTTATATTAAAGAATATGCTGCAATGTTTTGTATAATCCTCCACAACTCTCACTGTATTCTTTTAACATTACGCAAGTGTTTCAGACCACAACCACTCAGTATACAGAATGAGTTTCAATTCAGGGTAACTTGATGAACCTGCAGTAGGTTAGGTTGATTCGTCTGATTTCACTGTTAGTAATGGTTTCAAACTTGTGGGCAAATATTACCTAATATGAGGCAAAATACTTTACTTCAACAGGATTGTTATCGTATGGAATGATTTGCCAATCAGAGTTGTTAAAACTAGTTTAAGAATAGACTTGATAAATATTACACTTCAAATCTAAGACTGATGTTATTTCTGCCTCTTAGCTGCATGAAAAGTATGTAAAGCTTTTCATCTCTTATGTGTACATAACTACAATGATATTCATGTCTATTCCATTATCACAAACATCCTGGAATGAACCGAGTGGTCTGTTGCTGTTTGAGCTCCTTTGTCTATCTATGATACTCCTGCTGGAACTTTCTAATTTCACACAGAAACTTTAATGTCACTATGGTATTTTCTTTCCCCTAACTAATATGGTATTGCAGTGGAATTTATTAAAAGAGGGGGTGACTGTGTTATTGACTGGTTGGTGAGGATATTCATTGTATGTATGGCTCATGGTGAAGTGCCTGAGGATTGGCGGAATGCATGCATAGTGCCATTGTATACAAAGGCAAAGGGGATAAAGGTGAGAGTGCAGATGACAGAGGCATAAGTTTGTTGAGTATTCCTGGGAAATTATATGGGAGGGTATTGGTTGAAAGGGTGAAGGCATGTACAGACTATCAGATTGGGAAAGAGTAGTGTGGTTTCAGAAGTGGTAGAGGATGTGTGGATCAGGTGTTTGCTTTGAAGAATGTATGTGAGAAATACTTAGAAAAACAAATGGATTTGTATGTAGCACTTATGGATCTAGAGAAGGCATATGAGAGAGTTGATAGAGTTGCTCTGTGGAAGGTATTAAGAGCATATGGTGTGGGAGGCAAGTTGCTAGAAGCAGTGAAAAGTTTTTGTTGAGGATGTGGGGCATGTGTACTAGTAGGAAAAGAGGAAAGTGATTGGTTCTCAGTGAATGTCGCTTTGCGGCAGGGGTGCGTGATGTCACCGTGGTTGTTTAATTTGTTTATGGATGCGGATGTTAGGGGAGGGGGGGTAAATGCAAGAGTTTTGAAGAGGGGCAAGTATGCAGTCTGTTGTGGATGAGAGAGCTTGTGAAGTGAGTCAGTTGTTGTTCACTGATGATACAGTGCTGGTGACTGATTCGGGTGAGAAACTGCAGAAGCTGGTGACTGAGTTTGGTAAAGTGTGTGAAAGAAGAAAGCTGAGAGTGAATGTGAATAAGAGCCAGGTTATTAGGTACAGTAGGGTTGAGGGACTGGTCAACTGGGAGGTAAGTTTGAATGGAGAAAAACTAGAGGCAGTGAAGTGTTTTAGATATCTGGGAGTGGATTTGGCAGCGGATTGAACCATGGAGGCAGAAGTGAGTCACAGGGTGGGGGAGGGGACAAAAGTTTTGGGTGCATTGAAAAATGTGTGGAAGTCGAGAACATTATCTCGGAAAGCAAAAATGGGTATGTTTAAAGGAATAGTGGTTCCAACAATGTTATATGGTAGCGAGGCATGGGCTATAGAGAGGGTTGTGCGGAGGAGGGTGGATGTGTTGGAAATGAGATGTTTGGGGACAATATGTGGTGTGGGGTGGTTTGATCAAGTAAGTAATGACAGGGTAAGAGAGATGTGTGTTGATAAACGAGTGTGGTTAAGAGAGCAGAAGAGGGTGTTTTGAAATGGTTTGGTCACATGGAGAGAATTAGTGAGGAAAGATTGATAAAAAGGATATCTGTGTCAGAGGTGGAGGGAACGAGGAGAAGTGGGAGACCAAATTGGAGTTGGAAGGATGGAGTGAAAAAGATTTTGAGTGATCGGGGCTTGAACATGCAGGAGGGTGAAAGGCTTGCAAGGAATAGAGTGAATTGGAACGATGTGGTATACTGGGGTCAGTGTGCTGTCATTGGATTGAACCAGGGCATGTGAAGCATCTGGGGTAAACTATGGAAAGTTTTGTAGGGCCTGGATGTCTTTTCCAAGCGCTACCTCGCATGTGTGCGGGGGAGGGGGTTGTCATTTCATGTGTGGTGGGGTGGCGATGGGAATGAATAAGGACAGCAAGTATGAATTATGTACATGTGTATATATGTATATGTCTTTGTATATATATATGTATACGTTGAAATGTATAGGTATGTATATGTGCGTGTGTGGATGTGTATGTATATACATTTGTAAGTGGGTGGGTTGGGCCATTCTTTCGTTTGTTTCCTTGCACTACCTTGCTAACGCGGGAGACAGTGACAAAGTATGATAAATAGATAAATAGATATTAGACATATAACATCTCTTCTGTATGTTAATTACAGAAAATGCCAATAAGATAGTGAAGTCATTACCATCTCCCTGTTGTAGAGATGAAACATATCAATGGACTCCTTACATGTTGGAGAAGTGATTTAGACTGGTGGTGCAATATTAGTAGCATTAGTTTTGTGTAAAGTTGTTATTGGTCTGTGAAGTGCAAGTGAGATTTTCTTTCGAAAATGTGAGAGATTAAAGTAGTACTTTATTCATGCATTGCTGTACATACATGGATTTCAACAAAACTGATATCAGTTCATTTCTTACACTTGGTAAAATAGTATTCTAAGCCACGCACAGCTATATTTGGATGAATTTGAACAGAACTAGTATTAGTTTTTGTACATTTGGTATAGTGGCACTTTAGCATTGCTATTTCTGGATGAATTTGGACAAAACTAGTGTCAGTTTTCATACATTTGGTAGAGTTGATGTAGATGGGCAGAGGTGATTTATGGTAGGAGTTACTCAGTCAGAGTTAAGTTTACAGACATCCATGCTGTTTTGTCATCAACAGATGATGGAGCAATTAAACTCTGGCACCACACAGGACGAGCAATGGTTTTGGAAACAGCTATCCCCAAGACACCTTGAACACAGAGTGAAGATACCGACTGCCATCACACTCCACCGTCTGGTGCCCAAACCTCCACAGGCAGCAGCTACCACAGACAGACCTGCTGTGGGTACATTCAAAGTAAGATCTCTTCTTTCCCATAGTCCTTAAAGTACTTGGTCTACATCTATAGTCTACCGTCTTTTTTTCCACTTGACAAAATGGACATAAGAATTCTCCAGTCCATATAACTGTTGGTATACTATGATATAACCCTTAATGCCTGTAATTGTATTTTAGTTGGTTTATAAGTAATCATTTATTCTGTTTTTATTGTTTTGATATGTACTGCAATCTCACATTTCTTATGGTTCATCTTTGCTCATATGTTGCTTTTTAGTTTATGTACATGTATTGCCTGTCCTCCCTGTTTACTTTTTATTCTCTTGGCTCAGAATGCCTTGAAATATGTTAAGCTCAATTTTTATTATACTTATCAGTATTGATATCCCTTGTATCATTGTTAAATCATTTAATGTCAAGATTTGAGTTCTCAGTTAATGAGCTATATGCATTGAGGTTAACTATTTTCCATGTTTTGTTTATCCTTGTTTTTTACTTCTCTCTGACAAAGATTTCCATTTTCTATTTAATGAAATGCCAGGCATCATGTATCCTCTTGTGCATTAAGTGTTTTCTTCCCATTTATGTTACCACCCATAGTATAATATTAATTTCTGTAAAAAAAAAATTTCTTTATTGACATGATCATATTTTGTTGAGGTTGGGCATTGATTACCAGATAAGCTTGTTCTGCTTTTAAATCTTTTTGTTCACATTTCTTTATCTTCCTGGAAATGGATAGATATTTGAAATTGAATCTTCTAGAAAACAGTGAGGAATGTAAGGCAAATAGGGATAATGTGAGATATAAGAGGGCAAATGAGAGTTGGGGAAAGAGAGTATCATTAAATTTTGGGGAGAATAAAAAGATGTTTTGGAAGGAGTTAAATAAAGTGCATAAGACAAGAGAACAAGTGGGAACATCGGTGAAGGGGACTAATGGGGAGGTAACAAGTAGTGGTGATGTGAGAAGGAGATGGAATGAGTATTTTGAAGGTTTGTTGAATGTGTTTGATGATAGAGTAGCAGATATAGAGTGTTTTGGTCGAGGTGGTGTGTGAAGTTAGAGGGTCAGGGAGAATGATTTGGTAAACAGAGAAGAGGTTGTGAAAGCTTTGCAGAAGATGAAAGCTGGCAAGGCAGTGGCTTTGGATGGTATTGCAGTGGAACTTATTAAAAAAAGGGGGTGACTGTGTTGTTGACTGTTTGGTGAGGATATTCAGTGTATGTATGGCTCATGGTGAAGTGCCTGAGGATTGGCAGAATGCATGTATAGTGCCATTGTACAAAGGCAAAGGGGATAAAGGTGAGTGTTCAAATTACAGAGGGCATGTGAAGCGTCAGTGGATTGAATCAAGGCATGTGAAGCGTCCGGGGTAAACCATGGAAAGCTGTGTAGGTATGTATATTTGCGTGTGTGGACGTGTGTATGTACATGTGTATGGGGGGGGTTGGGCCATTTCTTTCGTCTGTTTCCTTGCGCTACCTCGCAAACGCGGGAGACAGCAACAAAGTATAAAAAAAAAAAAAAAAAAAAAAAAAGTTTATTGAGTATTCCTGGGAAATTATATGGGAGGGTATTGATTGAGAGGGTGAAGGCATGTACAGAGCATTAGATTGGGGAAGAGCAGTGTGGTTTCAGAAGTGGTAGAGGATGTGCGGATCAGTTGTTTGCTTTGAAGAATGTATATGAGAAATACTTAGAAAAACAAATGGATTTGTATGTAGCATTTATGGATCTGGAGAAGGCATATGATAGAGTTGATAGAGATGCTCTGTGGAAGGTATTAAGAGTATATGGTGCAGGAGGCAAGTTGCTAGAAGGAGTGAAATTTTTTTATTGAGGATGTAAGGCATGTGTACGAGTAGGAAGAGAGGAAAGTGATTGGTTCTCACTGAATGTCGGTTTGCGGCAGGGGTGCGTGATGTCTCCATGGTTTTTTAATTTGTTTATGGATGGGGTTGTTAGGGAGGTGAATGCAAGAGTTTTGGAGAGAGGAGCAAGTATGCAGTCTGTTGTGGATGAGAGGGCTTGCGAAGTGAGTTAGTTGTTGTTCGCTGGTGATACAGCGCTGGTGGCTGATTCGGGTGAGAAACTGCAGAAGCTAGTGACTGAGTTTGGTAAAGTGTGTGAAAGAAGAAAGCTGAGAGTAAATGTGAATAAGAGCAAGGTTGTTAGGTACGTTAGGGTTGAGGGACAAGTGAATTGGGAGGTAAGTTTGAATGGAGAAAAACTGGAGGCAGTGAAGTGTTTTAGATATCTGGGAGTGGATTTGGCAGCAGATGGAACCATGGAAGCGGAAGTGAGTCACAGGGTGGGGAGGGGGCGAAAGTTCTGAGGGCGTTGAAAAATGTGTGGAAGGTGAGAACATTATCTCGGAAAGCAAAAATGGGTATGTTTGAAGGAATAGTGGTCCCAACAATGTTATGTGCTTGCGAGGCCTGGGCTATAGATAGGGTTGTGCGGAGGAGGGTGGATGTGTTGGAAATGAGATGTTTGAGGACAATATGTGGTGTGAGGTGGTTTGATTAGGTAATGAAAGGGTAAGAGAGATGTGGTAATAAAAAGAGTGTGGTTGAGAGAGCAGAAGAGGGTGTTTTGGAATGGTTTGGTCACATGGAGAGAATGAGTGAGGAAAGATTGACAAAGAGGATATATGTGTCAGAGGTGGAGGGAATGAGGAGAAGTGGGAGACCAAATTGAAGGTGGAAGGATGGAATGAAAAAGATTTTGAGCGATCGAGGCCTGAACATGCAGGAGGGTGAAAGGCGTGCAAGGAATAGAGTGGATTGGAATGATGTGGTATACCAGGGTTGACGTGCTGTGAAGCATGTGAAGCGTCTGGAGTAAACTATGGAAAGTTCTGTGGGGCCTGGATGTGGAAAGGGAGCTGTGGTTTCAGTACATTATACATGACAGCTAGAGGCTGAGTGTGAATGAATGTGGCCTTCATTGTCCTTTCCTAGCGCTACCTTGCGCACGTGTGCGGGGAGGGGTTTGTCATTTCATGTGTTGCAGGGTGGCGATGGGAATGAGTAAAAGCAGCAAGTATGAATTATGTACATGTGTGTGTATGTATAAGTCCGTGTATGTATATATATGTATACGTTGAAATGTATAGGTGTGTATGTGTGCGTATGTGGATGTGTATGTATGTTTATACATGTGTATGTGGGTGGGTTGGGCCATTCTTTCGTCTGTTTCCTTGTGCTACCTCACTAACGTGGGAAACAGCGACAAAGTATAGTAAATGAATAAATAAGAGAGCAGAGTATGGTAGGTATCATATTCTCTGCTTTGATACAGGGAGATTAGGGAAGGTGACTTCTGTTTAATTTCATTTTGTAATGCTCTGGATTAAACATGCCAACTTGTCTTTGAAACTTCTTTTAGAAGAAATGAGATATGAAATTGAAATAATGTTATTTTAATGATTCAGTCTGAAACTGCTTCATGTATGCTAACCCAGATAATAAGCATTTTTTTGTAGCTTAAGTGCACTTGTAACTTATAATAGCCATAAAGGATGAATAGTTTTCTATGAGAGTTATAAGAAGATATATGTCTCTTAAATCAAATTTTTTATGTCAGGGGCATTCTTTTTCTGTAGTATGTAATATCATAAAGTTAATTGCTAGGAGGTCGTATGGTTAGATGATTTTTAAAATGGTATTGTAATACAGGATGCATAATTGGTTTGTAATACAAGTAACAAAACTAAAAACCACTTAACAGCTCTCGGAATAGTCACTTGTTGCAAAGCAAACACATACATCCAACACTTACATAAAAAAAGAACATTACTTCCAAATCAGTCCCACCTTGGCATGCTCGTCACCCATCTCATTGAAACAGACCATGGCCCTTCCAACCTAAACCAATGTTTAACTATCTAGCAGCCTCTAAGCATCAGTAAAATGCTCATCCCCACCTCACACTTTAGCAGCCTATGCTCTCAGATCCCTCCTACCCCAGCAAACACAATACTGACCAAACATATTTAGACTGTGATTACCCAACAAATGCTAAACAGTCCTCTCATACCCCCATCTCATTCTCAATGTCCATTCCGGCAGATATACTCACATAAGAAAACCACATTCCTACGACAGACATGTTATACTATTTTGTATGAGCCACAGTCACAATCCATTTCTCCAACATTACATTCATCAGTTCAACATTTCACGACTTCTGTTTCCCAAAGATGTGATTTCTACACTGAGGTCATGGAACACCCACCCATCATTTATGCTGCACTCATCTAACAAAGTCAGACATACATTATCTAACTTCTTGAGCTTTGGGCCTGTCAAGTGGATGCTGCAGGAGCCTCACAGAAGGGGTTCCTGGGGCATGAAGGTAAGATAAGGATGTATAACACCATGTAAGGGGTTCTTGGGGATAAAGGTAAAGGTGTATAATGCCATAGAAGGGGTTCCTGCAGTATAAAGGTAAGGTAAGGATGTCGAATGCCAAAGAAGGGATTCCTGGGGCATAAAGTTAAGGTAAGGATTTGTAATGACAGAAAGGGTTCCTAGGAATAAGGTAAGGATGTAGAATGCTGCAGAAGGGGTTTCTGGGCTAAAGGTAATGTAAAGATGTTAATATTTTTTTTTATTTTTTATTATACTTTGTCGCTTCTCCCGCGTTTGCGAGGTAGCGCAAGGAAACAGACGAAAGAAATGGCCCAACCCCCCCCCATACACATGTATATACATACGTCCACACACGCAAATATACATACCTACACAGCTTTCCATGGTTTACCCCAGACGCTTCACATGCCTTGATTCAATCCACTGACAGCACGTCAACCCCGGTATACCACATCGCTCCAATTCACTCTATTCCTTGCCCTCCTTTCACCCTCCTGCATGTTCAGGCCCCGATCACACAAAATCTTTTTCACTCCATCTTTCCACCTCCAATTTGGTCTCCCTCTTCTCCTCGTTCCCTCCACCTCCGACACATATATCCTCTTGGTCAATCTTTCCTCACTCATTCTCTCCATGTGCCCAAACCACTTCAAAACACCCTCTTCTGCTCTCTCAACCACGCTCTTTTTATTTCCACACATCTCTCTTACCCTTACGTTACTCACTCGATCAAACCACCTCACACCACACATTGTCCTCAAACATCTCATTTCCAGCACATCCATCCTCCTGCGCACAACTCTATCCATAGCCCACGCCTCGCAACCATACAACATTGTTGGAACCACTATTCCTTCAAACATACCCATTTTTGCTTTCCGAGATAATGTTCTCGACTTCCACACATTCTTCAAGGCCCCCAGATTTTCGCCCCCTCCCCCACCCTATGATCCACTTCCGCTTCCATGGTTCCATCCGCTGCCAGATCCACTCCCAGATATCTAAAACACTTCACTTCCTCCAGTTTTTCTCCATTCAAACTCACCTCCCAATTGACTTGACCCTCAACCCTACTGTACCTAATAACCTTGCTCTTATTCACATTTACTCTTAACTTTCTTCTTCCACACACTTTTCCAAACTCAGTCACCAGCTTCTGCAGTTTCTCACATGAATCAGCCACCAGCGCTGTATCATCAGCGAACAACAACTGACTCACTTCCCAAGCTCTCTCATCCCCAACAGACTTCATACTTGCCCCTCTTTCCAAAACTCTTGCATTTACCTCCCTAACAACCCCATCCATAAACAAATT
Organism: Panulirus ornatus; assembly: GCF_036320965.1. Classification (NCBI taxonomy): domain Eukaryota; kingdom Metazoa; phylum Arthropoda; class Malacostraca; order Decapoda; family Palinuridae; genus Panulirus; species Panulirus ornatus. The sequence goes on from NC_092225.1 coordinate 97,180,263, forward strand.
AAACAACCATGGAGACATCACACACCCCTGCCGCAAACCTACATTCACTGAGAACCAATCACTTTCCTCTCTTCCTACACGTACACATGCCTTACATCCTCGATAAAAACTTTTCACTGCTTCTAACAACTTTCCTCCCACACCATATATTCTTAATACCTTCCACAGAGCATCTCTATCAACTCTATCATATGCCTTCTCCAGATCCATAAATGCTACATACAAATCCATTTGCTTTTCTAAGTATTTCTCACATACATTCTTCAAAGCAAACACCTGATCCACACATCCTCTACCACTTCTGAAACCACACTGCTCTTCCCCAATCTGATGCTCTGTAACATGCCTTCACCCTCTCAATCAATACCCTCCCATATGTACATTGCCATTATAGGGCTTCCCAGGCATAAAATAAAGGATGTTTAATGCCACAGGAGGGGTTCCTGGGGCTTAAAGGTAAGGTAAGGATTTATAATGTCTTAGAAGGGTTCTTGAGGCATAAAGAGACGGTAAGGATGTATAATGCTATAGAAGTGGTTGTGGGGTATAAAGGTAAGGTAAGGATGTTTAATGTCACATAAGAGTTCCTTGGTCATAAAAGTAAGGTATATTTATTTATGATAGAGTTGATAGAGATGCTCTGTGGAAGGTATTAAGAATATATGGTGTGGGAGGAAAGTTGTTAGAAGCAGTGAAAAGTTTTTATCGAGGATGGTAAGGCATGTGTACGTGTAGAAGAGAGGAAAGTGATTGGTTCTCAGTGAATGTAGGTTGCGGCAGGGGTGTGTGATGTCTCCATGGTTGTTTAATTTGTTTATGGATGGGGTTGTTAGGGAGGTAAATGCAAGAGTTTTGGAAAGAGGGGCAAGTATGAAGTCTTTGGGGATGAAGAGCTTGGGAAGTGAGTCATGTTGTTCGCTGATGATACAGCGCTGGTGGCTGATTCATGTGAGAAACTGCAGAAGCTGGTGACTGAGTTTGGTAAAGTGGGTGGAAGAAGAAAGTTAAGAGTAATGTGAATAAGAGCAAGGTTATTAGGTACAGTAGGGTTGAGGGTCAAGTCAATTGGGAGGTGAGTTTGAATGGAGAAAAACTGGAGGAAGTGGAAGTGTTTTAGATATCTGGGAGTGGATCTGGCAGCGGATGGAACCATGGAAGCGGAAGTGGATCATAGGGTGGGGAGGGGGCGAAAATTCTGGGGCCTTGAGAATGTGTGGAAGTCGAGAACATTATCTCGGAAAGCAAAAATGGGTATGTTTGAAGGAATAGTGGTTCCAACAATGTTGTATGGTTGCGAGGCGTGGGCTATGGATAGAGTTGTGCGCAGGAGGATGGATGTGCTGGAAATGAGATGTTTGAGGACAATGTGTGGTGTGGAGGTGTTTGATCGAGTGAGTAACGTAAGGGTAAGAGAGATGTGTGGAAATAAAAAGAGCGTGGTTGAGAGAGCAGAAGAGGGTGTTTTGAAGTGGTTTGGGCACATGGAGAGGGTGAGTGAGGAAAGATTGACCAAGAGGAAAATATGTGTCCCGGGGGTGGAGGGAGCAAGGAGAAGAGGGAGACCAAATTGGAGGTGGAAAGATGGAGTGAAAAAGATTTTGTGTGATCGGGGCCTGAACATGCAGGAGGGTGAAAGATTGCAAGGAATAGAGTGAATTGAACGATTGGTAATAACTGTGGTCATTGTGCTGATCATTGGATTGAACCAGGGCATGTGGAAAGCATCTGGGGTAAACTATGGAAAGTTTTGTAGGCCTGGATGTCTATTTCAAGCGCTACCTCGCATGTGTGCAGGGGAGTGTTGACGATTTCATGTGTTGGTGGGGTGGCGAAGGGAATGAATAAGGGACAGCAAGTAGAATTATGTTACATGTGTAATATATTTATATGTCTTTGTATATATATATATGTAAACGTAGAAAGTATTAGATATGTATATGTCGTGTGTTGGATGTGTTATGTAGATACATTTGTAATGGGTGTTGGCCATTCTTTTCGTTTGTTTTCTTGCACTACCTGCTAACGCGGAGAACAGTAGACAAAGTAGATAAATAGATAAATAGATATTAGACATATAACATCTCAACTCTTCTGTAGTTAATTTACAGAAAATGCCAATAAGATAGTGAAGGTCTTACCATTCTCCCTGTTGTAGAGATGAAACATATCAATGGACTCCCTTACAAGTTTGAGAAGTATTTAGACTGGTGTGCAATATTAGTAGCATTAGTTTGAATGTAAAGTTGTATTGGTCTTGAATGGCAAGTGAGATTCTCTTTCGAAAATGGTTGAGAGATTAAAGTTAGTAATTTTATTCATGCATTGCTTGTACATCATGGATTCAACAAAACTGATAACAGTATCATTTCTTACACTTGGTAAAATAGTATTCTAAGCCACGCACATGCTATATTTGGATGAAATTGAACAGAAAAGTATAAGTTTTTGTACATTTGTATAAGTGGGCAAAACTTTAGCATTGCTATTTCTTGGATGAATTTGGACAAAACAGGATTGTCAGTTTTTCATACATTTGGTAGAGTTGATGTAGATTGGGCAGAGTATTTATGGTATGAGTTACTCAGTCAGAGTTAAGTTTACAGACATCCATGCTGTTTTTTGTCATCACAGATGAAGGAGCAATTAACTCTGGCATCCCACACAGACGAGCAATGTTATGGAAACAGCAATTCCCCAAGACACCTTGAACACAGAGTGAAGATACCGCCTGCCATCACACTCCACCTGTCAGTTGCCCAACCACCACAGGCAGCAGCTACCACAGACAGAAACCTGCTGTGGGTACATCAAATGTAAGATCTCTTCTTACCCATATTCCCTAAAAGTACTTGGTCTAACATCTATAGTCCCTATACCGTCTTTTTTTTCCACTAAAATTGACTATAATGACATAAGAATTTCTCCCAGTCCATAAACTTTTGTATAACTATGATAAAACCCTTAATGCCTGTAAAATTGTATTTTAGTTGTTTATAGTAATCCAATTTATTCTGTTTTTATTGTTTTGATATGTACTGCAATCTCACAATTTCTGATGGTTCTTCTTTGCTCATATGTGCTTTTTAGATTTGTACTTGTATTGCACTGTCCTCCCTGTTTACTTTTTATTCTCTTGCTCCTGAATCCTTGAAAATATGTAAATACTCAATTTTTATTATACTTATCAGTATGATATTCCCTGTATCAATGTATAAATCATTTAATGGGTCAAGATTGAGTCTCATTAATGAGCTATATGCATTGAGTTTAACTATTTTTTCCATGTTTTGTTTATCCATGTTTTTTTTACTTCTCTCTGACAAAGTTTTCCATTTTCCTATTTAATTAAATGCCAGGCATCAGATCCTCTTGTGCATTTAGTGTTTTCTTCCCATTTATGTTACCACCCAAAGTATAAATAATTTTTAAAAAATTTTAATGTTTGTAAAAACAAAATTTCTTTATGACATATCATATTTGTTGAGGTTGGGCATTGATTAACAGATAAGCTTGTTCTGGCTTTTACATCTTTTTGTTCACATTTCTTTATCTTCCTGGAAATGGATAGATATTGAAATTGAATCTTCTAGAAAACAGGAGAATGTAAGGTAAACAAATAGGGATAATGTGAAATATAAGAGGGCAAATGAGAGATGGGGAAAGAGAGTATCATTAAATTTTGGGGAGAATAAAAAGATGTTTTGGAAGGAGTGAATAAAAGTGCATAAGACAAGCGAACAAGTGGAACAAAATCGTGAAGGGACTAATGGGGAGGTAACAGTATGGTGAAGTGAGAAGGAGATGGAATGAGTATTTAGAAGTTTGGGTTTGAATGTGTTTTTGATGATAGAGTAGCAGATATAAGAGTGTTTTGGTCGAGGTGGTGTTGAAGTTAGAGGGTCAGGAGAATAGATTTGGTAAACAAGAAGAGGATGTGAAAGCTTTGCAGAAGATGAAAAGCTGCAAGGCAGTGGCCTTGTGGATGGTATTAGCAGTTTAATTTATTAAAAAAAGGGGTGAACTGTGTTTGTTTGACCTGTTGGTGAGGATTTCAGTGTTTGTAAGGCTCATGGTGAAGTGCCTGAGGATTGGCAGAATGCATTATAAGTGCCATTGTACAAAGGCATAGGGATAAAGGTGAGTGTTTCAATATACAGAGGGCATGTGAAAGCGCAGTGGATTGAAAAGGCATGTGAAGCGTCCGGGGTAAACCATGGAAAGCTGTGTATGTATGTATATTTTGCGTGGGTGGACGTGTGTATGTACATGTGTATGGGGGGGTTGGCCATTTCTTTCGTCTGTTACCTTGCGCATTCCTCTCAAACCGCGGGAGACAGCAACAAAAGTAAAAAAAAAAAAAAAAAAAAAAAAAAACGTTTTATTGAGTATATCCCGGAAATTAAATATGGGAGGGTATTGGATTGAGAGGGTGAAGCATGTACAGAGCATTAGAATGGGGAAGAGCAGTGTGGTTTCAGAAGGTGGTAGAGTATGGGCGGAATCAGTTGTTTGCTTTGAAGAATGTATATGAGGAAATACTTAGAAAATACAAATAGGATTGTATGTAGCATTTATGATCGGAGAAGGCATATGATAGAGTTGAGAGAGATGCTCTGTGGAAGGTATAAAGAGTATATGGTGCGAGAGGCAAGTTGCTAGGAGAGGAGTGAAATTTTTTTTATTGAGGATGTAAGGCATTGTACAGAGTAGGAAGAGAGGAAAGTGATTGGTTCTCACTGAATGTCGGTTTGCGGCAGGGGTGCGTGATGTCTCCATGTTTTTTAATTTGTTTATGGATGGGATTCGTTAAGGAGTGTGAATGGAAGAACAAGAGTTTTGGAGAGGAGGAAGCAAGTATGCAGTCGTTTGTGGATGAAGGGCTTGCGAAGTGAGTTATTGTGTCACCGTGTGATACAGCGCTGGTGGCTGATTCAGGTGAGAAACTGCAGAAGCTAGTGACTGAGTATGTAAAAGTGGTTGAAAGAAGAAAGCAGAGAGTAAATGTGAATAAGACAAGGTTGGAGGTACATTAGGGTTGAGGACACGTGAATTGGGATGGTAAGTTTGAATGGAGAAAAACTGGAGTCAGTGAAGTGTTTTAGATATCAGGGATGTATTTGGCAGTGGATGGAACCATGAAGCGGCAGTGATTCCACAGGTGGGGGAGGGGGCGAAAGTTCTGAGGGCGTTGAAAAATGTGTGGAAGGTGAGAACATTATCTCGGAAAAGAGCAAAAAGGGTATGTTTTGAAGGGAATTATGGTCCCAACAATGTTAAGTGCTTGCGAGGCCTGGGCTATAGATAGGTTTTGCGGAGGAGGAGGATGTGTTGGAAATGATATGTTTGAGGACAATAGGTGGTGTGAGGTGGTTTGATAGGTAATGAAAGGGTAAGAGAGATGTGGTAATAAAAAAAGAGTGTGGTTGAGAGAGGCAAAAGGGTGTATTGAATGGTTTGGTCACAGGAGAGAATGAGTGAGGAAAGATTGACAAAGACGATATATGTGGTCAGAGGTGGGAGGGATGAGAGAAGTGGGAGACCAAATTGGAGGTGGAAGGATGGAATGAAAAAGATTTTGAGCGATCGAGGCGTGAAAACATACAGGAGGGAGAAAGTGAGGCAAGGAATAAGTGGATTGGAATGATGTGGTAAAACCAGGGTCCGACTGCTGACAATGGATTACCCCAGGGCATGTGAACGTCTGGAGTAAACATGGAAAGTTTCTGTGGGCCTGGATGTGAAAGGGAGCTGGTGGTTTCAGTACATTATACATGACAGCTATAGGCTGAGTGTGAATGAATGGGTGGCCTTCATTGTCCTTGATCCTAGCGCTACCTTGCGCACGGTGCGGGGAGGGTTTGTCATTTCATGTGTTGCAGGGTGAGACGGGAATGAGTAAAAGCAGCAAGTATGAATTATGTACATGTGTGTGTATGTATAAGTCCCGTGTATGATATATATGTATAACGTTGAAATGTATAGGTGTGTATGTGTGCGTATGTGGATTGTATGAAAAGTTTAATAACATGTTTATGTGGGTGGTTGGGCCATTCTTTTCGTCTGTTTCCTTGTGCTAACCTTCCAACGTGGAAACAGCTACAAAGTAAAGTAAATGAATAAATAAGAGAGCAGAGTAATTGTAGGTATCAATTCTTCTGCTTTGATACAAGGGAGATAGGGAAGGTGACTTTCTCTTTAATTTCAATTTGTAATGCTCTGGATTAAACATGCCAACTTGTCTTTGAAACTTCTTTTAGAAGAAATGAGAATGAAATTGAAATAAAGTTATTTTAATGATTCAGTCTGAAAAACTGCTACATGTATGCAAACCCAGATAATAAGCCATTTTTTTGTAGGCTTAAGTGCACTTGTAACTTATAATAGCCATAAAGGATGAATAGTTTTCTATGAAGTTATTAGAAGATATATTGTTCTCTAAATCAAATTTTTATGTAGTAGGGGCATTCTTTTCTGTAGAATGCTAATATCCATAAAGTTCATTGCTAGAGACGTATGGTTAGATGATTTTTAAAATGGTATTGTAATATAGGAGCATAAATGGTTTGTAACACAGTAACAAAACTAAAAACCACTTAACGCTCTCGGAATAGTCACTTGTTGCAAAAGTGCAAACAACATAATCCAACACTTACATAAAAAAAAGAACTACTTCCAAATACAGTCCCACCCTTGGCATGCTGTCACCCATCTCATGAAACAGACCATGGCCCCTTCAACCGAAAACAATGTTTAACTATCTAGCAGCCCTCTAAGCATCAGTAATATGCTCATCCCCACCTCACACTTTAAGCAGCCTATGCTCTCAGATCCCTCCTACCCCAGCAAACACAATACTGACCAAACAAAATTAGACTGTGATTACCCAACAAATGCTAAACATCCTCTCATACACCCATCGTCATTCTCATGTCCATTCCGGCAGATACACTCACATAAAAAAAACACATTCCTACGACAGACATGTTAAACTATTTTGTATGAGCCCCAGTCACAATCCCATTTTCTTCTCCCAACATTACATTCATGCCCATTCAAAACAATTCCACGACTTCTGTTTCCCAAAGATGTGATTCTACACTGAGGACATGGAACACCCACCAATCATTTATGCTGCACTCATCTAACAAAGTCAGACATACATTATCTAACTTCTTTGACTTTGGGCCTGTCAAGTGGATGCTGCAGAGCCGCACAGAAGGGGTTCCTGGGGCATGAAGGTAAGATAAGGAGTATAAAACAACCATGTAAGGGTCTTGGGTGCATAACAGGTAAAGGTGTATAATGCCATAGAAGGGGTCCTGCCAGTAATAAAGGTAAGGTAAGGATGTCGAATGCCAAGAAGGATTCCTGGGGCATAAAGTTAAGGTAAGGATTGTAATGACAGAAAGGGTTCCTAGGGAATAAGTAAGGATGTAAGAATGCTGCAGAAGGGTTTCTGGGGCTAAAGGAATGTAAAGATGTTATTATTTTTTTTTTATTTTTTATTATACGTTGTCGCTGCCCCGCGTTTGCGGTAGCGCAAGGAAAACGTGACTAGAAAATGTCCAACCCACCCCCCCAACACATGTATATTACATACGTCCACACACATAGAAATGCAATATACATACCTACACACTTTCCATGGTTACCCCATACTCTTCCAATGCCTGTGATTCCATCCACTGACAGCACACGTCAACCCCGGTATACCAATCGCTCCAATCTCACTCTATTCCTTGCCCTCACTTTTCCATCACCTCCTCTGCATGTTCAGGCCCCCGATCACAACAAAATCTACTTTTCAACTCCATCTTTCACCTCCAATTTTGTCTCACCCTTCTCCTTGTTCCCTTCCACCTCCGACACATATATCCTCTGGACAATCTTTCCTCACTCATTCCTCTCAAGAGCCAAACCACTATCAAAACACCCCTTCTGCTTCTCACCCACACTCTTTTTATTTCCACACAACTCTATTACCCTTACGTTACGACACCTCGATAAACACCTCACACCACACATGGTCCACAACATCTCTTTCCAGCACATCCCTCCTCCTGCGCACAACTCTATCCATAGCCCACGCTTCGCAGCCATACAACATTGTTGAAACCACTATTCTTCAAACATACCCAATTTTGCTTTCCGAGATAATGTTCTCGACTTCCACACATTCTTCAAGGCCCCCAGGATTTTCGCCCCCTCCCCCACCCTATGATCCAGCTTCCGCTTCCATGTTCATCCGCTGCCGAGATCATCCCAGATATCTAAAACACTTCATTCCTCAGTTTGTTCCTCCATATATCAAACTCACCTCCCAATTGACATGACCCTCAACCCTAACTGTACCTAATAACCTTGCTCTTATTCACATTGTACTCTTAACTTTCTTCTTCCACACACTTTACCAAACTCAATCACCAGCATCTTCTGCCGTTTCTCACATGAAACAGCACCATCGCTGTATCATCAGCGAACAACCACTGACTCACTTCCAAGCTCTCTCATCCCAACAGACTTCATACTTCCCCCTCTTTCCAAAACTCTGCATTTACCTCCCTAACAACCTCCATCCATAAACAAATTAAACAACCATGGATACATCACACTCACCCTGCCGCAAACCTACATCACTGAGAACCAATCACTTTCCTCACTTCCTACACGTACAAACATCCTTTACCTTCCTCGATAAAAACTTTTCACTGCTTCTAACAACTTTACCTTCCTCCCACACCATATATTCTAATACCTTCCACAGAGCATCATCTATCAACTCTATCATATGCCTTCTCCAGATCCATAAATTCTACATACAAAATCCAGTTGCTTTTCTAATTTTTCTCGACATACATTCTTCAAAGCAAACACCTTGATCCACACATCTCTACCGACTTCTGAAACCACGAACTGCACTTCCCCAATCTATGCTCTGTACATATCCTTCACCCTCTCAATTCAAACCCTCCCATATGTACAATTGCCATTATAGGGCTTCCCAGGGCAATAAAATAAAGGATGTTTAATGCCACAGGAGGGGTTCCTGGGGCTTAAAGGTAAGGTAAGATTTATAATGTCCTTAGAAGGGTTCTTGAGGCATAAAGAGAACGTGTAAGGATGTATAATGCTATAGAAGTGGTTGGGGGTATAAAGTTAAGGTAATGATGTTTAATGTCACATAAGAGGTTTCCTTGGGTCATAAAAGAAGATATTTATTTATGATAGAAGTTGTAGAGATGCTCTGTGGAGGTATTAAAATATATGGTGTGGGAGGAAAGTTGTTTAGAACAGTGAAAACGTTTTTATCGAGGATGTAAGGCATGTGTAACGTGTAGGAAAGAGAGGAAAAGTGAATTGGTTCTCAGTGAATGATAGGTTTGCGGCATGGGTGGTGTGATGTCCTTCCCATGGTTGTTTAATTTGTGTATGGATGGGGTTGTAGGGAGGTGAATGCAAGAGTTTTGGAGAGAGGAGCAAGTATGCAGTCTGTTGTGGATGAGAGGGCTTGCGAAGTGAGTTAGTTGTTGTTCACTGGTGATACAGCGCTGGTGGCTGATTCAGGTGAGAAACTGCAGAAGCTAGTGACTGAGTTTGGTAAAGTGTGTGAAAGAAGAAAGCTGAGAGTAAATGTGAATAAGAGCAAGGTTGTTAGGTACATTAGGGTTGAGGGACAAGTGAATTGGGAGGTAAGTTTGAATGGAGAAAAACTGGAGGCAGTGAAGTGTTTTAGATATCTGGGAGTGGATTTGGCAGTGGATGGAACCATGGAAGCGGAAGTGAGTCACAGGGTGGGGAGGGGGCGAAAGTTCTGAGGGCGTTGAAAAATGTGTGGAAGGTGAGAACATTATCTCGGAAAGCAAAAATGGGTATGTTTGAAGGAATAGTGGTCCCAACAATGTTAAGTGCTTGCGAGGCCTGGGCTATAGATAGGGTTGTGCGGAGGAGGGTGGATGTGTTGGAAATGAGATGTTTGAGGACAATATGTGGTGTGAGGTGGTTTGATTAGGTAATGAAAGGGTAAGAGAGATGTGGTAATAAAAAGAGTGTGGTTGAGAGAGCAGAAGAGGGTGTTTTGGAATGGTTTGGTCACATGGAGAGAATGAGTGAGGAAAGATTGACAAAGACGATATATGTGTCAGAGGTGGAGGGAATGAGGAGAAGTGGGAGACCAAATTGGAGGTGGAAGGATGGAATGAAAAAGATTTTGAGCGATCGAGGCGTGAACATACAGGAGGGTGAAAGTTGTGCAAGGAATAGAGTGGATTGGAATGATGTGGTATACCAGGGTCGACGTGCTGTCAATGGATTGACCCAGGGCATGTGAAGCGTCTGGAGTAAACTATGGAAAGTTCTGTGGGGCCTGGATGTGGAAAGGGAGCTGTGGTTTCAGTACATTATACATGACAGCTAGAGGCTGAGTGTGAATGAATGTGGCCTTCATTGTCCTTTCCTAGCGCTACCTTGCGCACGTGTGCGGGGAGGGGTTTGTCATTTCATGTGTTGCAGGGTGGCGACGGGAATGAGTAAAAGCAGCAAGTATGAATTATGTACATGTGTGTGTATGTATAAGTCCGTGTATGTATATATATGTATACGTTGAAATGTATAGGTGTGTATGTGTGCGTATGTGGATGTGTATGTATGTTTATACATGTTTATGTGGGTGGGTTGGGCCATTCTTTCGTCTGTTTCCTTGTGCTACCTCGCTAACGTGGGAAACAGCTACAAAGTATAGTAAATGAATAAATAAGAGAGCAGAGTATGGTAGGTATCATATTCTCTGCTTTGATACAGGGAGATTAGGGAAGGTGACTTCTCTTTAATTTCATTTTGTAATGCTCTGGATTAAACATGCCAACTTGTCTTTGAAACTTCTTTTAGAAGAAATGAGATATGAAATTGAAATAATGTTATTTTAATGATTCAGTCTGAAACTGCTTCATGTATGCTAACCCAGATAATAAGCATTTTTTTGTAGCTTAAGTGCACTTGTAACTTATAATAGCCATAAAGGATGAATAGTTTTCTATGAGAGTTATAAGAAGATATATGTCTCTTAAATCAAATTTTTATGTCAGGGGCATTCTTTTTCTGTAGTATGTAATATCATAAAGTTAATTGCTAGGAGGTCGTATGGTTAGATGATTTTTAAAATGGTATTGTAATATAGGATGCATAATTGGTTTGTAACACAAGTAACAAAACTAAAAACCACTTAACAGCTCTCGGAATAGTCACTTGTTGCAAAGCAAACACATACATCCAACACTTACATAAAAAAAGAACATTACTTCCAAATCAGTCCCACCTTGGCATGCTCGTCACCCATCTCATTGAAACAGACCATGGCCCTTCCAACCTAAACCAATGTTTAACTATCTAGCAGCCTCTAAGCATCAGTAAAATGCTCATCCCCACCTCACACTTTAGCAGCCTATGCTCTCAGATCCCTCCTACCCCAGCAAACACAATACTGACCAAACATATTTAGACTGTGATTACCCAACAAATGCTAAACAGTCCTCTCATACCCCCATCTCATTCTCAATGTCCATTCCGGCAGATACACTCACATAAGAAAACCACATTCCTACGACAGACATGTTATACTATTTTGTATGAGCCACAGTCACAATCCATTTCTCCAACATTACATTCATCAGTTCAACATTTCACGACTTCTGTTTCCCAAAGATGTGATTTCTACACTGAGGTCATGGAACACCCACCCATCATTTATGCTGCACTCATCTAACAAAGTCAGACATACATTATCTAACTTCTTGAGCTTTGGGCCTGTCAAGTGGATGCTGCAGGAGCCTCACAGAAGGGGTTCCTGGGGCATGAAGGTAAGATAAGGATGTATAACACCATGTAAGGGGTTCTTGGGGCATAAAGGTAAAGGTGTATAATGCCATAGAAGGGGTTCCTGCAGTATAAAGGTAAGGTAAGGATGTCGAATGCCAAAGAAGGGATTCCTGGGGCATAAAGTTAAGGTAAGGATTTGTAATGACAGAAAGGGTTCCTAGGGAATAAGGTAAGGATGTAGAATGCTGCAGAAGGGGTTTCTGGGGCTAAAGGTAATGTAAAGATGTTATTATTTTTTTTTTATTTTTTATTATACTTTGTCGCTGTCTCCCGCGTTTGCGAGGTAGCGCAAGGAAACAGACGAAAGAAATGGTCCAACCCACCCCCCATACACATGTATATACATACGTCCACACACGCAAATATACATACCTACACAGCTTCCATGGTTTACCCCAGACTCTTCACATGCCTTGATTCAATCCACTGACAGCACGTCAACCCCGGTATACCACATCGCTCCAATTCACTCTATTCCTTGCCCTCCTTTCACCCTCCTGCATGTTCAGGCCCCGATCACACAAAATCTTTTTCACTCCATCTTTCCACCTCCAATTTGGTCTCCCTCTTCTCCTTGTTCCCTCCACCTCCGACACATATATCCTCTTGGTCAATCTTTCCTCACTCATCCTCTCCATGTGCCCAAACCACTTCAAAACACCCTCTTCTGCTCTCTCAACCACACTCTTTTTATTTCCACACATCTCTATTACCCTTACGTTACTCACTCGATCAAACCACCTCACACCACACATTGTCCTCAAACATCTCATTTCCAGCACATCCATCCTCCTGCGCACAACTCTATCCATAGCCCACGCCTCGCAGCCATACAACATTGTTGGAACCACTATTCCTTCAAACATACCCATTTTTGCTTTCCGAGATAATGTTCTCGACTTCCACACATTCTTCAAGGCCCCCAGGATTTTCGCCCCCTCCCCCACCCTATGATCCACTTCCGCTTCCATGGTTCCATCCGCTGCCAGATCCACTCCCAGATATCTAAAACACTTCACTTCCTCCAGTTTTTCTCCATTCAAACTCACCTCCCAATTGACTTGACCCTCAACCCTACTGTACCTAATAACCTTGCTCTTATTCACATTTACTCTTAACTTTCTTCTTCCACACACTTTTCCAAACTCAGTCACCAGCTTCTGCAGTTTCTCACATGAATCAGCCACCAGCGCTGTATCATCAGCGAACAACAACTGACTCACTTCCCAAGCTCTCTCATCCCCAACAGACTTCATACTTGCCCCTCTTTCCAAAACTCTTGCATTTACCTCCCTAACAACCCCATCCATAAACAAATTAAACAACCATGGAGACATCACACACCCCTGCCGCAAACCTACATTCACTGAGAACCAATCACTTTCCTCTCTTCCTACACGTACACATGCCTTACATCCTCGATAAAAACTTTTCACTGCTTCTAACAACTTTCCTCCCACACCATATATTCTTAATACCTTCCACAGAGCATCTCTATCAACTCTATCATATGCCTTCTCCAGATCCATAAATGCTACATACAAATCCATTTGCTTTTCTAAGTATTTCTCACATACATTCTTCAAAGCAAACACCTGATCCACACATCCTCTACCACTTCTGAAACCACACTGCTCTTCCCCAATCTGATGCTCTGTACATGCCTTCACCCTCTCAATCAATACCCTCCCATATGTACATTGCCATTATAGGGCTTCCCAGGGCATAAAATAAAGGATGTTTAATGCCACAGGAGGGGTTCCTGGGGCTTAAAGGTAAGGTAAGGATTTATAATGTCTTAGAAGGGGTTCTTGAGGCATAAAGAGACGGTAAGGATGTATAATGCTATAGAAGTGGTTTGTGGGGTATAAAGGTAAGGTAAGGATGTTTAATGTCACATAAGAGGTTCCTTGGTCATAAAAGTAAGGTATATTTATTTATGATAGAGTTGATAGAGATGCTCTGTGGAAGGTATTAAGAATATATGGTGTGGGAGGAAAGTTGTTAGAAGCAGTGAAAAGTTTTTATCGAGGATGTAAGGCATGTGTACGTGTAGGAAGAGAGGAAAGTGATTGGTTCTCAGTGAATGTAGGTTTGCGGCAGGGGTGTGTGATGTCTCCATGGTTGTTTAATTTGTTTATGGATGGGGTTGTTAGGGAGGTAAATGCAAGAGTTTTGGAAAGAGGGGCAAGTATGAAGTCTTTTGGGGATGAGAGAGCTTGGGAAGTGAGTCAGTTGTTGTTCGCTGATGATACAGCGCTGGTGGCTGATTCATGTGAGAAACTGCAGAAGCTGGTGACTGAGTTTGGTAAAGTGTGTGGAAGAAGAAAGTTAAGAGTAAATGTGAATAAGAGCAAGGTTATTAGGTACAGTAGGGTTGAGGGTCAAGTCAATTGGGAGGTGAGTTTGAATGGAGAAAAACTGGAGGAAGTGAAGTGTTTTAGATATCTGGGAGTGGATCTGGCAGCGGATGGAACCATGGAAGCGGAAGTGGATCATAGGGTGGGGGAGGGGGCGAAAATTCTGGGGGCCTTGAAGAATGTGTGGAAGTCGAGAACATTATCTCGGAAAGCAAAAATGGGTATGTTTGAAGGAATAGTGGTTCCAACAATGTTGTATGGTTGCGAGGCGTGGGCTATGGATAGAGTTGTGCGCAGGAGGATGGATGTGCTGGAAATGAGATGTTTGAGGACAATGTGTGGTGTGAGGTGGTTTGATCGAGTGAGTAACGTAAGGGTAAGAGAGATGTGTGGAAATAAAAAGAGCGTGGTTGAGAGAGCAGAAGAGGGTGTTTTGAAGTGGTTTGGGCACATGGAGAGGATGAGTGAGGAAAGATTGACCAAGAGGATATATGTGTCGGAGGTGGAGGGAGCAAGGAGAAGAGGGAGACCAAATTGGAGGTGGAAAGATGGAGTGAAAAAGATTTTGTGTGATCGGGGCCTGAACATGCAGGAGGGTGAAAGGAGGGCAAGGAATAGAGTGAATTGGAGCAATGTGGTATACCGGGGTTGACATGCTGTCAGTGGATTGAATCAAGGCATGTGAAGCGTCTGGGGTAAACCATGGAAAGCTGTGTAGGTATGTATATTTGCGTGTGTGGACGTATGTATATACATGTGTATGGGGGTGGGTTGGGCCATTTCTTTCGTCTGTTTCCTTGCGCTACCTCGCAAACGCGGGAGACAGCGACAAAGTATAAAAAAAAAAAGAAAAAAAAAAGAAAAAAAAAATTATTTATTATACTTTGTCGCTGCCTCCCACGTTAGCGAGGTAGCGCAAGGAAACAGACAAAAGAATGGCCCAACCCACTCACATAAACATGTATGTACATAAACGCCCACACACGCACTTATACATACCTATACATTTTAACGTTTACATACATATACATACACATATGTACACATGTACATATTCATACGTGCTGCCTTCATCCATTCCCATTGCCAACCCGCCACACATGAAATGGCACCCCCCTCCCCCCGTGTGTGCGAGAGGTGGTGCTAGGAATAAGACAACAAAGGCCACTTTCGATCTCACTCAGTCTCTAGCTGTCATAAGTAATGCACCGAAACCACAGCTCCCTTTCCACACCCAGGCCCCACAAAACTTTCTATGGTTTACTCCAGATGCATCACATGCCCTGGTTCAATCCATTGACAGCATGTCGACCCTGGTATACCACAATCATTCCAATTCACTCTATTCCTTGCACCCCTTTCACCCTCCTGTATGCTCAGGCCCCAATCGCTCAAAATCTTTTTCATTCCATCCTTCCACCTCCAATTTGGTCTCCCACTTCTCATTGTTCCCTCCACCTCTGACACATATATATCCTCTTTGTCAATGTTTCCTCACTCGTTTTCTCCATGTGACCAAACCATTTCAGTACACCCTCTTCTGCTCTCTCAACAACACTCTTTTTATTACCACACATCTCTCTTACCCTTTCATTACTTAATCAAACCACCTCACACCACATATTGTCCTCAAACATCTCATTTCCAACACATCTCATCTCATTTCCAACACATCCACCCTCCTCCACATGTAAGGATGTTTATTGTCATAGATGGGGTTCCTGGGGCAAATAGGTAGAATAAGGATGTATAATGGCGTAGAAGGGTTTCTAGGGCATGAAGATAAAGTAAGGCTGCATAGTAGGTGATATGTATGTTTTGTAAGGAAGTATAGCTAGAGTTATAAGAATAGGAAAACTGTAAGAAATGGAAGGTGAGAATATCTCAGATAAGGATGCCAGGAGAAATATCTTTGCTGAAATCTGTCACTTTGCTGAATATCATTTCCATAGATAGAAGCATTGTGGGTTGAAAGCTATGATAGAATATCATTTGTTAGTTCAATAAATGTTTTTATCCATTCTTTCACTGTTTGTTTTACTTTAATCAGCACCTGAAGCCTGAGGAGATTAAGCAAGCACAGACCAGAGCAAGACGCAAGCTGCTTGCAGCCAGGCTAGCACAGGACTCACCTTCAGCTCCTCCCTCATGTTCATGCCAAAATACCCAGGCCTCAGTGGAAGATGAAGCCACAGGACGGACAGGAGCTGAAGCTTTATCACTCCAGCAGCATCATGCGAAGTTGAGCAAGAGTAAAGATAGAAAATATATTAAATCTGGTGATCATCAACATCAAGAGAAGTTGACCAAGAGTAGAAATCATAAATATGTTAAATCTGATGATGTTCAGAATCAAGAGAAGTTAAACAAGAGCAGAGGTCATAAATATGTTAAATCTGATGATGTTTACCAGGGACAAGAAAAGTTAACCAAGGGTAGAGATGGTAAATCTCTTAAATATGGTGAACCTTCTGAGCAGATTAGGGCACGACCAACTTTACCTGTTCACAGAGGTATGGGAGAATCAAACCTTCGCATTCGTCAAGTTTCTAGGCTTGTTCTTCAAATTTCCTGTAGTGTAAGAGAATTGGAAAGTATGCAGAAACAAACACATCAACAGAAAGATTTTGTAACCCCTCTTGATAATGAAGTCCAGAGAAAACGTTGGGAAGAGTTCCTTCATTCTGCTGGTCGCTCGTTATTTTCCATGAAACGTGAGGTATGGCTTTATGTATTACAGTATTCTTTTAGAGGACATGAAAAAATTTTAAGAGGTTTTCTTTAATTAGGATTAGTTTAGAATAGGTTTGTTATGAAGCTTCATGGAATATGATACCATAGAGAAACTTATTTACATACATTTATGGTTTGTTTGAATATGATACTGCACCAAAGGCATAAACTTAATCACTCACACATTTAGTAACTGCTGGAGGAGTACAGATGTTGGAAGTGCATGCTATGTTCATTTTAGAGATATGCCAGTGTATTAGTATTTATATGTATGTATGTATTCATTTTTTTCCTTTCATTTCAAGCTAGAAGTTTCAGTTTTCTAAATTGTTTCTTACATTTTTCATATGTATATATATGTATGTGTGTGTGTGTGTATATGTGCGTATGTATGTGTATGTGTGTGTATGTGTATATGTATATATATATGTATATTATCCCTGGGGATGGGTGAAAGAATACTTCCCACGTATTCCTCGCGTGTCGTAGAAAGCGACTAGAGGGGACGGGAGCGGGGGGCCAGAAATCCTCCCCTCCTTGTATTAACTTTCTAAAATGGGAAACAGAAGAAGGAGTCACGCGGGGAGTGCTCATCCTCCTCGAAGGCTCAGAGTGGGGTGCCTAAATGTGTGTGGATGTAACCAAGATGTGAAAAAAGGAGAGATAGGTAGTATGTTTGAGGAAAGGAACCTGGATGTTTTGGCTCTGAGTGAAATGAAGCTCAAGGGTAAAGGGGAAGAGTGGTTTGGGAATGTCTGGGGAGTAAAGTCAGGGGTTAGTGAGAGGACAAGAGCAAGGGAAGGAGTAGCAATACTCCTGAAACAGGAGTTGTGGGAGTATGTGATAGATTGTAAGAAAGTAAATTCTCGATTAATATGGGTAAAACTGAAAGTTGATGGAGAGAGGTGGGTGATTATTGGTGCATATGCACCTGGGCATGAGAAGAAAGATCAAGAGAGGCAAGTGTTTTGGAAGCAGCTGAATGAGTGTGTTAGTGGTTTTGATGCACGAGACCGGGTTATAGTGATGGGTGATTTGAATGCAAAGGTGAGTAATGTGGCAGTTGAGGGAATAATTGGTATACATGGGGTGTTCAGTGTTGTAAATGGAAATGGTGAAGAGCTCGTAGATTTATGTGCTGAAAAAGGACTGATGATTGGGAATACCTGGTTTAAAAAGCGAGATATACATAAGTATACTTATGTAAGTAGGAGAGATGGCCAGAGAGCGTTATTGGATTACGTGTTAATTGACAGGCGTGCAAAAGAGAGACTTTTGGATGTTAATGTGCTGAGAGGTGCAACTGGAGGGATGTCTGATCATTATCTTGTGGAGGCTAAGGTGAAGATCTGTATGGGTTTTCAGAAAAGAAGAGTGAATGTTGGGGTGAAGAGGGTGGTGAGAGTAAGTGAGCTTGAGAAGGAGACCTGTGTGAGGAAGTACCAGGAGAGACTGAGTACAGAATGGAAAAAGGTGAGAACAATGGAAGCAAGGGGAGTGGGGGAGGAATGGGATGTATTTAGGGAATCAGTGATGGATTGCGCAAAAGATGCTTGTGGCATGAGAAGAGTGGGAGGTGGGTTGATTAGAAAGGGTAGTGAGTGGTGGGATGAAGAAGTAAGAGTATTAGTGAAAGAGAAGAGAGAGGCATTTGGACGATTTTTGCAGGGAAAAAATGCAATTGAGTGGGAGATGTATAAAAGAAAGAGACAGGAGGTCAAGAGAAAGGTGCAAGAGGTGAAAAAAAGGGCAAATGAGAGTTGGGGTGAGAGAGTATCATTAAATTTTAGGGAGAATAAAAAGATGTTCTGGAAGGAGGTAAATAAAGTGCGTAAGACAAGGGAGCAAATGGGAACTTCAGTGAAGGGCGCAAATGGGGAGGTGATAACAAGTAGTGGTGATGTGAGAAGGAGATGGAGTGAGTATTTTGAAGGTTTGTTGAATGTGTTTAATGATAGAGTGGCAGATATAGGGTGCTTTGGTCGAGGTGGTGTGCAAAGTGAGAGGGTTAGGGAAAATGATTTGGTAAACAGAGAAGAGGTAGTGAAAGCTTTGCGGAAGATGAAAGCCGGCAAGGCAGCAGGTTTGGATGGTATTGCAGTGGAATTTATTAAAAAAGGGGGTGACTGTATTGTTGACTGGTTGGTAAGGTTATTTAATGTATGTATGACTCATGGTGAGGTGCCTGAGGATTGGCGGAATGCGTGCATAGTGCCATTGTACAAAGGCAAAGGGGATAAGAGTGAGTGCTCAAATTACAGAGGTATAAGTTTGTTGAGTATTCCTGGTAAATTATATGGGAGGGTATTGATTGAGAGGGTGAAGGCATGTACAGAGCATCAGATTGGGGAAGAGCAGTGTGGTTTCAGAAGTGGTAGAGGATGTGTGGATCAGGTGTTTGCTTTGAAGAATGTATGTGAGAAATACTTAGAAAAGCAAATGGATTTGTATGTAGCATTTATGGATCTGGAGAAGGCATATGATAGAGTTGATAGAGATGCTCTGTGGAAGGTATTAAGAATATATGGTGTGGGAGGAAAGTTGTTAGAAGCAGTGAAAAGTTTTTATCGAGGATGTAAGGCATGTGTACATGTAGGAAGAGAGGAAAGTGATTGGTTCTCAGTGAATGTAGGTTTGCGGCAGGGGTGTGTGATGTCTCCATGGTTGTTTAATTTGTTTATGGATGGGGTTGTTAGGGAGGTAAATGCAAGAGTTTTGGAAAGAGGGGCAAATATGAAGTCTGTTGGGGATGAGAGAGCTTGGGAAGTGAGTCAGTTGTTGTTCGCTGATGATACAGCGCTGGTGGCTGATTCATGTGAGAAACTGCAGAAGCTGGTGACTGAGTTTGGTAAAGTGTGTGGAAGAAGAAAGTTAAGAGTAAATGTGAATAAGAGCAAGGTTATTAGGTACAGTAGGGTTGAGGGTCAAGTCAATTGGGAGGTGAGTTTGAATGGAGAAAAACTGGAGGAAGTGAAGTGTTTTAGATATCTGGGAGTGGATCTGGCAGCGGATGGAACCATGGAAGCGGAAGTGGATCATAGGGTGGGGGAGGGGGCGAAAATTCTGGGAGCCTTGAAGAATGTGTGGAAGTCGAGAACATTATCTCGGAAAGCAAAAATGGGTATGTTTGAAGGAATAGTGGTTCCAACAATGTTGTATGGTTGCGAGGCGTGGGCTATGGATAGAGTTGTGCGCAGGAGGATGGATGTGCTGGAAATGAGATGTTTGAGGACAATGTGTGGTGTGAGGTGGTTTGATCGAGTGAGTAACGTAAGGGTAAGAGAGATGTGTGGAAATAAAAAGAGCGTGGTTGAGAGAGCAGAAGAGGGTGTTTTGAAGTGGTTTGGGCACATGGAGAGAATGAGTGAGGAAAGATTGACCAAGAGGATATATGTGTCGGAGGTGGAGGGAACGAGGAGAAGAGGGAGACCAAATTGGAGGTGGAAAGATGGAGTGAAAAAGATTTTGTGTGATCGGGGCCTGAACATGCAGGAGGGTGAAAGGAGGGCAAGGAATAGAGTGAATTGGAGCGATGTGGTATACCGGGGTTGACGTGCTGTCAGTGGATTGAATCAAGGCATGTGAAGCGTCTGGGGTAAACCATGGAAAGCTGTGTAGGTATGTATATTTGCGTGTGTGGACGTATGTATATACATGTGTATGGGGTGGGTTGGGCCATTTCTTTCGTCTGTTTCCTTGCGCTACCTCGCAAACGCGGGAGACAGCGACAAAGTATAAAAAAAAAAAAAAAAAATGTATGGGATATAGACCATTCCTGCTGTAATCATAGGATCCATTTTTCAGAAATTGAGCTTTAAGGATACAGCTTATGGCGAATTCAGTTTTTCCATGATCCTAATGGTATGAACAGGTGTTATATTTTGGGGTAACATTCCCTGTGAAAACTTTAGTAGATATTTAGTCATCAAACACGTTAGATATATGCTGTAGGTGACCTGCCTGAGGTATTTCTACAGGTATGACATTGAAACTTTCTGCAGTTAGGACTGGTGGAGTAATGTTGGCAAAAGAGCAGGTTTATATTCTTCTGTATCTAAGAATGAAACTGTACGAATGGTTATCTGAGAATGCTGGGTCTTTTCAGTGCTATTTTTCTGATGTATATAGTTTCAGGAGAATTTGAAGATGTGTGGAACAGGTGTTTGCTTTGAAAATATTTCATAAATACTTGGAGAAAGAAATGGAGTTGCACTGTATGTGGTAATAATGGATCTGAAGAAAGGGTATGATATAGTTGATAGGCCTTGAGAGAGCTGCTATAAAGATACGCGTTCCTTGGAAAGTTACTAAATGCAGTGATGGATTTTCCCAGGAGAGTAAGACAGTTGTGAAAGGGAGAAGGGCAAGTGGTTGTTGATGAAGGTGGGTCTTTGTAATGCTACAATTGTTGTTTAATCTGTTTATTAGAGGTAAATGCAAAGGTCTTAGAGCAAGATGCTGTTCTGCAGCATACTTTAGATTATGGAATGTGGAAGGTGAATCAGTTGTTGTTTGCACAATTCTAGTGGCAGATTCCACTGAAAAGCTCAAAAAAGCTTATGGCAGAGTTAGAGAGCTTTTATGAAAGGAGAAAGCTGAGAGTGAACGTGGACAAATGGGAAGTAATGAGATACAGCATGGAGACAAGGCAGTTAAAAAGTGTGAATGAGGACCTGAAGGAAGTGGAATGCTTTAGATATCTTGGAGTGGACATGACATAGGATTGAACCTTAGGGGCTGAAGTGAGTCATTGAGTGAGAGGAGGGGCTGAAGTGAGTCATTGAGTGAGAGGAGGGGCTGAAGTGAGTCATTGAGTGAGAGGTTACTACCAGTTTGGGCCAAATGGGTACAGTATGCTTGAAGGTATAGTGCTCTTAACAGTTTTATCTTGATGTGAGTCATAGGCTCTGATTTGAGGTGTGTGTGTATATATGTCAAAAATAAAATGCCTGAGGATAGTATCTGGTTTGCAGCAGATTTATCATGTAAGGAAAGACTATGTAAGAGAGAGGTGTGGTAGTGAAAAAAAAAAAGTTACTGACTACCTCACTGAGCTTTGGACTAACTTTTACTACAGTGGGCAGATTCTTTGACACTGTCCAGTTCATACACTGCTGATGATAATAACACTAGACTTAGGTTGCATTGCTGGCGATAGTACAGCAATATCAGACCATACAGCTGATGGCAGTAACACCAGTTCAGGGCCATACTGCCAGTAGCAGTAACACCACCCCTTGGCCATACTGCTAGTGACACTAACACCAGACCCAGGCTGCATTGCTAATGGTATTAGTAACACCAGTCCCAGGTTGCAGTGCTGATAGGAGGAAAACCAGTACCAGGCCACTCTGCTGATAGCAGTAACAGCAGTACCAGGCTCTATTGCTGATGACAGTAACACAGACATTCATATTGTAGTGATTATCCTTACTGACCATGAGTCAGCATGGGCCAGCCCAGGATTCAACTTGTGTGGGTTTGAATCCTTGGCATGCCAGCAGGCCTACATCCAACCCCGGTGTTCATCTCTCCCTTTGATGCACAAGTAGTAATCAAATAGTAATCACACTGCTGATGGATGTAAAAGCATTCCCAAGGTGTACTACTGATGTCAGTAATACCAGCTCCAGAAATGCGAAGGCCATGATCCTCATGAAATACCTGGTCTTGACATCTCAGAGTAATGCCTTTTGTTCAGATCATTGTGCCTCAATATTTTACTAGTCTTTTCAATCTGTGGGAGCTATATCCATTTGAAACTAGAAATATAGAAATATATATACCTCGCTAATGCCGGAGACAGCGACAAAGCAAATGAATATATATATTTTTTTTCAAATACTTTGTCGTTGTCTCCCATGTTAGCGAGGTAGTGCAAGGAAACAGACGAAAGAATGGCCCAACCCACCCACCTACACATGTATATACATACACATCCATACATGCACATGTACATACCTATACATCTCAACATATACGTATATTTTTTATTATTTTATTATTTTGTTTTGTCGCTGTCTCCCGTGTTAGCGAGGTAGCGCAAGGAAACAGATGAAAGAATGGCCCAACCCACCCACATACACATGTATATACATACACGTCCACATACGCAAATGTACATACCTATACATCTCAATGGCCCAACCCACCCACATACACATGTATGTACATATACGTCCACATACGCAAATATACATACCTATACATCTCGATGTATACATATATATACACACACAGACATATGCATATATACACATGTACATAATTCATACTGTCTGCCTTTATTCATTCCCATCGCCACCTCGCCACGCATGAAATAACAACCCCCTACCCCCTCATGTGTGAGGTAGTGCTAGGAAAAGACAACAAAGGCCCGATTCGTTCACATTCAGTCTCTAGCTGTCATGTAATAATGCATCGAAACCACATCTCCCCTTCCACATCCAGGCCCCACAGAACTTTCCATGGTTTACCCCAGACGCTTCACATGCCCTGGTTCAATCCATTGACAGCACGACGACCCCGGTATACCACATCGTTCCAATTCACTCTATTCCTTGCACGCCTTTCACCCTCCTGCATGTTCAGGCCCTGATCACTCAAAATCTTTTTCACTCCATCTTTCCACCTCCAATTTGGTCTCTCACTTCTCCTCGTTCCCTCCACCTCTGAGATGTATCCTCTTTGTCAGTCTTTCCTCGCTCATTCTCTCCATGTGACCAGACCATTTCAAAACACCCTCTTCTGCTCTCTCAACCACACTCTTTTCATTACAACACATCTCTCTTACCCTTTCATTACTTACTTGATCAAACCACCTCACACCACATGTTGTCCTCAAACATCTCATTTCCAACACATCCTCCCTCCCCGCACAACCCTATCTATAGCCCATGCCTCTTAACCATATAACATTGTTGGAACCACTATTTCTTCAAACATACCCATTTTTGCTCTCCAAGATAACGTTCTCACCTTCCACACATTCTTCGACGCTCCCAGAACCTTCACCCCCTCCCCCACCCTGTGACTCACTTACGCTTCCATGGTTCCATCCACTGCTAACTCCACTCCCAGATATCTAAAACACTTCGCTTCCTCTAGTTTTTCTCCATTCAAACTTACCTCCCACTTATCTTGTCCCTCAACCTTACTGAACCTAATAACCTTACTCTTATTCATGTTTACTTTCAGCTTTCTTCTTTCACACACTTTTCCAAACTCAGTCACCAACTTCTGCAGTTTCTCACCCAAATCAGCCACCAGCGCTGTATCATCAGCGAACAACAACTGACTCACTTCCCAAGTCCTCTCATCCCAACAGACTGCATACTTGCCCCTCTCTCCAAAACCCTTGCATTCACCTCCCTAACCACCCCATCCATAAACAAATTAAACACCCATGGAGACATCACGCACCCCTGCCGCAAACCGACATTCAATGGGAACCAATCACTTTCCTCTCTTCCTACTCGTACACATGCCTTACATCCTTGGTAAAAATTTTTCACTGCCTTTAGCAACTTACCTCCCACACCATATACTTTTAATATCTTCCACAAAGCATCTCTATCAACCCTTTCACAAAGCATCTCTATCAACCTTATCATATGCCTTCTCCAGATCCATAAATGCTGCATACAAATACATCTGTTTCTCTAAGTATTTCTTACATATATTCTTCAAAGCTAACACCTGATCCACACATCCTCTACCACTTCTGAAGCCACACTGTTTTTCCCCAATCAGATGCTCTGTACATGCCTTTACCCTCTCAGTTAATACCCTCCCATATAATTTCCCAGGAATACTCAACAAACTTTTTTTTTTTTTTTTTTTTTTTTTTTTTATACTTTGTCGCTGTCTCCCGCGTTTGCGAGGTAGCGCAAGGAAACAGACGAAAGAAATGGCCCCAACCCCCCCCCCATACACATGTACATACACACGTCCACACACGCAAATATACATACCTACACAGCTTTCCATGGTTTACCCCGGACGCTTCACATGCCTTGATTCAATCCACTGACAGCACGTCAACCCCTGTATACCACATCGCTCCAATTCACTCTATTCCTTGCCCTCCTTTCACCCTCCTGCATGTTCAGGCCCCGATCACACAAAATCCTTTTCACTCCATCTTTCCACCTCCAATTTGGTCTCCCTCTTCTCCTCGTTCCCTCCACCTCCGACACATATATCCTCTTGGTCAATCTTTCCTCACTCATTCTCTCCATGTGCCCAAACCATTTCAAAACACCCTCTTCTGCTCTCTCAACCACGCTCTTTTTATTTCCACACATCTCTCTTACCCTTACGTTACTTACTCGATCAAACCACCTCACACCACACATTGTCCTCAAACATCTCATTTCCAGCACATCCATCCTCCTGCGCACAACTCTATCCATAGCCCATGCCTCGCAACCATACAACATTGTTGGAACTACTATTCCTTCAAACATACCCATTTTTGCTTTCCGGGATAATGTTCTCGACTTCCACACATTCTTCAAGGCTCCCAAAATTTTCGCCCCCTCCCCCACCCTATGATCCACTTCCGCTTCCATGGTTCCATCCGCTGCCAGATCCACTCCCAGAT
Source organism: Panulirus ornatus (assembly GCF_036320965.1). Taxonomy (NCBI): domain Eukaryota; kingdom Metazoa; phylum Arthropoda; class Malacostraca; order Decapoda; family Palinuridae; genus Panulirus; species Panulirus ornatus. The sequence goes on from NC_092225.1 coordinate 97,205,832, forward strand.
ATCTAAAACACTTCACTTCCTCCAGTTTTTCTCCATTCAAACTCACCTCCCAATTGACTTGACCCTCAACCCTACTGTACCTAATAACCTTGCTCTTATTCCCATTTACTCTTAACTTTCTTCTTCCACACACTTTACCAAACTCAGTCACCAGCTTCTGCAGTTTCTCACATGAATCCGCCACCAGCGCTGTATCATCAGCGAACAACAACAAACAAAACAACTTATACCTCTTTAATTTGAACACTCACCTTTATCCCCTTTGCCTTTGTACAATGGCACTATGCATGCATTCTTCCAATCTTCAGGCACTTCACCATGTGCCATACATTCATTGGATATCCTTACCAACCAATCAAAAACATAGTCACCCCCTTTTTTTAAAAAATTCCACTGCATTACCATCCAAGCCCTCCACCTTGCCAGCTTTCATCATCCGCAAAGCTTTCACTACCTCTTCTCTGTTTACCAAACCATTCTCCCTGACTCTTTCACTTCACACACCACCTCGACCAAAGCACCCTATATCTCCTACTCTATCATCAAACATATTCAACAAACCTTCAAAACACTCACTCCATCTCCTTCTCACTTCACCACTACTTGTGAAACTAGAAATACGTCTTGAAAACTTTTCTGCTTGAGAGTCTGCAACCAAGGGGGGACCAGAGGGGGCTTGGGTACCCCTGAAAACATATACATATACAAGTAATGTGGAAGTTTGAAGTTGAAAGTACTTCAGTGTGTTGCATGGTCATATGTAGGTATTGTGACTGGGGGTGGATTGCCTTTTAGGCTTGGGCCTAAGACTTTGGGATATCAAGGGGGCCCATGTTTGTTGTGTCTGAAAATGTGGTCTTAAGTATGGACCAGTACAATATGATATTGTGATTTAGAAACGTTTGTAGGCAGGCCACTGGTTCCGGATTGACTGCATAGGCATTCAGTATTAACAAACTTAATTCTAGGGCAGTGGGTACATTGCATAATTGATATTTCAATTTTGCATTGTTTTTACTGTATGATTTCATTTCTTATATGACTGTATCCTTTTTTATTCATAACCATTCATAAAATCAGTCTTTCACACATGCTCTGCCCCACATCAGATGTCATCAGTCTGCTGTGACCACATTTAATATAGATGAGATCATATCTCAGCATTTAGGAAATAAGTTGTCAGACTGTAAGCAAAGAGCAGTAATTAATAGTGAAGTCTTAGAATGGTTAGACATAAAAGGTAGTGTTCCATGTGGATCAGTCTTAGGACTGGATTTCTTTCTCATATATATAATGATCCTGATAATGGGATATGTGAAAGATATCAAAAGTTGTAGATATTACTACGCTGGGAACTTAATATACAATTGAAAATTAATGTTTGCAGTTCCAACTTAGACAGGTTGATGGACTGGGTCCTAGGCTTGCTAATGAATTTTAAAATTTTATCTCAGATTCATACATTTTGCCAACTGTGATGATGGTGATGAAAGTTATTGATAAGCTTATAGTGGTGAGTTACCAAGATGATTCCTAGGCCAAGAAACAAATCCTCTGAAAGCCAATCAAATGAATCTATTTGCTTAGATCTGAGAAGGTTAAGAGGTGATTTGCTTAAGTATTTATGATTATTAAAAGTTTTGATGATCGAACAAGCTACTTAATACTTGATTTGTATGATTTCACATGTAGTAATGTGAAATCATTACAGGATTGTTAGCTTGTTGAATGATTTTCCACTTAGAGTGGTTGAATGCAGTTATATAGATACATTTAAGAACAAACGATAGATACTTTGAATCAAGTCCATGACTTATTCTTTTTGGATTATCTGTATGTCTTCTAACTTTTACCACATTAATCTGTGCATTTCTGATATTTTCTAAAATCACAAACATCCTCAAAAGTACCCAGTGAACTGTTGGTGGTCGAATTTCTTTGTTTTCTTTTGTTGGTTAACCCCACTCATTGGGTTAAAGAACCAACTGTTTCTGTACTTTGCACCAAATTGTTGACTCTGTTTTGATGTGAACTGCATGATTGTTATGGATATTTTCTTTATAGGTAACACTTCTGGAAAGAAAACCTAGTCGAGAACAGAGGAACAAGAGCAGATATCTGAGAGTGTTGGCTGCATCTACCCGCACACTTCACCAACTCCTGCTGGTAGGTTCCATTATTATTTTCAGCTGTCCTCCTGATAGGTCCATAATATTCCTGACTTTCCATATTGATATAGCTCATAATATTTTTATCACTTATGCTAGTTTGTTTTATTATATCCGTGGTTATATCCCCTGGCAGATTGCATCGTAACATTCTTGTAGTTACTCATAATTTCTCCCAGACACCAACTTCAATGACTTACTATCTTTAGATTTGATGACACTGTGGGATGACTTTCCACCGTATGAATAGATTCATGTACCATTATGTTTTGTTCATTCTCTCTGGAAGGCTTCAGTTTGTTCTAATGCTTCCTTTCTAGTATGTCTCATTGTTCTCTTTATTACATCTGATAGGTCCAATCATGTTCTTGGTCAATGTTATTTGTAAGTTTCGTTGTATCCATTATCATCTGTGCTGGTACACACAGTAAAAAAATATGTTCCTGCTTTTTGTGAAATGATATGAAGTCATAGATGAAGGATTTTGAAAAATGCCCATTAGTCAGGCCTTACACTGGTACTCCTGCTTGTATGATATTGTGGTATACTGATTGCCTGTGACATTTCCTATCGTTTGCTGTAATGAATGTTATATTGATTTCAGATTTTGATGGAAATGATTATAAGCTGTGGCCACCATAATTTGTTGGAAATTTGTCTCACATCAAGCCTACCACCCTTAACGAGACAACAGGAGTTGTATTGATCATTTCAAATTTCACCAGACCTATTCAGGAAGATACTTTTTTTACTATGTGTACATTTTATTATGATAGTGATCATTTTTACTAATGGATTCCATTAAGTTCTTCTTTATTCCTCCAAGTTCGTACATTGTTATAAACAGTACTTGGTCATTCATTTTGATGTCCATAGTTATACCTCTTCATTACTGATATATCCCATCATGTTTTTGGTAATTTCTAGTGGCATGTTTGATCTTGTCTGATATTTTTACTTGTAAACCTCATCAATTATCCTTAGGGTTCAGGAGAAAGAATATTTCATATGTATCTTCTGCATTTCATAGGAGGGAACTGAGAGGAAAGTGGAGGCTGGAAATCTTCCATTCCTTCATTATTACTTTCCAAAAGAAGGAACTTAAGAAAGCGTAAAGTGAGAATTTTTTCTCTCAGGCATGGTTGTTTGTTCTTGGCACTACTTTGTTAGGTAAGAAACTGGAACTAAGTGTGAAAATAAGAATTATATTATTATTATACTCAATCGTTGTTTCCCACATCAGCAAGGTAGCGCCAGAAAACAGATGAAGAATGGCCCATCCACTCGTATACATAAACACCCATACATGTACATATCCATACATATAGATATCAACATATAATTATATCTATTATTTTATTATACTTTGTCGCTATCTCCCACGTTAGCAAGGTAGCGCAAGGAAACAGACAAAAGAATGGCCCAAACCACCCACATACACATGTATATACATACACGTCCGCACATGCACATATACATACCTATACATTTCAAGGTATACATATATATACATACACAGACATATGAATATATACACATGTTCATAATTCATACTTGCTGCCTTTATTCATTCCCATCACCACCCCGCCACACATGAAATGACAACCCCTTCCCCTACCCGCGTGCGAGGTAGCACTAGGAAAAGACAACAAAGGCCAGATTTGTTCACACTCAGTCTCTAGCTGTCGTGTGTAATGCACCGAAACCACTGCTCCCTTTCCATATCCAGGCACCACAAAACTTTCCATGGTTTACCCCAGACACTTCACATGCCGTGGTTCAATCCATTAACAGCACGTTGACCCTAGTAAACCACATCGTTCCAATTCACTCCATTCCTTGCACACCTTTCATCTTCCTGCATGTTTAGGCCCCGATTGCTCAAAATCTTTTTCACTCCATCCTTCCACCTCCAGTTCGGTCTCCCACTTCTCCTCGTTTCCTCCACCTCTGACACATATATCCTCTTTGTAAATCTTTCCTCGCTCATTCTCTCCATGTGACCAGACCATTTCAAAACACCCTCTTCTGTTCTCTCAACCACATTCTTTTTATTACCACATATTTCTCTTACCCTTTTATTACTTACTCGATCGAACCACCTCACACCACATATTGTCCTGAACATCTCATTTCCAACACATCTACCCTCCTCTGCACTATCCTATCTATATCCCACACCTCGTTACAATATAACATTGTTGGAACCGCTGTTCCTTCAAACATACCCAATTTTGCTTTCCGAGATAATGTTCTCGCCTTCCACACATTCTTCAACGCTCCCAGAGTCTTCACCCCCTCCCCCACCCTGTGAGTCATTTGCGCTTTCATGGTTCAATCCGCTGCCAAATCCACTTCCAGATATCTAAAACACTTCACTTCCTCCAGTTTTTCTCCATTCAAACTCACCTCCCAGTTGACTTGTCCCTCAACCCTACTGTACCTAATAATTACCTTGCTCTTATTCACATTTACTCTCAGCTTTCTTCTTTCACACACTTTACCAAATTCAGTCACCAGTTTCTCCAGTTTCTCACCCAAATCAGCCACCATCGTTGTATCATCAGCGAACAACAACTGACTCGCTTCCCAAGCCCTCGCATCCACAACAGACTGCATACTTGCCCCTCTCTCCAAAACTCTTGCATTCTCCTCCCTAACAACTCCATCCATAAATAAATTAAAGAACCATGGAGACATCATGCACGACTGCCGCAAACGACATTCACTGGGAACCAATCACTTTCCTCTCTTCCTACTCATACACATACCTTACATCCTTGATAAAAACTTTTCACTGCTTCTTGCAACTTGCCTCCCTCACCATATACTCTTAATACCTTCCACAGAGCATCTCTTTCAACTCTATCATATGCCTTCTCCAGGTCCATAAATACTACATACAAATTTATTTGTTTTTCTAAGTATTTCTCACATACATTCTTCAAAGCAAACACCTGATCCACACATCCGCTACCACTTCTGAAACTACACTGCTCTTCTCCAATCTGATGCTCTGTACATGCCTTCACCCTCTCAATCAATACCCTCCCAAATAATTTTCCAGGAATACTCAACAAACTTGTATCTCTGTAATTTGAACACTCACCTTTATCCCCTTTACCTTTGTACAGTGGCACTATGCATGCATTCCGCCAATCCTCAGGCACTTCACCATGAGCCATACATACATTGAATATCCTCACCAACCAATCAACAACACAGTCACCCCCTTTTTTAATAAATTCCACTGCAATACCATCCAAACCCACCGCCTTGCCGGCTTTCATCTTCCGCAAAGCTTTCACTACCTCTTCTCTGTTTACCAAACCATTCTCCCTGACTCTCTCATTTCACACACCACCTCAACCAAAACACCCTATATCTGCCACTCTGTCATCTAGCACATTCAACAAACCTTCAAAATACTCACTCACAACTTTTTTTTTTACCGCTGTCTCCCGCGTTTGCGAGGTAGCGCAAGGAAACAGACGAAAGAAATGGCCCAACCCACCCCCATACACATGTATATACATACGTCCACACACGCAAATATACATACCTACACAGCTTTCCATGGTTTACCCCAGACACTTCACATGCCTTGATTCAATCCACTGACAGCACGTCAACCCCGGTATACCACATCGCTCCAATTCACTCTATTCCTTGCCCTCCTTTCACCCTCCTGCATGTTCAGGCCCCGATCACACAAAATCTTTTTCACTGCATCTTTCCACCTCCAATTCTCCCTAAAATTTAATTGTACTCTCTCACCCCAACTCTCATTTGCCCTCTTTTTCACCTCTTGCACCTTTCTCTTAACCTCCCACCTCTTTCTTTTATACATTTCCCAGTCATTTGCACTATTTCCCTGCATAAATTGTCCAAATGTCTCTCTCTTCTCTTTAACAAATAATCTTACTTCTTCATCCCACCACTCACTACTCTTTCTAATCTGCCCACCTCCCACGTTTCTCATGCCACAACCATCTTTTGCGCTAGCCATCACTCCTTCCCTGAATACATCCCATTCCTCCCCCACTCCCCTTATGTCCTTTGCTCTTACCTTTTTCCATTTTGCACTCGGTCTCTCCTGATACTTCCTCACACAAGTCTCCTTCCCAAGCTCACTTACTCTCACCACTCTCTTCACCTCAACATTCTCTCTTCTTTTCTAAAAATCTCTACCAATCTTCACCTTCGCCTCCACAAGATAATGATCAGACATCCCTCCAGTTGCACCTCTCAGTACATTAACATCCAAAAGTCTCTCTTTCATGCGCCTATCAGTTGACACGTAATCCAATAACTCTCTGGCCATCTCTCGTACTTACATTTTTTTTTTTTCCGTCTCCCGCGTTTGCGAGGTAGCGCAAGGAAACAGACGAAAGATATGGCTCAACCCACCCCCATACACATGTATATACATACGTCCACACACGCAAATATACGTACCTACACAGCTTTCCATGGTTTACCCCAGACGCTTCACATGCCCTGATTCAATCCACTGACAGCACGTCAACCCCGGTATACCACATCGATCCAATTCACTCTATTCCTTGCCCTCCTTTCACCCTCCTGCATGTTCAGGCCCCGATCACACAAAATCTTTTTCACTCCATCTTTCCACCTCCAATTTGGTCTCCCACTTCTCCTCGTTCCCTCCACCTCCGACACATATATCCTCTTGGTCAATCTTTCCTCACTCATTCTCTCCATGTGCCCAAACCATTTCAAAACACCCTCTTCTGCTCTCTCAACCACGCTCTTTTTATTTCCACACATCTCTCTTACCCTTACGTTACTTACTCGATCAAACCACGTCACACCACACATTGTCCTCAAACATCTCATTTCCAGCACATCCATCCTCCTGCGCACAACTCTATCCATAGCCCATGCCTCGCAACCATACAACATTGTTGGAACCACTATTCCTTCAAACATACCCATTTTTGCTTTCCGAGATAATGTTCTCGACTCCCACACATTCTTCAAGGCTCCCAGGATTTTCGCCCCCTCCATCACCCTGTGATCCACTTCCGCTTCTATGGTTCCATCCGCTGCCAGATCCACTCCCAGATATCTAAAACACTTTACTTCCTCCAGTTTTTCTCCATTCAAACTTACCTCCCAATTGACTTGACCCTCAACCCTACTGTACCTAATTACCTTGCTCTTATTCACATTTACTCTTAACTTTCTTCTTTCACACACTTTACCAAACTCAGTCACCAGCTTCTGCAGTTTCTCACATGAATCAGCCACCAGCGTTGTATCATCAGCGAACAACAACTGACTCACTTCCCAAGCTCTCTCATCCCCAACAGACTTCATACTTGCCCATCTTTCCAAAACTCTTGCATTCACCTCCCTAACAACCCCATCCATAAACAAATTAAACAACCATGGAGACATCACACACCCCTGCCGCAAACCTACATTCACTGAGAACCAATCACTTTCCTCTCTTCCTACACGTACACATGCCTTACATCCTCGATAAAAACTTTTCACTGCTTCTAACAACTTGCCTCCCACACCATATATTCTTAATACCTTCCACAGAGCATCTCTATCAACTCTATCATATGCCTTACATATACTTAATTTATATCTCTCTTTTTAAACCAAGTATTCCCACTCACCAATCCTTTTTCAGCACATAAATCTACAAGCTCTTCACCATTTCCATTTACAACACTGAACTGCTCATGTACACCAATTATTCCCTCAACTGCCCCATTACTCGCTTATCAACATATAACACACAGACATATCCATATATGTACACATGTACATATTCTTTCTTGCTTGCCTTCATCCATTTCTGTTGCTACCCTGCGACACAGGGAAAAAATGCACACACACACACACACACACACACACACACACACACACACACAGCCCATTCAGTGAGGTAGTGCCAGGAAAAGACAGAAAAGGCCACATTTGTTCACACTCAGTCTCTAGCTGTCATGTGTAATGCACTGAAGCCTCAGCTTCCTAGCCACATCCAGGCCCCACAGACCTTTCCGTGGTTTACCCCAGACACTTCTCATGCCCTGGTTACCATGGTTACATTCATTCCTTTTGGCTCATTTCATTAAGTTTTCTGTCACCATGATTCTGTCTCATCTTTTGTAGCTTATAGTGTCATTCCAAGTTTTTGAATTTTTTTGTGGCTCTTTTTGGCTACCTATTATAACGAACATTTTCCTGTAGTATTTAACTTTTCCTGCAGCATACATACTATTTTCAACCTTCTGTCAGCATATCCAAGCGAAGCATCTGTTGTTACTTGGTTAATCAAAGCACTAACTAATATCAGTCTTGTAACTTTTGCACATGTTTCCCCATTTCTTCTTTGTGCCTTTTCACAATAAATAAAGATCATGTATCATTTTATCAGGTGTGTCAGTGGCTGAAATATGTAGAGAAGCTTTATGGACAGCTAATGTTTTATTCATAGATGTAAAATTTTTTATCAAAAATTTCTAAATATTTGAATATTGTAAATCAGTTAAATGTTCTTGTTGATGATAAAAAATGTAACAGTTTAATTCCTTTGCATTCCAGGCACTGAAGACATATAGAGATCGTATCTTCGTATCAGCAGCTGGGAGGAAACTGTTTGCTGAACTGTTGGCAGTAACATACAGAGTCTTCTCTCTTGTTTCTTCTTTGGGTATCAAGCCCCCCAGACTGAGCATGCAGGTTGGACTTTAATCTTATAGTTTTTAATCTTGTAGTATTAAACCTTATTGAATGCTGAAAGTAAAATTTAAGTGTTTGAAGGAAAGTTTCTCTCTTTGGAACTCCTTATTATTTCCTTGCTTGTAAGTTCTTTTCCTTGGCTTTGTGTTCACCTCAGTTGTGCTTGTAGTCAGGGACTGGAGCCAGTTTCTAAAAGAGACAGAGTGTACCCTGCCTTCTGTGATGTACAGATACCCTGCAAGCACTCCATGCTTCTGTTCCCAACTGGGTCATGTGACCAGCCACTAAATTTAGTGTTGGTTGGTTCCTTACATAATTCAAATCACACTCCACGATTGACAGTTTACTACCTAAGATCATAGGTATACTTTTCATGGTATGTGTGTGTATGAACCAACATTGGCTTACACAGGAAGACTTATGATGTTGTTTGGGGCCCATTTTAATTAAAATTATGCCCCATGATTGATGATGCTATGCCTGTCAAGATAGTAGACATACATTTTATGGTATTTATGTGCACCAACATGGACTCAACACAAAATGAGTTACATGATATTTTAGTCACTTCCATGTATCACTAATTACACTTCAGAAGTAATATAGACTTATGTAACAGTTTGGTAAACTAGCAATTAATTTAATGTTTTAAGGAAGGATGAAAAAATATTGATTTCACTGGGATCATCCTGTGTAGAGCAAAGCCAATCTTTGTGGATTATGTTGAAATTTGTTTATAGATGGGGTGGTTAGGGAGGTGAATGCAAGAGTTTTGGAGAGAGGGGAAGCATGTAGTCTGTTTTGGATGAGAGGGCTTGGAAAGTGAGTCAGTTGTTTTTCACTGATGATGCAGTGCTTGTGGCTGATTCGGGTGAGAAACTGCAGAAGTTGGTGACTGAGTTTGGTAAAGTGTGTGAAAGAAGAAACTGAGAGTAAATGTGAATGAGAGCAAGGTTATTAGGTTCAGTAGGGTTGAGGGACAAGTTAATTGGGAAGTAAGTGTGAATGGAATAAAACTGGAGGAAGTGAAATGTTTTAGATATCTGGGAATGGATTTAGCAGTGAATGGAACCATGGAAGCGGAAGTGAGTCACAGGATGGGGAGGGGGCGAAGGTTCTGGGAGCATTGAAGAATGTGTGGAAGGGGAGAATGTTATAGAGTAAAAATGGGTATGTTTGAAGGAATAGTGGTTCCAACAATGTTATATGGTTTCGAGGCATGGGCTATAGATAGGGTTGTGCAGAGGAGGATGGATGTGTTGGAAATGAAATGTTTGAGGACAGCATGTGGTGTGAGGTGGTTTGATTGAGTAAGTAATGAAAGAGTAGGAGAGATGTGTGGTAATAATAAGTGTGGTTGAAAAAGCAGAAGAGGGAGTGTTGAGATGGTTTGGTCATATGGAGAGAATGAGTGAGGAAAGATTGACAAAGAGGATATATGTGTCAGAGGTGGAGGGAATGAGGAGAAGTGGGAGACCAAATTGGAGGTGGAAGGATGGAGTGAAAAAGATTTTGAGCAGTCAGGGCCTGAAGATACAGGAGGGTGAAAGGCATGCAAGGAATAGAGCGAATTGGAATGATGTGGTATACCAGAGTTGACGTGTTGTCAATGGATTGAACCTCGCTAATGTGGGAGACGGCAATTAAGTATAATAAATTAATAAATAAAATGATAATTAGAAAAAGAAGAAGAAAAATATATATATGATTTATTTATGGATGGTATGGTGAGGAAGGTAAATGCAAGAGTCTTGGAGAGAGGGGCATGTATGCAGTCTGTTAGGGATGAGAGGGCCTGGGAAGTGAGTCAGTTGCTGTTTGCTGATACAGCACTGGTGACTGAGTTTGGAAGAGTATTTGAAAGTAGAAAGTTACTCATAATGTGAATAAAAGCAAAGTTATTAGTTCCACCAGCATTGAGGAATAAGTCTGAATGGAGAAAAGTTGGAGAAAGTGAAGTTTTTTAGATTTCTGGGAGTAGACTTGGCAGCAAATGGAACCATGGAAGCAGAAGTGAGTTATAGGGTGAGGAAGGGGGGGATGAAGGTTTTGGGAGCATTGGAAATGTATGGAAAGAGAGTATGTTATCTTGGAGAACAAAAATGGGTGTATTTAAAGGAATTGTAGTTCCCACAGTATTATATGGTTGCAAGGCATGTGCTGTGGATAGAGTTGTGAGGAGAAGGGTGTATGTGTTGGAAATGAAAGGGGGTTTGATCGAGTAAGTAATGAAAGGGTAAGAGAAAGCTGTGGAAATATAGAGTGTGGTTGAGAGAGCAGAAAAGGGCATGTTGAAATGGTTTAGAGATATATAGAGAATGAGTGAGGAGAGGTTGACAAAGAGGACATATGTGTCAGAAGTGGAGGGAATGAGAACTGGGAGACCAAATTGGAGATGGAGGATGGAGTGAAAAAGATTTTGAGCATTTGGAGCCTTAACATGCAGGAGGGTGAAAGGTATGCATAAAACAGAGTAAATTGGAATGATGTGGTATACTGGGGCTGACATGCTGTCAGTGGACTGAACCAGAGCATGTGAAGCATCTGGGGTAAACCACAGAAAGGTCTGTGGGGCCTAGATGTGGAAAGGGAGCTGTGGTTTCGGTGCATTACACATGACAGCTAGAGACTGAGTGTGAACGAATGTGGCCATTTTTGTTCTTTCCTAGCGCTACCTCGCTGAAGGGGGAGGGGTGGCAACGGGAATGGATGAAGGCAGCAATTATGAATATGTACGTGTATATATGTATATGTGTGTGTTTGTATATGTATGTATACATTGAATTTTTTATGTATGTATATGTGTGTGTTTGTATATGTATGTATACATTGAATTTTTTATGTATGTATATGTGTGTGTTTGTATATGTATGTATACATTGAATTTTTTATGTATGTATATGTGTGTGTTTGTATATGTATGTATACATTGAATTTTTTATGTATGTATATGTGTGTGTTTGTATATGTATGTATACATTGAATTTTTTATGTATGTATATGTGTGTGTTTGTATATGTATGTATACATTGAATTTTTTATGTATGTATATGTGTGTGTTTGTATATGTATGTATACATTGAATTTTTTATGTATGTATATGTGTGTGTTTGTATATGTATGTATACATTGAATTTTTTATGTATGTATATGTGTGTGTTTGTATATGTATGTATACATTGAATTTTTTATGTATGTATATGTGTGTGTTTGTATATGTATGTATACATTGAATTTTTTATGTATGTATATGTGTGTGTTTGTATATGTATGTATACATTGAATTTTTTATGTATGTATATGTGTGTGTTTGTATATGTATGTATACATTGAATTTTTTATGTATGTATATGTGTGTGTTTGTATATGTATGTATACATTGAATTTTTTATGTATGTATATGTGTGTGTTTGTATATGTATGTATACATTGAATTTTTTATGTATGTATATGTGTGTGTTTGTATATGTATGTATACATTGAATTTTTTATGTATGTATATGTGTGTGTTTGTATATGTATGTATACATTGAATTTTTTATGTATGTATATGTGTGTGTTTGTATATGTATGTATACATTGAATTTTTTATGTATGTATATGTGTGTGTTTGTATATGTATGTATACATTGAATTTTTTATGTATGTATATGTGTGTGTTTGTATATGTATGTATACATTGAATTTTTTATGTATGTATATGTGTGTGTTTGTATATGTATGTATACATTGAATTTTTTATGTATGTATATGTGTGTGTTTGTATATGTATGTATACATTGAATTTTTTATGTATGTATATGTGTGTGTTTGTATATGTATGTATACATTGAATTTTTTATGTATGTATATGTGTGTGTTTGTATATGTATGTATACATTGAATTTTTTATGTATGTATATGTGTGTGTTTGTATATGTATGTATACATTGAATTTTTTATGTATGTATATGTGTGTGTTTGTATATGTATGTATACATTGAATTTTTTATGTATGTATATGTGTGTGTTTGTATATGTATGTATACATTGAATTTTTTATGTATGTATATGTGTGTGTTTGTATATGTATGTATACATTGAATTTTTTATGTATGTATATGTGTGTGTTTGTATATGTATGTATACATTGAATTTTTTATGTATGTATATGTGTGTGTTTGTATATGTATGTATACATTGAATTTTTTATGTATGTATATGTGTGTGTTTGTATATGTATGTATACATTGAATTTTTTATGTATGTATATGTGTGTGTTTGTATATGTATGTATACATTGAATTTTTTATGTATGTATATGTGTGTGTTTGTATATGTATGTATACATTGAATTTTTTATGTATGTATATGTGTGTGTTTGTATATGTATGTATACATTGAATTTTTTATGTATGTATATGTGTGTGTTTGTATATGTATGTATACATTGAATTTTTTATGTATGTATATGTGTGTGTTTGTATATGTATGTATACATTGAATTTTTTATGTATGTATATGTGTGTGTTTGTATATGTATGTATACATTGAATTTTTTATGTATGTATATGTGTGTGTTTGTATATGTATGTATACATTGAATTTTTTATGTATGTATATGTGTGTGTTTGTATATGTATGTATACATTGAATTTTTTATGTATGTATATGTGTGTGTTTGTATATGTATGTATACATTGAATTTTTTATGTATGTATATGTGTGTGTTTGTATATGTATGTATACATTGAATTTTTTATGTATGTATATGTGTGTATGTGGGCATTTATGTATATACATGTGTAAGTGGGTGGGTTGGGCCATTCCTTGTCTTTTTCCTTGCGTTACCTCGCTAATGCGGGAGACAGCGATTAAGTATATTTTTTTTCATACTATTTGCCATTTCCTGAGTTAGTGAGGTAGCATTAAGAACAGAGGACTGAGCTTTTGAGGGATTATCCTCACTTGGCCCCCTTCTCTGTTCCTTCTTTTGGAAAATTAAAAACGAGAGGGGAGGATTTCCAGCCCCTGCTCCCTTCCCTTTTAGTCACCTTCTACGACACACAGGGAATATGTGGGAAGTATTCTTTCTCCCCTGTCCTAGGGATAAAGTATGATAAATAGATAAATAAATATAGATACATTATGAATGGGGAAATTAAGCCTTGGTCTCTGTATTGCCATTGGAAATATGTTTATATCCTTTGTTTCTATCTTATTTTTCTTAGGTACGACAGGAAGGAGTTGAGATTGATAGATCTGAAGACAGCAGCAGTGACTCATTTGTGTTAGTACCATCAGACATTGAATCTGATGTCTTGTCTGTCTTGCAGCCAAATAAATTGAGGGAAACAATAGCAAGACTAGCTCATCAGAGGTTGAAAGTGAAGCGAAAGAAGGTAAAGTATAACTTAAATGTTTGGTCTAAGAAATCCACAGCTGTCCTATCACTAGATTCCTCAAGGCAGAGGAACAGACTAGGCCTATAACAGATTTTATAATTCATGAAAGAGCAAATAAGGAACGGTATTAAAGAATTGAGTGATGGGGAAAGTGGACACTGCTGTTTTTTATTTAGACTTAAGCAATGACAAAGAAGGCAGTATTAAAAAAAAGTCTGAAGATTTTTGTGGTTATTATTTATTTCAAAAGATGTAGTTTGATCCCATTATCATTGTAATTTTCATAAACAGGGAATGATAGGTTGCAAAATCATGTAATTTGATGTATTAATTTCGATTTATCATGAGTACCTAAATTACTCTCATTTTCTAATGTATCAGCTAGTACAAAGCAGTGGGAGCCCAGCTGGCTATGTGGTGCATCCAAGCAATGCATTACATACCATATTATCCATGCCATGATGCTTAAGTCACACTGCCCATCACATCAGTTTTGTGTCATTATCCTCAGTGTAAAGACACTGTTTGCTACTTGTTTATTGTATTATGTATAAAGCACCTTTGATGTGCCATGACTAGCTTTTGCTTAGCTGCACACATATTTATCCTTGTGCATCTATTTCAATCTGTCACATATGAAGAAATGTAATGGGAAATTGATGGTAGAATGCTTACAATTGGAGGGAGGCAAAAGATTGCCTTTTGATTCAAAACATTCATCTGGTCTGTGAGTGATAAATAAGCAGAGTTGAAACTAAAAATCATAAACTTTTTACAAGTAAAATCAGGGGAACAGAGCATTTAAATGATCATGAGAGGTTAAAAAAACTTGAATTCTAAAACCTAGAGAGAAGAGAAAGATAGATAATCTGTGTATGTCAGCAAACTGAGAGTATGTAAAACAATATCTTTTACTATTTATTATACTTAATCGCTGTTCCCTGCATCAGTGAGGTAGTATCAGGAAACATGAAGAATGGCCCATCCACTCATATACACATATATAAACATAAATGTCCATACACGTGCATATACATTTACATATCAACATACACACATATACATACACATACAAAGGGTTGACGGACAAGTCAATTGGGAGGTAAGTTTGAATGGAGAAAAACTGGAGGAAGTGAGGTGTTTTAGATATCTGGGAGTGGATTTGGCAGTGGATGGAACCATGGAAGCGGAAGTGAGTCACAGGGTGGGGGAAGGGGCGAAGGTTCTGGGAGCGTTGAAGAATGTGTGGAAGGCGAGAACATTATCTTGGAAAGCAAAAATGGGTATGTTTGAAGGAATAGTGGTTCCAACAATATTATATGGTTGTGAGGCATGGGCAATAGATAGGGTTGTGTGGAGGAGGGTGGATGTTTTGGAAATGAGATGTTTGAGGCCAGTATGTGGTGTGAGGTGGTTTGATCGAGTAGGCAATGAAAGGGTAAGAGAGATGTGTGGTAATAAAAAGAGTGTGGTTGAGAGAGCAGAAGAGGGTGTATTGAAATGGTTTGGTTACATGGAGAGAATGGGTGAGGAAAGATTGACAAAGGGGATATATGTGTCAGAGGTGGAGGGAATGAGGAGAAGTGGGAGACAAAGTTGGAGATGGAAGGATGGAGTGAAAAAGATTTTGAGTGATTGGGGCCTGAACATACAGGAGGGTTAAAGGCATGCAAGGAATAGAGTGAATTTGAACGATGTGGTATACCGGGGTAGGTGTGCTGTTAATGGATTGAACCAGGCATGTGAAGTGTCTGGGGTAAACCATGGAAATTTTGTGGGGCCTGGATGTGGAAAGGGAGCTGTGGTTTCGGTGCATTACACATGACAGCTAGAGTCTGAGTGTGGACGAATGTGGCCTTTGTTGTCCTTTCCTAGTGCTACCTTGCGCACATGCGGGGGGAGGGGGGTGTTGTTTCATGTGTGGTGGGGTGGCAGCAGGAATGGATGAAGGCAGCATGTATGAATATGTGCATGTGTAATCTGTATATGTCTGTGTATGTATATATATGTATACATTGAAATGTATATGTATGGGTGTGGGTGTTTATATATATACATGTGTATGTAGGTGGGTTGGGCCATTCTTTCGTCTGTTTCCCTGCGCTACCTCACTAACACGGGAGACAGCGACACAGTATAACAGATAAATGAATATGTATATGTATGTGTGGGCATTTATGTATATACATGCGTTAGTGGGTGGATTGGGCAATTGTTTCATCTGTTTCCTTGCACTACCTTGCTAACACGGGAAACAACGACATGGTATTATTAGAAAATGAGTAAAAAAAATAATAAAAAAATACAAAGACATACATTTTTTTTTTTTCCCCGCTGTCTCCCGCGTTTGTGAGGTAGCGCAAGGAAACAGACGAAAGAAATGGCCCAACCCACCCCCATACACATGTATATACATACGTCCACACACGCAAATATACATACCTACACAGCTTTCCATGGTTTACCCCAGACGCTTCACATGCCCTGATTCAATCCACTGACAGCACGTCGACCCCGGTATACCACATCGATCCAATTCACTCTATTCCTTGCCCTCCTTTCACCCTCCTGCATGTTCAGGCCCCGATCACACAAAATCTTTTTCACTCCATCTTTCCACCCCCAATTTGGTCTCCCACTTCTCATTCCCTCCACCTCCGACACATATATCCTCTTGGTCAATCTTTCCTCACTCATTCTCTCCGTGTGCCCAAACCATTTCAAAACACCCTCTTCTGCTCTCTCAACCACGCTCTTTTTATTTCCACACATCTCTCTTACCCTTACGTTACTTACTCGATCAAACCACCTCACACCACACATTGTCCTCTAACATCTCATTTCCAGCACATCCATCCTCCTGCGCACAACTCTATCCATAGCCTGCGCCCCGCAGCCATACAACATTGTTGGAACCACTATTCCTTCAAACATACCCATTTTTGCTTTCCGAGATAATGTTCTCGATTTCCACACATTCTTCACGGCTCCCAGGATTTTTGCCCCTTCCCCCACCCTATGATCCACTTCCGCTTCCATGGTTCCATCCACTGCCAGATCCACTCCCAGATATCTAAAACACTTTACTTCCTCCAGTTTTTCTCCATTCAAACTTACCTCCCAGTTGACTTGACCCTCAACCCTACTGTACCTAATAACCTTGCTCTTATTCACATTTACTCTTAACTTTCTTCTTTCACACACTTTACCAAACTCAGTCACCAGCTTCTGCAGTTTCTCACATGAATCAGCCACCAGCGCTGTATCATCAGTGAACAACAACTGACTCACTTCCCAAGCTCTCTCATCCCCAACAGACTTCATACTTGCCCCTCTTTCCAAAACTCTTGCATTCACCTCCCTAACAACCCCATCCATAAACAAATTAAACAACCATGGAGACATCACACACCCCTGCCGCAAACCTACATTCACTGAGAACCAATCACTTTCCTCTCTTCCTACACGTACACATGCCTTACATCCTCGATAAAAACTTTTCACTGCTCTAACAACTTGCCTCCCACACCATATATTCTTAATACCTTCCACAGAGCATCTCTATCAACTCTATCATATGCCTTCTCCAGATCCATAAATGCTACATACAAATCCATTTGCTTTTCTAAGTATTTCCCACATACATTCTTCAAAGCAAACACCTGATCCACACATCCTCTACCACTTCTGAAACCACACTGCTCTTCCCCAGTCTGATGCTCTGTACATGCCTTCACCCTCTCAATCAATACCCTCCCATATAATTTAGCAGGAATACTCAACAAACTTATACCTCTGTAATTTGAGCACTCACTCTTATCCCCTTTGCCTTTGTACAATGGCACTATGCACGCATTCTGCCAATCCTCAGGCACCTCACCATGAGTCATACATACATTAAATAACCTTACCAACCAGTCAACAGTACAGTCACCCCCTTTTTAATAAATTCCACTGCAATACCATCCAAACCTGCTGCCTTGCCGGCTTTCATCTTCCGCAAAGCTTTTACTACCTCTTCTCTGTTTACCAAATCATTTTCCCTAACCCTCTCACTTTGCACACCACCTCGACCAAAACACCCTATATCTGCCACTCTATCATCAAACACATTCAACAAACCTTCAAAATACTCACTCCATCTCCTTCTCACATCACCACTACTTGTTATCACCTCCCCATTTGCGCCCTTCACTGAAGTTCCCATTTGCTCCCTTGTCTTACGCACTTTATTTACCTCCTTCCAGAACATCTTTTTATTCTCCCTAAAATTTAATGATACTCTCTCACCCCAGCTCTCATTTGCCCTTTTTTTCACCTCTTGCACCTTTCTCTTGACCTCCTGTCTCTTTCTTTTATACATCTCCCACTCAATTGCATTTTTTCCCTGCAAAAATCGTCCAAATGCCTCTCTCTTCTCTTTCACTAATACTCTTACTTCTTCATCCCACCACTCACTACCCTTTCTAATCAACCCATCTCCCACTCTTCTCATGCCACAAGCATCTTTTGCGCAATCCATCACTGATTCCCTAAATACATCCCATTCCTCCCCCACTCCCCTTACTTCCATTGTTCTCACCTTTTTCCATTCTGTACTCAGTCTCTCCTGGTACTTCCTCACACAAGTCTCCTTCCCAAGCTCACTTACTCTCACCACCCTCTTCACCCCAACATTCACTCTTCTTTTCTGAAAACCCATAGAAATCTTCACCTTAGCCTCCACAAGATAATGATCACCTCTCAGCACATTAACATCCAAAAGTCTCTCTCACGCGCCTGTCAATTAACACGTAATCCAATAACGCTCTCTGGCCATCTCTCCTACTTACATAAGTATACTTATGTATATCTCGCTTTTTAAACCAGGTATTCCCAATCATCAGTCCTTTTTCAGCACATAAATCTACAAGCTCTTCACCATTTCCATTTACAACACTGAACACCCCATGTATACCAATTATTCCCTCAACTGCCACATTACTCACCTTTGCATTCAAATCACCCATCACTATAACCCGGTCTCGTGCATCAAAACCACTAACACACTCATTCAGCTGCTCCCAAAACACTTGCCTCTCATGATCTTTCTTCTCATGCCCAGGTGCATATGCACCAATAATCACCCATCTCTCTCCATCAACTTTCAGTTTTACCCATATTTATCGAGAATTTACTTTCTTACATTCTATCACATACTCCCACAACTCCTGTTGTATATACACATGTATATATTCATACTGGCTTGCCTTCATCCATTCCTGGCACTATCCCTCCCCACAGGAAACAGCATCACTACCTCCTGCTTCAGCAAGGTAGTGCCAGGAAAACAGACAGAAAGGTCACATTCGTTAACACTCAGTCTCTAGCTGCCATGTGTAATGCACCGAAACCAAATCCAGGCCCCACAGACCTTACCAAGTTTTACCCCAGACATTTCACATGCCCTGGTTCGGTCCATTGACAGCATGTCAACCCCGGTATACCACATTGTTCCAATTCACTATTACTTGCATATCCTCTCACCGTCCTGTACATTCAGGCCCTGATGGCACAAAATCTTTTTCCCCTCCATCTTTCCACCTCCACTTTGGCCTCCTGCTTCGTGTTCCCTCTACCTCTGACTCGTAGATCCTCTTTGTCAATCTTTTCTCACTCGTTCTCTCCTTATGTCCAGACCATTTCAACATACCCTCTACTGCACTCTCAACCACACTCTTTTTATTTTCACACATCTCTTGTACCCTTTCATTACTTACTCGATCAAACCACCTCACACCACATATTGTCTTCTCTATCAAACCACCTCACACCACATATTGTCTTCTCGATCAAACCACCTCATACCACATATTGTCTTCAAACATTTCATTTCCAGCACATCAACACTCCTCCGTACAACCCTATCTATAGCCTATGTCTTGCAGACTTACATCCCAATTAACTTGTCCTTCAACCCCACTGTACCTAATAACCTTGCTCTTATTCACATTTACTCTCAATTTTCTCCTTTCCCACACTTTTCCAAACTCAGTCACTGACATCTGCCATTTCTCACTCAAATCAGCCACTAGAGTTGTATAATTGGCAAACAACAACTGACTCTCTTCCCAGGCCTTCTCATTCCCAACAGACTGCATACTTGCCCCTCTCTACAAAACTCTTGCACTTACCTCCCTAACCACCCCATCCATAAACAAATTAAACAACCTTGAGGACATCACACACCCCTGCTGTAGACCAACATTCACTGGGAACCAGTTACTCTCCTCTCTTCCTATTCATACACATGCCTTACACCCTTGGTAAAAACTCCTCACAGCTTCTAACAACTTACCTCCCACATCATACACTCTTAAGACCTTCCACAAAGCATCTCTATCAACTCTGTCATATGCCTTCTCTGGATCCATAAATCCATCTGTTTTGTACGTATTTCTCACACATTCTTCAAAGCAAACACCTGATCCACACATCCTCTACTGCTTCTGAAACCACACTGCTCTTCCCCAATCTGATGCTCTGTACATGACTTCACCATCTCAATCAATACCTTTCCATATAATTTCCCAGGAATACTCAACAAATTTACGCCTCTTTAGTTTGAACTCTCACCTTTATCCCCTTTGCCGTTGTACAATGGCATTATGCATGCATTCCGCCAATCCTCAGGCACTTCACCATGATCCATACATACATTGAATATCCTTACCAACCAATCAACAACACAGTCACTCCCTTTCTTAATGAATTTCACTGCAATACCATCCAAACCCTCCGCCTTGCCGGCTTTCATCTTCCGCAAAGCTTTCACTACCTCTTCTCTCTTAAACAAACCATTCTCCCTGACCCCTCTCACTTCGCACACCACCAAGACCAAAACACATCGGCCACTTTATCATCAAACACATTCAACAACCTTCAAAATACTCATTCCATCTCCTTCTCACTTCATCACCACCTGTTATTACTTCACCATTTGCCCCGTTCACCGATGTTCCCATTTGTTTTCTTGTCTTATGCACGCTATTTACCTCCTTCCAAAACATTTTTTTTTTTTATTATATTATACTTTGTCGCTGATTAATAACGTATATGTGTAAGACAAAAACAATTATCACGGCTTGGAAATTTTGCTGATTAGTTTATTCTTGTATTATATTTTACCAGTAGCAGTGTAACTGCTTCTTACTATTTCTTGCTGCTTAGACTTCTTATAATCTCCTGTAATACATTTGCATTTTCATATGTGTGAGGAGCAAATTGTAGAGGAATGCAGGATTTATTGTGATCAGCTCGTTGCTAGAACTTTTCAGTGGACCCCAATTGTGTAGCCCAGACAAAATTCCAGATAATAGAAAATTTTCATTCTGAGTATGTAATCAAAGTCTTGAATTTGACACTTGTTATTGTCTGATGTATGGATAGGAGTGAAAAAGAACATAAATGTTATTTAGTGTGAAGAAACTATCAGAAAGAGACATGGAAGAAAGTCTGTTAGGATGGTATGGCCATGTGGAATCTATCGTAGATGATAGCCTTTGATATTTTGAGCTAGGGATATTTCAGTGGTACAAGGGGAATGATTGGGGATTGGATGCAATGGAAACATCTTGTGTATAGAGGTGGTGTGAATGGAGACATTAGTTTCACTTAATGAATCAGCTCATTATACAGATTGAAAAAATGTGGTCTTTTATTGGTGTGAAAGTCCTGTGATTGAATAATTTGAGGGGCTTTAAGTAATAATGATAGATACAATTGTGAGAATGTGAATGATAAAGAGATACATTTGTAAAAATGTGAACACCATATTACATTCATTTTTTCAATTATCAACCATAGTTAGCATTTGTTTTTCTCCTTGGATTTTTCTTTTAAGTCTTCTAGGAAGGACTGGAGAGCTAGAGATGCACAAGTGAAGGAACAACCTGGACTGCCTACAAAAGCAGAAGGTAGAAATACATATGGTAACAACATTCATCGGACCAAGAGGAAACCTCAAGGGGCATTGATCACTGAAGGTATGAAATGTTCTCATGAAAGCCTCATGAAGGACAGAAGTAGATTGAAGAAAGTGTTTTTCTTGAAGCCTAAGTGGAACTTAGTAAGATGGTGAACACCTATATTGGTGAATGCAAGGATTTCTTGTGAAGGAAGAGATGAGTATTGATTATTATTGTTGATGAGTGTTTTGTGATGTGTTAGGAATTAATGAAAAAATGCAGAAGAATACACAAGAAGTTATAATTTTCAAAGGGATAGAAAGCATACTTACTGTATGTTGGGGTTTACAAGAAAGACAGGCAACAGAAAGCTTGATGAGCTATTACAAGGTTGTCTGGTAGAGGATAGTTTTGGTAATTTAAAGTACTATGTAGGTAGAAGAGTAAAGCAGAAATCTCCTCCCTAACCACCACTCTCCTTTATATTGTCTTGATAGGAAAAAAACTGTTAGGAAGAGTTTTTCAACATTGAATGAAGAACATATTTTAATATAATTTCAGCCACCGGTTAATAAGAAGAGTAAGGATTATATGAAATGCAAATCAAAAATTATGTAAAAATTCATAAATAGTGTGGAGTGTGAGGGTTATGGAAAGTTTTTTCATTTGGTAAAAATGTCTGACACATATACTGTGTTGAACATAGAAAGAGTGAAGAACAAACTGCTAGAAGCACCACAAAAATTTTGTAAATAATGTTAGGAGTGAGTGTAGGACTAAGTGATGGATATTTTTGTTTGAGGAGACAATCTTTGACTCTTTCACTCTTCATTGTTGTAGGTTGTTAAGGAAATGTTTGAAGTGCAAATTTATAAAGGGAAGGTTTGCAAAATTGTTTCATACCTATACTGAGGTCCCTTGCCTACCATGGTTTTGAGTATGCACATGTAGAATAATGTATACCATTCTGTTAAGCTGGGCCACAAGCAGCTCACAGCCTCTTTACACTTGCCCACTGCATCAAGTTTTGAATATCCAATTTTTCATGAGACCATTAAAATTTTATCTATGCATGGGGCAAGTGTGAAGTGGCTGTGAGCTACTTATGGAAGACCAGCATTTCTGGAGAGAGACAAGAGGAGTGTCATAACCAGGCTGTGTTGCTAAGTCAAGAGTTAACTTCATCATCCACTTAGTGGCAGATTTTCTTTTAACTTGGTGTACCTCAGGCCAATTGATGCCGGTCATATTCACTTTTTTTCATTAAAAATTTCTGTATGACACCATTTGCAATATGCAGAAATTCACCAATACCTCTTCCAGATTAAAACCTTAATTTGATTTCAAGCATTCTCTGATGCCTGTTCCAATTGGGACCTCAAAGGGGTGGCCACAGCAACAGTCTCTATGAACTAAAGAACTCCAGTGCCACATCTTATCCTTTAGTGCCTACTTCTGTTTAATGCTCCTACCTACTACTACTGCCTAATGCTGCTGTCTGAATGACCCTACCTACTCCTTCTTTTTATTGCTCATACCATTTTGCCAAAAGGCAGGGCTAGCGCATAGTGCTTACTAGAGGATAATCTAGAGATATGAAGGATAATCTGAGTTAAGTGTTATCAAGTGTTACAAATGACAAGGAGAGATTGTATGTTAGTAGACAGAATGCCAGTAGTCCACATGTTAGTGAGGCAGAAAGAAAAGACAGCTACCTGGGTCAGAGGAGTGCAACTTAACAACCACCAAAGTGCTTGCTCACTTTGCTGATGTCACTAACCCTCCTGATACCCAGGTGGAAAAAATACTCAAATCTTTGTGAGTTGGTATAGCCAGCTACCTCATGTTGTTTATAAATGTGAGTTGGTATAGCCAGTTACCTCATGTTGTTTATGAATGTCATAAGTTGCCCAGCTACCTTTGGGTGTTTTTGGGTACCACAGGTTTCATTCCAAGCCATGCATCCACCTGGAAGTGCACTCTCCAAACACCACACTTGCTCAGAATCACTCTGCTCACCTTCCATCTTTTCAGAAATACAAGCATCAGTTTACTGTATTCACAATCTACCTGGAAGTGCACTCTCTGAACACCGCACATGCTCAGAATCACTCTGCTCACCTCCTATCTTTTCAGAAATGCAAGCATCAGTTTACCATATTCACAAGACTCCTCATGCTTAAGATGCAACTTCCACACTGAACACCTGAAATACTCATCAACTATTTTGCTTTGACCCTGCCTGGACAAATATACAACATCCTACTAGATGACCTGTGGTCCCAGCCTGAGGACATACTTGACTTCCTGTGTGCTGCTGAGCCCAATGAAAAGGGCTCTAGGGTTGCCATGGTTAATGTTTTGCAATGTCAGTTTATAGTGAAGCATAATTTTTTGTGTGTTGGCACTCTTTAACATCTAGTATTTATCTGACTTAACCAGAGTTTTCCTCTAGAGGCAGGTCTGTTAATACTTCAAGAGTCAGGGACACCTGAATACTTTCCCAACAGTCCTGGTCTTAATGTTGGCATCTGTGCCTGTGATCAGGGCCTTGTTTGTACAATAAACAGGAGTAACATAAAATTCCTTTTTTGTTGATCATCGTGTTAAGACAAAAAGGAGGTTATCTTTGTTATTGTTCCCTGTATCCATTTATCCTTTCACTACATCTACAGTAGAGTAATTCTCAAAGCTTCTAATCACCAGACACCCTTGTCGTACTGTATATTGTTGTAATCACCAGGAAGGCTGTCACCACCTAGAAGAAAAAGTTCACCAGAAAGAATCTCATCCTCAAGTCAGAGTTCCTCTCCAGTACAAAGAGAATCCTCACCTGAAAGAAGCAAAAAAACCCCACAGGCAGACATTCAGTATAGGATGCTGGATGGTCATCAGCTGGTTGAAGACACTGCAGAAGCAGTTGTGAACCGATTACAGTCATTATTTCGGCAAGATGTAAAGGTTAGTGAGATAATTGCAAATTATTCTTTCTCTGTTTTGGCCACAGAGCATTATTGCTGCCCATGATACATAACCTGAAGCAAAATTATGATTAGTGGTATTCATCTCATATCATTTCAAAATAGGACTACTTGCTAGTGCTATGAGATTTCAGCTTGGCAGGACAACTGACAGACTACTCTATTATGATTTTTCTTGCTACTGAGACATGGTTACTCTGTATGCTTTCATAGAAACATCTTTCCCTTAGGAACAGAGATGCATACAATTATTACAGAGCATGTGCATTTCAAAATTTAATATATCTCAAAAATTACTGAGTTTTGGAAAGAGGGGCAAGTATGAAGTCTGTTGGGGATGAGAGAGCTTGGGAAGTGAGTCAGTTGTTGTTCGCTGATGATACAGCGCTGGTGGCTGATTCATGTGAGAAACTGCAGAAGCTGGTGACTGAGTTTGGTAAAGTGTGTGAAAGAAGAAAGTTAAGAGTAAATGTGAATAAGAGCAAGGTTATTAGGTACAGTAGGGTTGAGGGTCAAGTCAATTGGGAGGTGAGTTTGAATGGAGAAAAACTGGAGGAAGTGAAGTGTTTTAGATATCTGGGAG
The DNA here is from genome assembly GCF_036320965.1 of Panulirus ornatus. Lineage (NCBI taxonomy): Eukaryota > Metazoa > Arthropoda > Malacostraca > Decapoda > Palinuridae > Panulirus > Panulirus ornatus. Next base: position 97,231,617 of record NC_092225.1, read on the forward strand.
TGGATCTGGCAGCGGATGGAACCATGGAAGCGGAAGCGGATCATAGGGTGGGGGAGGGGGCGAAAATTCTGGGAGCCTTGAAGAATGTGTGGAAGTCGAGAACATTATCTCGGAAAGCAAAAATGGGTATGTTTGAAGGAATAGTGGTTCCAACAATGTTGTATGGTTGCGAGGCGTGGGCTATGGATAGAGTTGTGCGCAGGAGGATGGATGTGCTGGAAATGAGATGTTTGAGGACAATGTGTGGTGTGAGGTGGTTTGATCGAGTGAGTAACGTAAGGGTAAGAGAGATGTGTGGAAATAAAAAGAGCGTGGTTGAGAGAGCAGAAGAGGGTGTTTTGAAATGGTTTGGGCACATGGAGAGAATGAGTGAGGAAAGATTGACCAAGAGGATATATGTGTCGGAGGTGGAGGGAACGAGAAGAGGGAGACCAAATTGGAGGTGGAAAGATGGAGTGAAAAAGATTTTGTGTGATCGGGGCCTGAACATGCAGGAGGGTGAAAGGAGGGCAAGGAATAGAGTGAATTGGAGCGATGTGGTATACCGGGGTTGACGTGCTGTCAGTGGATTGAATCAAGGCATGTGAAGCGTCTGGGGTAAACCATGGAAAGCTGTGTAGGTATGTATATTTGCGTGTGTGGACGTATGTATATACATGTGTATGGGGGTGGGTTGGGCCATTTCTTTCGTCTGTTTCCTTGCGATACCTCGCAAACGCGGGAGACAGCGACAAAGCAAAAAAAAAAAAAAAAAAAAAAAAATTACTGAATAATAATGTTATGTAAATACACCTAATCACACTTGTCTCAATCTCTTTGTTTTGTCCTGAGGAGGTTGAAAAAAAAGAGGAAAAGACTGATACCATAGTACAGGAGGAGCAGGGACAGCCAAAAGCCACAACCATGACTGAGATTATTCACCAGCTTCACTTCTTGCTAGAGAGGCAAGTGCATATGTTTCTTTATTAGATTGCAGTTTCCCGCCTTAACAAGGTAGAGCTAGGAAATAGATGAAGACAGACACATCCACTCACACACACAGCGATACTGTTTCCTGTGGGGTGGGATGGTGCCAGGAATGGAATGAAGGCAAGCAAGTATGAATATGTACATGTGTATATATGTATATGTCTGTGTATTTATATGTTGATATGTATGTGTATGTAAATGTATGTGTATGGGTGTAAACCATGGAAAGGTCTGTGGGGCCTAGATGTGGATAGGGAGCTGTGGTTTCATTGCATTACACATGACAGCTAGAGACTGAGTGTGAACGAATGTGGTCTTTTTTCTTTTCCTGGCACTACCTCACTTGGGGGGGATTCTATTTCCTGTGTTGTGAGATAGCGACAGGAATGGATGAAGGCAAGCAAGTATGAGTATGTACATGTGTATATATGTTTATGTATGTGTATGTAGATGTTGATATGTATATGTATGTATATGTGCGTGTATGGGTTGATGCAGGAAACAGCAATTAAGTAAAATAGAAATATAATATAGGCATTTTAACTTTCTAAAATGAAAAACAGAAGGAGTCACGTGGGGAGTGCTCATCCTCCTCAAATGCTCAGATTGGGGTATCTAAATGTGTGTGGATGTAACCAAGATGAGAAAAAAAGGAGAGATAGGTAGTATGTTTGAGGAAAGGAACCTGGATGTTTTGGCTCTGAGTGAAATGAAGCTCAAGGATAAAAGGGAAGAGTGGTTTGGGAATGTTTTGGGAGTAAAGTCAGGGGTTGGTGAGAGGACAAGAGCAAAGGAAGGAGTAGCACTACTGCAGAAACAGGAGTTGTGGGAGTATGTGATAGAGTTTAAGAAAGTGTACATGATGTACATGGGGTGTTCAGTGTTGTAAATGGAAATGGTGAAGAGCTTGTAGATTTGTGTGCTGAAAAAGGACTGTTGATTGGGAACACCTGGTTTAAAAAAGAGATATGAATAAGTATACATATGTAAGTGAGATGGCCAGAGATTATTATTGGATTGCGTGTTAATTGATAGGCGCATGAAAGAGAGACATTTGGATGTTAATGTGCTGAGAGGTGCAACTGGAGAGGTGTCTGATCATTATCTTGTGGAGGTGAAGGTGAAGATTTGTAGAGGTTTTCAGAAAAGAAGAGAGAATGTTAGGGTGAAGAGAGTGGTGAGAGTAAGTGAGCTTGGGAAGGAGACTTGTGTGAGGAAGTTCCAGGAGAGACTGAGTGCAGAGTGGAAAAAGGTAAGAGCAAAGGACGTAACTAGGAGTGGGGGAGGAATGGGGTGTATTTAAGGAAGCAGTGATGGCTTGCACAAAAGATGCTTGTGGCATGAGAAGCATGAGAGGTGGGCAGATTAGAAAGGGTAGTGAGTGGGGGGATAAAGAAGTAAGACTATTAGTGAAAGAGAAGTGAGAGGCATTTGGACGATTTTTGCAGGGAAACAATGCAAATGACTGGGAGATGTATAAAAGAAATAGGCAGGAGGTCGAGAGAAAGGTGCAAGAGGTGAAAAAGAGGGCAAATGAGAGTTGGGGTAAGAGAGTATCATTAAATTTTAGGGAGAATAAAAAGATGTTTTGGAAGGGGGTAAATAAAATATGTAAGACAAGAGAACAAATGGGAACGTCAGGAAAGTGGGCTAATGGGGAGGTAATAACAAGTAGTGGTGATGTGATAAGGTTGGTGGAGTGTGTATTTAGTATTTTGAAGGTTTATTGAATGTGTTAAATGATACAGTGGCAGACATAGGGTGTTTTGGTCGAGGTGGTGTGCGAAGTGAGAGGGTCAGAGAGAATGGTTTGGTAAACAGAGAAGAGGTAGTGAAAGCTTTGCGGAAGATGAAAGCCAGCTAGGCGGTGGGTTTGGATGGTATTACAGTGGAATTCATTAAAAAAGGGGTGACTGTGTTGTTGACTGTTTGGTGAGGATATTCAGTGTATGTATGGCTCATGATGAAGTGCCTGAGGATTGGCGGAATGCATGCATAGTGCCATTGTACAAGGCAAAGGGGAGAAAGGTGAGTGTTCAGATTACAGAGGTATAAGTTTGTTGAGTATTCCTGGGAAATTATATGGGAGGGTATTGATTGAGAGGGTGAAGGCATGTACAGAGCATCAGATTGGGGAAGAGCAGTGTGATTTCAGAAGTGGTAGAGGATGTGTGGATCAGGTATTTGCTTTGAAGATTGTATGTGAGAAATACTTAGAAAAACAATGGATTTGTATGTAGCATTTGTGGATCTGGAGAAGGCTTACGATAGAGGTGATAGAGATGCTCTGTGGAAGATATCAAGAGTATATGGTGTGGGAGGCAAGTTGCTAGAAGCAGTGAAAAATTTTTATTGAGGATGTAAGGCATGTGTATGACTAGGAAGAGAGGAAAATTATTGGTTCCCCGTGAATGTTGGTTTGCGGCAGGGGTGCATGATGTCTTCATGGTTGTTTAATTTGTTTATGGATGGGGTTGTTAGGGATGTGAATGCAAGAATTTTGGAGAGAGGGGCAAGTATGCAGTCTGTTGTGGATGAGAGGGCTTTGGAAGTGAGTCAGTTGTTGTTTGCTGATGATATAGCACTGGTGGTTGATTTGGGTGAGAAACTGCAGAAGCTGGTGAATGAGTTTGGTAAAGTGTGTGAAAGAAGAAAGCTGAAAGTAAATGTGAATAAGAGCAAGGTTATTAGGTACTATAGGGATGAGGAACAAGTGAATTGGGAGGTAGACACTGAGCGTGAACGAATATAGCCTTTGTTTATCTTTTCCTAGCACTACCTCGCGTGTGTGCGGGGGGAGGGGGGGTGTCATTTCATGTGTGGTGGGGTGGCGACAGGAATGAATAAAGACATCAAGTATGAATTATGTACATGTGTACATGTCTCCTCGCAAATGCAGGAGACAGCGACAAAGCAAAAAAAAAAAAAAAAAAAAAAAAAAAGTATATATGTATATGTCTGTGTATGTGTATATATATGTATACGTTGAAATGTATAGGTATGTATATGTGCGTTTGTGGTCATGTATGTATGTACACGTGTATGTGGGTGGGTTGTGCCGTTCCTTCGTCTGTTTCCTTGCACTGCCTCACTAATGCGGGAGACAGCAACAAAGTATAATAAATAAATGATATATAATATATACATAAATATTTATATACAAGGGGTTGACGTGCTGTCAATGGATTGAACCAGGGCATGTGAAGTGTCTCGGGTAAACCATGGAAAGTTCTGTGGGGCCTGGATGTGGAAAGGGGGCTGTGGTTTCATTGCATTATTACATGACAGCTAGAGACTGAGTGTGAACGAATGGGGCCTTTGTTGTGTTTTCCTAGCGCTACCTCGCTCACATGAGGGGAGGAGGGGGTTGTTATTTCATGGGTGGCATTGGGAATGAATAAAGGCAGACAGTGTGAATTATGTACATGTGTATATATGTATATGTCTGTGTGTGTATATATATGTATACGTTGAGATGTATAGGTATGTATATTTGCATGTGTAGACGTGTATGTATATACATGTGTATGTGGGTGGGTTGGGCCATTCTTTCGTCTGTTTCCTTGCGCTACCTCGCTAACGTGGGAGACAGCGACAAAGCAAATAAAAATATTTATATACATAAATGCCCATGTACACACATGTACATATATATACATATCAACATATACATACATACACAGACATATGCATATATGCACATGTACATATTCAGACTTGCTTGCCTTCATCCATTCCTGGTGCTGCCCCACCTCACAGGAAACAGCATTGCTACCCCCACTTCAGCGAGGCAGCACCAGGAAAACAGGAAAAAAAAGGCCACATTTGTTCACACTCTTAGTCTCTAGCTGTCATGTGTAATGCACTAAAACTACAGTTCCCTATCCACATCCAGGCCCCACAGACTTTTCCATGGTTTACCTGAGACATTTCACATACCCTGGCTCAATCCATTGACAGCATGTTGACCCCGGTATACCACATCACTCCATTTCACTCTGTTCCTTTTACGCCTGTCACCCTCTTGTATGTTCCGGCCCCGATCACTCAATATCTTTTTCACTCCATCCTTCCACCTTCAATTTGGTCTTTTGTTTCTCCTTGTTCCCTCCACCTCTAATGCATGTATCCTCTTTATCAATCTTTCCTCACTCATTCTCTTCATATGTCCAAACCATTTTAACACACCCTCTTCTGCTCTCTCCACCACACGTTTTATTACCACACATCTATCTTACCCTGGGGATAGGGGAGAAAGAATAGTTCCCAAGTATTCCCTGCATGTTGAGAAGGCAACTAAAAGTGGAGGGAGTGGGGAGCTGGAAATCCTCCCCTATTGTTTTTGATTTTCCAAAAGAAGGAACAGAGAAAGGGGCAAAAGTTCTGGGAGTGTTGAAGAATGTGTGGAAGTCGAGAACATTATCTCCGAAAGCAAAAATGGGTATATTTGAAGGAATAGTGGTTCCAACAATGTTATATGGTTGCGAGGCATGGGCTATAGATAGAGTTGTGCGGAGGAGGGTGGATGTGCTGGAAATGAGATGTTTGAGGACAATATGTTCTGTGAGGTGGTTTGATCGAGTAAGTAATAATAGAGTAAGAGAGATGTGTGGTAATAAAAATAGTGTGGTTGAGAGATCAGAAGAGGGTGTTTTGAAATGGTTTGGTCACATGGAGAGAATGAGTGAGGAAAGATTGGCAAAGAGGATATATGTGTCAGAGGTGGAGGGAACAAGGAAGTGGGAGACCAAATTGGAGGTGGAAAGATGGAGTGAAAAAGATTTTGAGTGATCGGGGCCTGAACATGCAGGAGGGTGAAAGGCATGCAAGGAATAGAGTGAATTGGAACGATGTGGTATACTGGGGTCAACATGCTGTCAGTGGATTGAACCAGGGCATGTGAAGCGTCTGGGGTAAACCATGAAAAGTTTAACCCCCCCCTAGCGCGAGGTAGCGCTAGGAAAAGACAACAAAGGCCACACTCAGTCTCTAGATGTCATGTATAATGCACTGAAACCACAGCTCCCTTTCCACATCCAGGCCCCACAAAACTTTCCATGGTTTACTCCAGACGCTTCACATGCCCTGGTTCAATCCATATACATATACATTTTTTTTTTTTTCATACTATTCGCCATTTCCCGCGATAGCGAGGTAGCATTAAGAACAGAGGACTGGGCCTTTTTTGGAATATCCTCACCTGGCCCCCTCTGTTCCTTCTTTTGGAAAAAAAAAAAGAAAAAAAAAAAAAAAGAGAGGGGAGGATTTCCAGCCCCCCGCTCCCTCCCCTTTTAGTCGCCTTCTACGACATGCAGGGAATACGTGGGATGTATTCTTAATCCCCTATCCCCAGGGATTATATATATATATATGCATGTACACAGTAATATTTGCTCTCCATCCACCATTCCTGAAGCCACCCCACCCCACAAAATGCATGAAAGAAAGGAAGAAAATAACATGTATGTTCCCCTTTTCTTCTCCCAAACGTGATCTAATCTAAATGACTTACCTCTTGATCATGGGCTAACATTATGGTTTCTTTCTTTATATTTTTATCATAACTCAGTTCTTCCCATCATTGTCCAATCTCATCACTTGCCAACACGCAGTGTTTCAAGCTTAATAAATCTGTGAATTTATAGAGAATATTTGAATATCTGAACTAACTGTAGAATTCTTGTTTCACATTTTACAGAGCATGCAAGATTGAACACCAGCATAGGAAAGCACAAGACTTAATTTCAGAAGTGTCACAAAGGTTGGAATCAAAGCAGAATAACCAAGATTTTAGCCTTGAGACTGCTATACAGAAAGCAAAACATGCCATGTCAACATTGAGGAATAGTGATAAACACATATTTTTACCTAAAGCAGTACAAGAATCTACCAAAGGAATAACTTTCAGTAAAGATGGTGATAATATACAAAAGATTCAGTATAGTGTCCCTAATCATAATTTACATGTTAATCAGCATATTGATGATTTTGCAACATCAATAGCCAAAGAAGAACCAGAGCAAAACTTTCAGAAAACAAAACTTATTGGATCTTCAGAGGAAAACTGGAACACTGTTGAAAGCATTGCAGACCAAGTGAAGAGTCAGAAAGAAGAATTCTGGGCCTCTCTGGTTCAGCGAGGTTTTGTCAAGCCACATGAAGTCACAAATGTTGGTGCAGAGGATGCACATCAAGTTGTAGAGATAATGTTAAAACAAACTCCCTCCCCTCTTCAAGACAATGATGTTGGCAAGAACATCACTGGGGAAAATGATCCTGAGAAAAAGTCAGCCATTGTAAAACAAGGAAACATAAGGGTAAAAAGATCTTTGGCTTCATCAAATGTTAGACGGCAGCGTACTCTAGCAGCTGCACTGAAGGGAGATAAGGAAACTCAGGTTGGCTCATCTCTTGAAGCTTCACATTCATTATCGTTTCCAAATGAATCTGTCAAGTCTCATTACTCACCAGAATCAAGTTTAAACTATACTGAATCGTCTAGAAATACAAATGAAAAATCTGATAGTGATAGTAGCACTCGTTCAGGTGCTAGTGAGGGAAATGAATCTGCCAGTTCCAGTTTTGTTGATAAAGATGAAAGCAATTTCTCCGATGACAACAATGGATTTCACCATTCTTCTAGACATTCAAAGGATGATGGATCTTTAAGTTTTCCATCCTATGATGGAGTTACCAGCAACAGTTAGGAAATAATGGATTCTCAGTGTAGGATTATATGATAAACGTAACTAAATGAATATCAAAAATCATTTGTGATTTCATACAGATTTTACAGTTATCTGACTATAGCTAATCATAATAAAGGCAATTTCTTCAGTTGTCTGATATATCTTTAGAAAGAATATGATGCACTGTTTATTTCCTGAACTTGCCAGTGGAGTTTGCAAGTGGAGGGATGCAACTTTTGCTTGCTGTTCTTGTGTTTAGTGATATTTTTGCTATTTCTGTTTCAGGTGTACTGTTCCTCTGCGAGTAACTGACCATGGGCCCTAAGAAGTTGTTCTAAAAAGAAAAGGGTAGTAGTCTATCTTGGACAAAAAAAATTATGTCTATAAGTGAGATTTCAAGATATATTAGCTGACCAAGTTCAGTACCCTGCATTTTTCTTTTCTTTCTAACATTATCCCTTACTGTAAAGTTGGGTCTAGTTAACAAAGGAGACTGGTAATCTAATGATGTGAGAAGTGTTGAAAAACCCATCCCCATCAGGTTATCATTTACTTTACCGATCTTTGTAGATTGACCAGACCCATTAGAAAGAAGGGAGAAATAAAGTGTCTGGATGGTGAATACAGCCTTGCTAGGACAATCAGAAATTTCACTTGTAGATACATTTTCCTTGTCTCCGAACAACAATACAAACCATATTGCTTGGGACTACTTAGGACTCATGGTTAGTTACTGGTAGAGGAAAAATATATACATAATGAAAATATCACTAAACATGACAGCAAGCAAAAGTTGCATCCCTCCCATCTCAATAACACTGAGTAAATGAAACTGTATATCATGTCATCTCACTTGTAAACAAGGAATATCCAATTAGGAAGTTCAACTGGCACTCTTTCCTTTATTTTCAAAGGGGGTCCATAAATTTTAAGCACGTGTTACTTAAAGAGGACGGTCAGGTTAAACTATGATTTTCTGAGTGTCAGAAAAAATAATTTGTCTGCATTAAAACCAATTTAACCATTTAATTGAAACAAAGCTCCTTTGCATAAGTATGTCATTAGTTAAAAGTGACTTGCCATGGCCACTCCCATGAGGGAGGTCCCAAAGGGAATGGGCATCAGAGATAATAGAGAGATAGTAAAGTGACTACATTTTTCTACATTATTATACCTTTAACTGTATTTGTACAATATATTGCACCAAACACACAAATACATATGTGCATGCATATTACAGTTATATGGTCCTTTCCCATATTGGAGACTAAGAAATATTATAGTATTGAAAGTACGCCAAGCATGTGCCTTCTCTATGAAACTTTTATTTGAATAATATGGGTGGTTTCCTTGGTGCAGTGAGGATAAGATTTTGATATTCAGATTATTCATTATCTTTATTGTTGAAATAAAAAGAATTTCATTTTAACAGCATTTATGATAGATCAGAATGATCAGTTACTATCACATTTAAATTCTGTAAGTGTAAAAAGGAAATTACTTCATGCACTCATCTAAATGTTGTAGCAGTATCATGTTCAGAAAGTTAAGAAGGCAAGCATAAGTAAACAACTAATTTATAATTATGCAAATAAAGATTGGGGAAGAGCAGTGTGGTTTCAGAAGTGGTAGAGGATGTGTGGATCAGGTGTTTGCTTTGAAGAATGTATGTGAGAAATACTTAGAAAAGCAAATGGATTTGTATGTAGCATTTATGGATCTGGAGAAGGCATATGATAGAGTTGATAGAGATGCTCTGTGGAAGGTATTAAGAATATATGGTGTGGGAGGCAAGTTGTTAGAAGCAGTGAAAAGTTTTTATCGAGGATGTAAGGCATGTGTATGTGTAGGAAGAGGGGAAATTGATTGGTTCTCAGTGAATGTAGGTTTGCGGCAGGGGTGTGTGATGTCTCCATGGTTGTTTAATTTGTTTATGGATGGGGTTGTTAGGGAGGTGAATGCAAGAGTTTTGGAAAGAGGGGCAAGTATGAAGTCTGTTGGGGATGAGAGAGCTTGGGAAGTGAGTCAGTTGTTGTTTGCTGATGATACAGCACTGGTGGCTGATTCATGTGAGAAACTGCAGAAGCTGGTGACTGAGTTTGGTAAAGTGTGTGAAAGAAGAAAGTTAAGAGTAAATGTGAATAAGAGCAAGGTTATTAGGTACAGTAGGGTTGAGGGTCAAGTCAATTGGGAGGTAAGTTTGAATGGAGAAAAACTGGAGGAAGTAAAGTGTTTTAGATATCTGGGAGTGGATCTGGCAGCGGATGGAACCATGGAAGCGGAAGTGGATCATAGGGTGGGGGAGGGGGCGAAAATCCTGGGAGCCTTGAAGAATGTGTGGAAGTCGAGAACATTAGGGGTTTAAAAAGGGAAATTACTTCATGCATCATCTAAATGTTGTAGCAGTATCATGTTCAGGGAAAATTAAGGGCCAAACATAATTTAAAAACTAAAATTTTTAAATTATGCAAATAAAGATTGGGGAAAACCCCCTTTGCAAGTGGAGGGAGGGCAACTTTTGGGTTTTGCTGTTTTCTTGTGTTTAGTGATATTTTTGCTATTTCTTTTTCAGGTTTTACTTTTTCCCCTTTTGGGGGGAGTAATTTGACCATGGGCCCAAAAGAAGTTTTTTTAAAAAAAAGAAAAGGGGGTAGTTGGGGTTTTTCTTGGACAAAAAAAAAATTTTTTCAAAATAAGGGTGAGATTTCAAAAATTTTATTAGCTGCCCAAAAATTTTTCCAAGGTACCCTGCATTTTTCTTTTCTTTTTTAACATTATCCCTTACTGAAAATTTGGGGTTTTCTATTTTTTAAACAAAGGAGGGAATTTGGGGAAAAAATCTAATGATGTGAGAAGTTTTTAAAAAAAACCCCATCCCCTTCGGTTTTTATCTTTTTACTTTTACCGAATCTTTGTAGATTGACCCAGACCCATTAGAAAAGAAGGGAGAAATAAAGTGTCTGGTTTGGGTAAATTTACACCTTCCCTGGGACAATCAGAAATTTCACTTGTAGATACTTTTTCCTTGTTTTCCGGGAAAAAACAATAAAAACCATTTTTGTTTGGGGAAACTACTTGGGACTCAGGGGTTGGGTTAGGGTTTGGGAGGAAAAAATATATACATAAGGGAAAATATCACAAACATGACAGCAAGAAAAAGGGGGGGCATCCCTCCCATTTTAAAAAAAACACTGAGGAAAATTGAAACTGTATATCAGGTATCTACTTGTAAAAAAGGGAATACCCAAAATTTGGAAGTTAAAACTGGCACTTTTTTCCTTTTTTTTCCCAAAGGGGGGGTCCTTTAAATTTTAAGCACGTTTTATTTTTAAAGGGGCGGTAAAGGTTTTTAAAACTTTTGATTTTTTGAGTGTCGGGAAAAAAAATTTGTCGAAATTAAAACCAATTTAACCATTTTTAATTAAAACAAAGCCCCTTTTTGCATAAGTATGTATTAGTTAAAAGTAAACTTGCCATGGCCCTCCCATGAGGGGGTCCCAAAGGGAATGGGAAATAAGAGATAATAGAGGTTTAGAAAAGGTGACTACTTTTTTTTCCTAAAATTATTATCCCTTTTTAATGTTTTTTAAACAATATATTGCACCAAACACAAAAAATTACATATGTGCATGCTTTATTAAGTTTAAAAGGGTTTCCTTTTCCCATATTGGAGATAAGAAATTTTATAGTTTTTTGAAAGTACGCCAAGCATGTGACTTCTTTAATGAAACTTTTTTTTTTAAATTTAAATATGGGTGGGCCCTTTGGGTTTTGCATTTTGAGGGAAATAAGTTTTTTTGTTTATTCGGGATTATTCATTTATCTTTATTGTTGAAATAAAAAAAAATTTTTCATTTTAACAGCATTTATGTTTAGATCAAAATTTTGATCAGTTACTTCACTTTTAAAATTCTGTAAGTTTTAAAAAGGGAAATTTACCATAAAACCTTCATCAAAAATGTTTTTTACCCAGTTTTAGGGTTCAAAAAGGGGTTAAGAAGGCAAGCTTTAAGTAAAACAATTAAATTTATAATTATGCAAAAAAAGATTGGGGAAGAGCAGTGTGGGGGTTTTAGAAGTGGTAGGGGGATGTGGGGATCAGGTTTTTTGCTTTGAAGAATGTATGTGGGGGAAATAACTTAGAAAAACCCAAAAGGATTTGTATTTTAGCATTTTGGATCTGGAGAAGGCAAATTTTTGATAGAGTTGATAGAGATGGGTCTGTGGAAAAAGGGGTTATTAAGAATATTTGGGGGGTGGGGGGAAGTTGTTAAAAAGGCCCGTGAAAAGTTTTTTCGGGGGATGGGAAGGCATGTGTTTGTGTAGGAAAAAGAGGAAATTGATTGGTTCTCAGTGAATGTAGGTTTTGCGGCAGGGGTGTGTTTTATGTCTCCATGGGTTGTTTAATTTGTTTATTTGGAAAAAGGGGGTTAGGGAGATAAATGGGAAGAGGGGTTTTTTGGGAAAAAGGGGGCAAGTTTTGAAGTTTTGTTGGGGGTTTAGGGGAGTTGGGGAAATTTTAGTCAGTTGTTGTTTGTTGGGTGAAAACAGGCACTGGTGGCTGATTCATGGGAGAAACTGCCCGAAGCTTGGGGGACCCGAGTTTGGGGGAAAAGGTTTTTTTTGTGGGAAAGGAAAAAAGGTTTAAAAGAAAAGTGAATAAGGGGGCAAGGTTATTAGGGAAGGGGGGGGGTTTTTAGGGTTTAAAATTTAAATTGGGGAGGGTAAGTTTTTGGAAAAAAAACCTGGAGGAAGTTAAAAAATGGGGTTTTAGGGAAATTTAATCCCCCGGGAAAATGGAATTTTGGGGCCGGGGGATGGAACCATGGAAGCGGAAGTTTGGGTCATAGGGTGGGTTATCGGAAAGCAGAAATGGGTATGTTCGAAGGAATAGTGGTTCCAACAATGTTGTATGGTTGCGAGGCGTGGGCTATGGATAGAGTTGTGCACAGGAGGATGGATGTGCTGGAAATGAGATGTTTGAGGACAATGTGTGGTGTGAGGTGGTTTGATCGAGTAAGTAACATAAGGGTAAGAGAGATGTGTGGAAATAAAAAGAGCTTGGTTGAGAGAGCAGAAGAGGGTGTTTTGAAATGGTTTGGGCACATGGAGAGAATGAGTGAGGAAAGATTGACCAAGAGGATATATGTGTCGGAGGTGGAGGGAACGAGGAGAAGTGGGAGACCAAATTGGAGGTGGAAAGATGGAGTGAAAAAGATTTTGTGTGATCGGGGCCTGAACATGCAGGAGGGTGAAAGGAGGGCAAGGAATAGAGTGAATTGGATCGATGTGGTATACCGGGGTTTACGTACTGTCAGTGGATTGAATCAGGGCATGTGAAGCGTCTGGGGTAAACCATGGAAAGCTGTGTAGGTATGTATATTTGCGTGTGTGGACGTATGTATATACATGTTTATGGGGGTGGGTTGGGCCATTTCTTTTGTCTGTTTCCTTGCGATACCTCGCAAACGCGGGAGACAGCGGGGGAAAAAAAAAAAAAAAGCTTCTGAAAATAGCAAGAATTATTATGTTAAATAGGACATTGGAGAGAAAGTATACTTCCCACATATTCCCTGTGTGTTGTAGAAGGCGACTAAAAGGGGTAGGAGTGGGGGGCTGGAAATCCTTCCTTCCAGTTTTTCTTTTCCAAAAGGAGGAGCAGAGAAGGCAGCCAAGTGAGGATTTTTCCTGCAAAGGTTCAGTCATCTGTTCCTTATGCTATCGCAGGAAATGGCGAATATGTATAAAAAATATTTTTTTATTATTATACTTAGTCGCTGTCTCCCGTATTAGCAAGGTAGTGCAAAGAAACAGACGAAATAATGGCCCAACCCACCCACATACACATGTATGTACACAAATGCATACACAAATGCCCTCACATGCACATATACATACCTATACATTTCAACGTATATGTACATATACATACACAGACATATACACATGCACATGTTCATACTTGCTGCCTTCATCCATTCCCGTCACCACCCTGCCACACATGAAATGGCACTCCCCCTCCCCCCACGTGTGTGAGGATGTGTGGATCAGGTTTTTGCCTTGAAAAATGTGTGTGAGAAATACTTAGAAAAACAGATGGATTTGCATGTAGCATTTATGGATATGGAGAAAACATATGATAGGGTTGATATAGATGCTTTGTGGAAGGTCTTAAGAGTATATGGTGTGGGTGTTAAGCTGCTAGAAGCAGTGAAAAGTTTTTACCAAGGAGTAGGAGTAGGAAGAGAGGAGAGTGATTGTTTTCCCAGTCGGCGGCAGGGGTGTGTGATGTCCCCATGGTTGTTTAATTTGTTTATGGAAAGGGTGGTTAGGGAGATAAATGCAAGAGTTTTGGAGAGAGGGGCGAGTATGTAGTCTGTTGGGATGAGAGGGCCTGGGAAGTGAGTCAGTTGTTGTTCATCGATGATACAGCTGTGGTGGCTGATTCGAGGGAGAACCTGCAGAAGTTGGTGACTGAGTATGAAAAAGTGTGTGAAAGGAGAAAGTTGAGAGTAATTGGGAATAAGAGCAAGGTTATAGGTTCATAAGGATTGAGGGACAAGTAAATTGGGATGTAAGATTGAATGGAGAAAAATTTGAGGAACTGAAGTATTTTAGATCTATGGGAATGGACTTAGCAGCAAATGGAAACATGGAAGCAGAAGTGAGTCACAGGGTGGGGAAGGTGGCATAGGTTTTGGGAGCAATTAACAATGTGTGGAAGGAGAGAACATTATCTTGGAGAGCATATATATATATGTATATATATACACACTTGTACATATTCTTACTTGCTTGCCTCCCTCCATTTCTGGTGCTACGCTGCCCCACCGGAAACAGCATAGCTACCCCCTACTTCAACGAGGTAGCGCCAGGAAAACAGACAAAAAATAAGGCCACAAATGTTCACACTCAGTCTCTAGCTGTCACGTATAATGCTCTGAAACCACAGCTCCCTATCCATATCCAGGCCCACAGACCTTTTCATGGTTTACCCCAGATGTTTCACATGCCCTGGTTCAGTCCATTAACAGCACATCAACCCTGGTATACCACATCATTCCAATTCACTCTATTCCTTGCACACCTCTCACCCTCCAGTATGTTCTGGCCGCAATCACTCAAAATCTTTTACACTCCATCCTTCCACCTCCAATTTGGTCTCCCTGCTTCCCCCTTCTCCCTCAACCTCTGACACATGTATATCCCTCCCGTCAACCTCCCATCACTCTCTCCCCATATGTCCAAACCATTTCAGCACACCCTCTTCTGCTCTTCAACCACACTTTTTATTTCCACACATCTCTCTTACCCTTTCATTACTTTCTTGATCAAGCCACCTCATATATTGTCCTCAAACGTTTCATTTCCAACACATCCACCCTCCCCCTCACAACCGTATAATATTGTTGAAACTGCTATTCCTTCACATCAGTTTCCATGGCTCCATTTGCTGCCAAGTCCACTCCCAGATATGTAAACCACTTGACTTCCTTCAGTTTTTCACCATTCAAGCATACATCCCAACTAACTTGTCCCTCAACCCTGCAAAACCGAATAACCTTTCTCATATTCACATTTATCCCCAACTTTCCCTCACCCTGCAAAACTGAATAACCTTTCTCATATTCACATTTATCCCCAACTTTATCATTTCACACACTTTTCCAAACTCAGTCACCTACTTCTGCAGTTTCTAACTTGAATCAGCTACCAGTGCTGTATCATCAGCGAACAACAACTGACTCACTTCCCAGGCCCTCTCATTCTCAACAGACTGCAAACTTGCCCCTCTCTCCAAAACTCTTGCATTTACCTCCCTAATCACCCCTGCCCCAGACCGACCTTCACAATGTTACCTTATTTAGTATTTATTTTCTCTCTTTATGAATTGTTGTTCCCTATTTTGTTCATGTGAAAAAATATTCTCATATTGTAAGATAACCTTGCTTTTATATTTTCTAGAAGATAATTCAACTGTTGATCTTGTGTTTTTCTGTATCATATTCAGTGTGTATTAAGGAATATTTTTTAATGGAACAGACTATTTCTTTATAGTCTCTTATATTCCTTAATCTGTTGACTCTGTCTGTTTTAAGCACTGCCAACTCATCAAAGAATTAATTTCTTTCTCCCTCACCTTTACAATGTGTAAAAATTTTAGACTAGTCAATAAAAGACATATCATTACACAGTGCTTGCTTGTATTTGTAGCAAGTGTAATGAACCACAAATGTTACTACATACTCTTCTGCAGAGTCACATTAGAATATAAATCAGTCATAGGAACAGCCTCATCTACTAGACATTCATCATTGAAAATATTTTCATCAATGATAGTCTCACTACAGTCTGTTATGGTCATATGTCGAGAATGGCTTTTCTTTCTTACAGTTTGCAGTTGGTGGTGGCTGAAGTAATGAATTATTGACAATGGTTATTGGTGCATTTCAGAAATTTGTAGGTCAAAGTTATTCTTACTGCTAATCTATAACCCTGAACATATGCAAAATGTGTACACAAAGACGGTATATTCTAGAAAGATGCTTTTATCTTTAGCTAATATCTGAGGTTGACTTGATCAGTTCTCTCTACCAACAATGCTCCATGCTCATTAATATTTTGTCTCAGTAACAATGTCTGCAAAAAGATTTATAGTAAGGAAATTTTGATGATCATATAAAATTAAATATAGAATGCAGAGGTCGACATTTTACTGGTTACCTGATTGGGTATCTGGATGAGACAACACTGAAGGTGCATCAATCTAGAGATCAATCCTTACAGTAGATCCAACATGGAATTATCTGACATTCTCCTATTCACTCGATTCAGAATAATGTGATTATGATAAAGGGTTCTTGAGCCATGGTAATTTCCTGAATGCCTATCTTTAGTAACTGGAACATAGGAGAAAAGATAGTGCCCACTTTTCCACTGTGTTGCAAAAGCTGAATAAGAGGGGTCTGGAAAACCCATCCCCCCCTTCCTGTATGACTCCAAAAGAAGGAATAAAGTGCCAAATTATTTTTTTTTCTCTCTCTCTCTCTCTCTAAGGCTCAAACATCTGTTCTGAACACTATCTCATTTATGCAGAAAATGGTAGACAAGCACAAAAGAGAAAGAAAAGCATGTAAGTATTTTCAGAGTGAGAGCCTCCTCCCATAAGCAGACCCAAGACCAAAATGGAAGGTAAAGATGAGACAATTGAAAATGTATTTCTCAGTTGCACATAATTAGCTTTGCATTTTAAAACTTAAATCATATAAGATCACTCATTTCTATGCATACAATGTGAGGGGCATATGCCTTCTACATTATGTGATTTAATTGTGCATGGCCAAATACAACAATTGTTTCCCTGGCAGAACATGGAACAAATTTCAGAAAAAAATATAATTCAGATATGAGTAATTTGCACTAGTTCAAGGGTTAATCCAGGCCTCTCATTTCTCTGTATATATTTGTGTGAAAAGTTATCTTTGGCAGGGCTGTATCATTGGGAGTACAGTCTTGTGAAAGAACTTCTACCTCCAAGGGAGGTCACATTTCTTTGCTAATGGAAGTAGTACAGCCTTGGGTTGCATAAACCCCAGGAGAGAGATCCTCAATAACTTTAGGACTCAGAAATTGGTTTTAGAATAATTATAAATCAGTTGTGATGGTAATAATCACCAAATCAGAAATACATTAATACTGTACATGTGCTACTTTTGCAAGGAAATCCATGTTTTTTTTCTTAAACTGAATATATCACAGAGGGGATAGGCCCTTTAGTTGTTTATGTTGAAGTGATGGTTCAGAATAATATAAAACATCTACATAGGTAATTACTCATAAACAAACTGGTATGTCCAGTGCGACATAGGAAAAAAAAAAATGGCATCATAAAAATGTTTTACATCTTCACATAAAGACTATAAAGGTTGAGAAATGCCCTTTGTTGACTTTCAAATTGCCTTTAAGCCACCTGATGAAAAATACTTTGATATGTGTACTGCTTATGCTCCCAATTTTGGCAGTAAAATACAGTTGAGCTAGAACAAACACAAATAAGAGTTGCTTGAGATGAGGTAAACCTTGAACTTCAATACTAACAATTACTAAATGAGTAATACATAATGAAATGTGCTGTCTTTATCTCTTTTGCTGGTGAAATCTATGGTGCACCAGACAAAATACAATTAGAACACAGAAGGTTTGTCTCTTGGAGAACATGCAGAAAAATGAGCGGCCCAAGATGATTTAACCCTTAAATATCAATACTAAATGTTCATAAATAAGAAATACCCAGGCATATCTTTACAAATCTGCTGGTGAAGTACAAGTTGTACCAAGACAAATACAGCTGAAATGGAAGGGATGTCCCCCTTCCAAAAAATATAAAAAGATTGGCCTAGGATGATTGTTTTTAGAAACAATGCTACCTATTCCTAACTGTGAAATACATTATGTAACAACTTTGCTCCTTATTTTTGCAGTAAATTTGACATTGGCCCATGCTAGATAAAATGGTAAAACAGAATATGTGCCTTTTACAGAGAAAGAAGTGGTTGACATTGATTTAACCTTTGAATTGTAATGAAATTTCATTAAGATTGAAAATTATATATCTAGGTGCTGTTCTCCTATTTTAGCAGTGAAATGTTAAAGAAGGAGTCGCCTGAATTGACCTAACCATGAACTCAAATGGTGTTTATTCATGACTGAAAGTATATTTTTGCATCCCTGTCCTCATAGTGAAATCCAAGTTATGCTGGGCTAAATAAAACTGCAGTGCACAGAGAGGATATGGTCATTGACATGGGTGTCATTTCTGCTACCTACATTGGTAGGTAAATTCAAGCTGTAATGGGTTGAATAAAACAGAAAAGCAAATGGGGGAAGGACCTCTTACAGTATGTGCAGAGAAATGATTTACCTGTTACCCCAAGATGATTTATATAATGCAGTGCTAATTATTCAAAATTTAGAAATACTTTATGTATCAAGTTTACCTCCTATTTTGGCTGAAAAATCCATGTTGAACCCAGTTGAATGAACATAAAGAGGATGAGCCCCTTTTGATATTAGTACAGAAATGAGTGGCCAAACGTGATTTAACTTTAAAATACCAATGCCAAATATTTGTGGCACTTCTTATATTTGCCCTATGGGTTGGCAGTGAAATCCGTGTTAGACTTGGCTAAATATATTTTGACACATGGTTGAGTATATCTTTCACAGTTCATGCTGGAAAAAGACTAGCCCTACAGATATTTAACCCATAAATTGAAAATATAAACCAAAAAGTAATTAAACAGCAAGCAAATGCAAAATAGTACCCAACTGAGAAAGAAAAAGTAACTATTTGAATGTGAAAATACAACCATGAAATAACTTATAACTAAACATACTATAAATGGAACAAGCTTCTGCCTTATACAAATAAGAAGATAACTTATCTCACCAAATGCTTCAAGATGACTTATCCCTTGGACTGTAATGCTCCAAAACGACTTATCCCTTGAACTGCAATGGTCCAAAATGACAACCCTTGAACTGCAGTGGTCCAAGGTGACACCCCTTGAACAGCAGTGGTCCAAGATGACTTAACCCTTGAACTGCAATGATCCAAGACGACTTATCCCTTGAACTGCAATGGTCCAAGATGACATCCCTTGAACTGCAATGGTCCAAGATGACAACCCTTGAACTGCAGTGGTCCAAGATGACTGAACTATTGAACTGCAATGGTTCAAGATGACCTATCCCTTGAACTGCAATGGTCCAAGACGACTTATCCCTTGAACTGCAATGGTCCAAGATGACAACCCTTGAACTGCAGTGGTCCAAGATGACTTAAACATTGAACTGCAATGGTCCAAGATGACAACCCTTGAACTGCAGTGGTCCAAGATGACTTAACCATTGAACTGCAATGGTCCAAGATGACTTATCCCTTGAACTGTAATGGTCCATGATAACATCCCTTGGACTATTACGCAATGCTCCAAGATGACTTATCCCTTGAACTGCAATGGTCCATCATGACATCCCTTGGACTGTAATACTCCAAGGTGACATCCCTTGGACTGCAATGCTCCAAGATGACTTGTCTCTTAAACCGCAATGGTCCAAGACGACTTATTCCCTGAAGTGCAATGCTAATCATGAAAAAAATCCTAAAACATGTCTAATATCTTTCCCACTTTTTCATGGAATACAGATTAGACCACGTGAAATTCATCAGGAACACACACAAGGGCTATGCACCTTACACTAGTATATGCAGAGAAATGAGTGACCCCAAGATGACTGTGACTGTACCCTTACATTTTGCAGTGCATATTATTCATGATACACAAATACATTACTTACCATCACTGCTTTCTCCTTTGGCAGCAAACCCCATCCTGGATCAGTAGAGATACAGAGGTATTCAGACTAGAGGATATACCCCCTATGGTATGGAGAGAAATGGGACCTAAATTAATTTCAATCCTTGAGCAGCTAAAGTAATTATTTACAAGGTTAAGCACATTTTCATATGTACCTTCTCTGCTCATTGTTTATACAATGAAGGTCATTATAGGCCAGGATGGATGTAAGAAGAATACACTGAGGGGATGAAACAACTATATACACGAGAAATAAAGTCCGAAGATATTTCCGTTTACCCTTAAATTAGAAGCAAATTATGGAACATCAGGCGATTAAGAAATTACGCGACGCAGAACTAGCAAGCGATAAAGAAACATAGACAGAAGACTCAAATAAGAGAGCAGCCATAATTATACGAATAGAAAACCAAATTTCGCCAAGTTCGCTGAGGCTGGAAGTCGTACCACCAACATCAAATCCTTGATCACCCAATTGAGTTAATAATTAATCTTTTCCTATTGGTGTCTGTACTGATATGGTTAAACTAATAAGTAATGTCATTGTGCTTTTCCGAATAGATTTGAAAGGTCATACTGGAACCCTCAGCCTCTTCGTTTGCATCAATTGCCAGTCATATATAATTGGAATGATAGATAACAGATAATAGAATGATAGATAATAAGTTTTTCTTCTTGCATAATGTAAACTATATAAATTCAATTAGGTTGTAAAAATATGAAGTTAAAAAACGTACCAAATTTCTCGCAAATAGTTTTATTTCTGTTTTTAAATAAGTTTATGATCGGTATTAAATCTTTGAGTCGCCGGGAAAATAGGAAAGTTTGCGTCAGTCAGGTAAAGTACATATATATATTTTTCTAATTAAAGAAAACATGTGGTCTTATTTCTTTCTGTCAATTGGATCATACGAGTCTATAGGACACGTTCCACTTCTGAAAAAAATTCCAACATCAATACCCATGTAAAAAAACTGCCAGCGTCTCTATTCTATATATATTCTTTCTCAATTTTTCTCAGCACAGTATAATTTTCTGTGTAAATGTAACTAAAGAAATAGAAATAAGTGTTCATTTTCCTGGAGAGTAACCTAAAACACCCTTCCGATGTAGTCTCGTGGTTTATGGTGTACTTTATGTTCTTTGCATATATGACATCACCATCTCAGACTACTATGACATCTTCAGGTTACATCATTCCATGTTTAGTTACATGACTTATTTAGACATTTTAGGGCTTCTTAAAAAGTCGAGACTGTAAAAGCAGAAGGCAAGACCTTAACAAACATTCTGTCAAACGCCTCTGATTAACAAAGTTGATGATTTTGTTATTTCTGACATGTAACACAGCCATAATGGTCTAAGAAGCTTTCAAAATCCATTAATGAAAATTCCCTGAGGACACTCTGCCTAAACTTGTTAATATACGATTTGATGCAAAATGAACATTTCGTTTGCTCTTTAACAATTGGACGAGTCAAATGTATATTTGAGTTTGTGCAATTTTGTGCTCTGTTGTCTTATTAGTGAGTAATATATAGACCAAACCCAAACCACCATAAACCTATTGCAATAATCTTGCAATAATCCTATACCTTTATTTGCGTAGCAACTTTCAATTCATTGGGCATTTTTGTACAAACCACAAAAAAAATAAGTAAATTCATTTATTTCATGTTTGATAAGGCAATGGCATTAAATATATGAACACTGAGGAAAGATTTGTCCTTACAATAGCATTTAGGGGATTATCAATATTCAACCCAAAATACTTCGGTTCTTTTCTTCTTTAGTTTCGGTTTCTCACTGAGTTTCACTCTTACGGTACCTTTATTCTTAGTCTCAGTTTCTCCATATGTGTTTAGCTGCATCAGATTTGGTGATGATTTTGAGATGAATTCATTCAACACATTGACTTAGAGGTCTGGTTGTAAGGGTCCACGTGTTTCATTATAGGTTCACGTGTTTCATTATAGGTTACTGTACAAATATTGGTATTAAATAAGTCTGACCATATTTACACAGTTTTAAGTAAGGCTCTTTGCTCCAAAATAGAAAATTTAAGCCTCATATTTTTGAAATACACCCTCAAGATCTAAATTTTTTTTTTCATACAGCCTAGTTTGGGTATGTTCAACATCCCCAGAAGAAAATTGCAATATATTAATTACAGCAGTTCTAAAACTCGCTGCTCTTTGGCTCGTATATGGTCATACACATTCTTTAATGCTCAAGACTTAACATTTTTTTTCCTCACATAATTCTGGGAATAAAGTATATCAGAATTATTTGGGATATTTGGTTTACCTTTATTTCTTTTTTTTTTTTTTTTGCCACAAGAGGTGCAAGTTTAGTATGTATTTCTACTCAGTCGATGGCGCAAAAGACACAAATTCACGTAAGTAAAATATAAACGAAGATTAGGTGTATCGAATTATCTTTTTTTCAGCAAGTTAATTGGTAATTGAACAATAATAGTATTTAGAGAAGTTGAACAATAATGATGGGATTATATGATTCTGTGACAAATGTGCAATTTACACGATTGACCATGCACAAATATCCTAGTGGTAGCATTCCCGCCTGTTGCACAGGGGTCCCGGGTTCGATCCTGGCTGTTGGAGGTTTGTATGTTCTATGAAGGTGCGCGTTCCTATGCACTTTGTTCGTATATATATATATATATATATATATATATATATATATATACTTTTGGATGTATATGTGATGATCACACTTGTCCTTAATGGTAGTTTTTTTTTTTTTCATACTATTCGCCGTTTCCCGCGATAGCGAGGTAGCGTTAAGAACAGAGGACTGGGCCTTTGAGGGAATATCCTCACCTGGCCCCCTTCTCTGTTCCTTCTTTTGGAAAATGGTAGTATGAAGGTGAAATCGCACTTCAGTAGTTCATTCATTTATTTGACGTAATTTTTCTGTACATGTGGGATATGTTTCGTGGAGTTTCAGGTAAGCAATAATGGTGTGCAAGAAAAGGTGGGAGGTGGGCAGATTAACAAGAGTTGTGAGTGGAGGAATGAAGTAGTGTTGATAGTGGAAGACAAAAGAGAGGAGTTTGGGCGGTACTTACATGGAAGGAGTGCAAATGATTGGGAGATGTATAAGAGAAAGTGGCAGGAGGTCAAGAGGAAGTTGCATGGGTTCAATAAGAAGGCAAATGAGAGTT
The DNA here is from genome assembly GCF_036320965.1 of Panulirus ornatus. Classification (NCBI taxonomy): domain Eukaryota; kingdom Metazoa; phylum Arthropoda; class Malacostraca; order Decapoda; family Palinuridae; genus Panulirus; species Panulirus ornatus. The sequence continues at coordinate 97,254,842 of NC_092225.1, forward strand.
GGGATGAGAGAGCATCATTAGACTTTAGGAAGAATAAAAAGAAGTGCGAAAAAAAGAGAACAAATGGAGACATCGGTGAAGGGAGCAAAAGGGGAAGTTATAACAGGTAGTGATGGAGTGAGTATCTTGAAGGGCTGTTAAATGTCTTTGATGAAAGAGTGGTAGATTCAGGGTGTTTAGATCGGGAGTGGTATGCGAAGTGAGCGAGTCAAGGAGAATGGTTCGGCAAAGAGAGATGTGAAAGCCCTGCGGAAGATGAAACTTGGCAAGGCTATGGGTTTGGATGGTATTGCAATTGAATTTGATAAGAAAAGGGGTGACTGTTTAAATGACTGGTTGGTAAGGATAGTCAGTGTATATATGAATCATGAAGTGCCTGAGGATTGGAGGTATGCATGTATAGTGCCACTGTGTAAAGGCAAAGGGGATAAAGGTGTGTTCAAACTACAAAGGCATATTTGTTGAGTATTCATGGAAAATTATATGGGAGGGTATTGATTGAGAGGGGTGAGCATTAGATTGGTAGGGGATGAGGGAGCAATTTTGTTTCGGAAGTGGTAGAGGAATGTGTGAGAGAAATACTTAGAAAAACAGATGGATTTGTATGTGGCATTTATGGATCTGGAGAAGGAATATGATAGGGTTGATATAGATGCTGTGTGGAAGGTCTTAAGAATGTATGGTACGGGAGGTAAGTTGCTCGAAGCAGAGAAGTTTTTCTCAAAGGTGTAAGGTGTGTGTACAAGTAAGAAGAGAGAAGAGTGATTGGTTCCCAGTAAAGGTCGTCTGCAGCAAGGGTGTGTGATGTCACCAAGGTTGTTCAATTTGTTTATTGATGGTGTGGTTAGGGAGGTAAGTGCAAGTTTTGGAGAGAGGGGTGAGTATGCAGTCTGTTGGGGATGAGAGGGCCTGGGAAGTGAGTCAATTGTTGTTCGCCGATGATACAGCACTGGTAGCTGATTCGAGTGTGAAACTTCAGAAGGTGGTGACTGAAATTGGAAAAGTATGTGAAACGAGAAAGTTGAGAGTAAATGTGAATAAGAGCAAGGTTATTAGGTACAGTAGAGTTGAGGGAAAAGTTAGTTGGGATGTAAGTTTGAATGGAGAAAAATTGGAGTGAAATGTTTTAGATATCTGGGAGTGGACTTGGAAGTGAATGGAACCATGGGAGCTGAAGTTAGTGATAGTGTGAAGGGGTGGCAAAGATTCTGGGAGCAATGAAGAATGTATGGAGAGATCGTTATCTCGGAAAGCAAAAATGGGTATGTTTGAAGGAATAGTAGTTCCAACATTATAAGGTTGTGAGGCATGGACTGTAGGTAAAGTTGTGCAGAGGAGGGTGCATTGGTTGGAAATGGAATGTTTGAGGACAGAGTGTGATGCGAGGTGGTTTGATCGGGTAAGTAATGAAAGAGATGTGTGGTAATAAAAAAAAAAAAAAGAGTGATTGAGAGAGCAGAAGACGGTGTGCTGAAATGGTTGGACATATAGAGAGAATGAGTGAGAAAAGATTGACAATGAGGATATATATGTGTCGGAGGTGGGGGGAACAAGAAGTGGGAGACCAAACTGGTGGTGGAAGGATGGAGCGAAGGGGATTTTGAGCGATCAGGACCTGACCGTGCGTGAGGGTGAAAAACATACATAGAAAAGAGTGAATTGGAATGATGTGGTATACTGCGGTCAACTTGCTGTCAGTGGACTAAATAAAATCGTGTGAAACGTCTGGGGTAAACCATGGAAAGGTCTGTGGGGCCTGGATGTGGATAAGGAGCTGTGGTTTCAGTGCATTACATATGACAGCTCGTATGTTTCCTAACACTAGCTTGCTGACGCAGAGGGTGATGATGCAGTTTCTTATGGGACAGGGTGGCACCAGGAATGGATAATGAGCAAGTATGAATATGTACGTGTGTATATTTGTATGTGTATGTGTATGTAAATGTATGTATTTGTACAAGTATGTGTGTGAGCGGATGGGTCTTTCTATGTTTCCTGGCGCTACCTCGCTAATGCAGGAAATAGTTATCATGTATGATATTTATATTTTCATATTCATATGTCATACTTTGTCGCTGTCTCCCGCGTTAGCGAGGTAGCGCGAGGAAACAGACGAAAGAATGGCCCAACCCATCCACATACACATGTATATACATACACGTCCACACGCACCTATACATACCTATACATTTCAACGTATACATATGTATATACATACATAGACATTAACATATATACACATGTACATAATTCATACTTGCTGCCTTTACTCATTCCCGTCGCCACCCCGCCACACATGAAATGACAAACCCCTCCTCCCTCACGCGCGCGAGGTAGCGCTAGGAAAAGACAACAAAGGCCACATTCGTTCACACTCAGTCTCTAGCTGTCATGTATAATGCACCCAAAGCACAGCTCCCTTTCCACATCCAGGCCCCGCAAAACTTTCCATGGTTTACCCCAGACGTTTCACATGCCCTGGTTCAGTCCATTGACAGCACGGAGACCCCGGTATACCACATCGTTCCAATTCACTCTAATCCTTGCACGCCTTTCACCCTCCTGCATGTTCAGGCCCCGATTACTCAAAATCTTTTTCACTCCATCTTTCCACCTCGAATTTGGTTTCCCACTTCTCGTTCCCTCCACCTCAGACACATACATCCTCTTTGTCAATCTTTCCTCACTCATTCTCTCCATGTGACTAAACCATTTCAATACACCTTCTGCTCTCTCAACCACACTCTTTTTATTACCACACATCTCTCTTACCCTTTCATTACTTACTCGATCAAACCACCTCACACCACATATTGTCCTCAAACTTCTCATTTCCAACACATCCACCCTCCTCCGCACAGTCCTATCTATAGCCCATGCCTCGCAACAATATAACATTGTTGGAACCACTATTCCTTCAAACATACTCATTTTTGCTTTCCAAAACAACGTTCTCGCCTTCCACACATTTTTCAACGCACCCAGAACTTTCGCCCCCTCCCCCACCTTGACTCACTTCTGCTTCCGTTGTTCCATCAGCTGCCAACTCTACTCCCAGATATCTAAATCACTTCAATTCCTCCAGTTTTTCTCCATTCAAACTCACCTGGAGAGAGAGAGAGAGAGAGAGAGAGAGAGAGAGAGAGAGAGAGAGAGAGAGAGAGAGAGAGAGAGAGAGAGAGAGAGAGAGACTTGCAGAAGATGCTACGAGTATAAGTGTGGGAGGAAAGTTACATTAGGAGCTGAGTTTTATAAAGAGAGTAAGGCATGTATGCGAGTGGGCAAAGAGGAGAGTGAGTGGTTCCAGGTACATTAAGGAATGTGTGGAAACAGAGATCACCATCTTTGAGGGCAAGTATGGGTATGTTTATTGGTTTTGTTCCCCTTTCGATGATATATGGGTGTGAGGAGAAGCCTAAGACAAAAATGTAAAGGATGGGGTAGATATGTTGGAAATGATATGTTTGAGGACAATGTTTGTGGTGCACGTAGGGTTGATCGAATATGAAACAATAGGGTATGAGAGAGGTGTGGTAGAAAGGGGAATATGCAGTAAAGTGCTGAAGAGGGTGTGCTGAAATGGTTAGGACATACGGAAAGGAAAAGTGAGGAAAGGATGACTAAAGAGGGTATGCATGTAATAAGTGGAGGGAACAGGGGAAATGGGGAAACCAAGGAGATGGTGGAGGGATAGAGTGAAATCTACTTTGAAGGATTGGAGCCTGAACATGAAGGTGGGATACAAGGTATGCGAGGGAAATAGCAAACTGGATTGATGTGGTATACAGGGAACGATGTGCAAATTCTCATCCCTTCCAATTGCTTTCAGAATTCTATCCTATGCTTATACCATTTACCTTTTTTTTTTTTTGTATTTTTGAGGAATGATTTCCAAAAGACCTATAGATATCATTTATGATTTCCTGTGTCAGAGTGAGAGAAAATTAGGAAAATAAAAAAAAAAGCATTATGCAAAACTTCTTCCCATTAGTAAGTCACAAGAGCTTTTGTTTTTAGCCTTTTCATATGACGGCATCATAATGTTAGTGTTTCAGTGACTGTAATGCAAAAACCTTCAGAATTATCAGTTTCCTTCCTGTCCACACAGTGCTGTAGCCATGCCTCGTCGTAGAAAGCCAGCTAGGAGAAAAACTGCTGGCATAGCCATGCCTCGTCGTAGAAAGCCAGCTAGGAGGAAAAACGGCTGGCAAGAGGAACAAGCCAAGGCGCTCCCTACTAGACCCTAGCGACCCTTTCAACATCCTATCGACCCAGGAGTTTATACAGATGTTCAGACTGTCCAAAGACACAGTGGGAATTATCCTCTACTACCTCCAGTTTACCAACCTCAAAGATGATGGTCAGTTTTTCTTTTATAGTATTTTCAAGCTATGTAAGCTCATGGCAAGTACAGCAAATTTCTCTTCGATTTTATTGGCTCTTTAGAGTTTCTATGATGAAATTATGACAATGTCAAGTACAGCAAATTTCCCTTCGATTTTATTGGCTCTTTAGTGTTGCTGTGACGAACTTATGCCAATATTAAGTTTGCAGTATGTTGGAGACTAAAACGTATATAGTACTTTCAGGTGATCCTTAGGAAATACACGCTTAAGGTAGGTGTATGCTGAGACACACAATTACGATAGGTTTTCTTTTGTCATCTGGGCAAAAGGAAGGCCAGGTTTTCAGTATCATAATGAATAGTTACTTTAAAAGATTACAGCCTACTTTCAGGTAAAAAGAAACCATTTACTTTGAAACATTTTCATTACAATTTCTAAATGAGGTTATCATATCTAATGGCTTTTTCTATAAAATGGGATATGATGTCTCTTGTACATGTTATCTCTCTTCGTGGGAAGGTGGAAAGGTTTTCCTTAGCGTGAAAAAAATTATTGCCCCCCCCCCCCCTAAAAAAGAAAAGAAGGAACAGAGAAGGGTCCAGGTGAGGATATTCCCTCAAAGGCCCAGTCCTCTGTTTCTAACGCTGTCTCGCTAAAGCGGGAAACGGCGAATAGTATGAAAGATATATATATATATATATATATATATATATATATATATATATATATATATATATATATATATATATATATATATATATATATTTTATATATATTTTTCATACATATTCGCCATTTCCCGCGTTAGTGACGTAACGTTAAGACCAGAGGACTAAGCCTTAGAGGAAATATCCTCACTTTGCTCCCTTCTCTGTTCCTTCTTTTGGAAAGTTAAAAATATGGGAGGGGAGGATTTCCAGCCCCGAGCTCCCTCCCCTTTTAGTCGCCTTATACGACACACACGGAATACGTAATACGTGGGAAGTATTCTTTATTCCTCGTCCCCAGGTATATATATATATATATATATATATATATATATATATATATATATATATATATATATATATATATATATATATATTTTTTTTTTTTTTTTTTTTTCAAACTATTCGCCATTTCCCGCGTTAGCGAGGTAGCGTTAAGAACAGAGGACTGGGCCATTGAGGGAATATCCTCACCTGGCCCCCTTCTCTGTTCCTTCTTTTGGAAAATTAAAAAAAATTGAGAGGGGAGGATTTCCAGCCCCCCGCTCCCTCCCCTTTTAGTCGCCTTCTACGACACGCAGGGGATACGTGGGAAGTATTCTTTCTCCCCTATCCCCAGGGATGATATATATATATATATATATATATATATATATATATATATATATATATATATATATATATATATATATATATATATATATATATTTGCTTTGTCGCTGTCTCCCGCGTTTGCGAGGTAGCGCAAGGAAACAGACGAAAGAAATGGCCCAACCCCACCCCATACACATGTATATACATACGTCCACACACGCAAATATACATACCTACACAGCTTTCCATGGTTTACCCCAGACGCTTCACATGCCTTGATTCAATCCACTGACAGCACGTCAACCCCGGTATACCACATCGCTCCAATTCACTCTATTCCTTGCCCTCCTTTCACCCTCCTGCATGTTCAGGCCCCGATCACACAAAATCTTTTTCACTCCATCTTTCCACCTCCAATTTGGTCTCCCTCTTCTCCTTGTTCCCTCCACCTCCGACACATATATCCTCTTGGTCAATCTTTCGTCACTCATTCTCTCCATGTGCCTAAACCATTTCAAAACACCCTCTTCTGCTCTCTCAACCACGCTCTTTTTATTTCCACACATCTCTCTTACCCTTATATATATATATATATATATATATATATATATATATATATATATATATATATATATATATATATATATATATATATATATTGGATGTTAATGTGCTGAGAGTGGCAACTGGAGGGATGTCTGATCATTATTTTGTGGAGGCGAAGGTGAAGATTTGTAGAGATTTTCAAAAGAGAAAATGTTAGGGTGAAGAGAGTGGTGAGAGTAAGTGAGCTTGGGAAGCAGACTTGTATGAGGAAGTGCCAGGAGAGATTGAGTGAAGAATGGAAAAAGGTTAGAGCAAGGGGAGTGGGGGAGGAATGGGATGTATTTAGGAAAGCAGTGATAGCTTGCGCAAAAGATGCTTGTGGCATGAGAAACGTGGGAGGTGGGAGCATTGAAGAATGTGTGGAAGGCAAGAACGTTGTCTTCGAAAGCAAAAATGGGCATGTTTGAAGGAATAGTGGTTCCAGCAATGTTATATGGTTGTGAGGCATGGGCTATAGATAGGGTTGTGCGGAGGAGGGTGGATGTGTTGAAAGAAATGAGATGTTTGAGGACAATATGTAGTGTGAGGTGGTTTGATCGAGTAAGTAAGGAAAGGGTGAGCGAGATATGTAGTAATAAAAAGAGTGTGGTTGAGAGAGCAGAAGAGGGTGCATTGAAATGGTTTGGTCACATGGAGAGAATGAGTGAGGAAAGATTGACAAAGAGGATATGTGTCAGAGATGGAGGGAACGAGGAGAAGTGAGAGACCAAATTGGAGGTGGAAGGATGGGGTGAAATAGATTTTGCATAATTGGGGCTTGAACATACAGGAGGGTGAAAGACGTGCAAGGAATAGAGTGAATTGGAACAATATGGTATACCGGGGTCGACATGCTGTCAATGGATTGAACCAGGGCATATGGAATGTCTGGGGTAAACCATGGAAAGTTTTGTGGGGCCTGGATGTGGAAAGGGAGCTGTGGTTTTAGTGCATTACACATGACAGCTAGAGACTGAGTGTGAACGAATGTGGCCTTTGTTGTCTTTTCTTAGCGCTAACTCGCAGGGGGAGGGAGGATGCTATTTCATGTGTGGCGGGGTGGCGACGGGAATGGCTGAGGGCAGCAAGTATGAATATGTACATGTGTATATATGTATTTGTCTGTGTATGTATATGTATGTATACATTGAAATGTATAGGTATGTATATGTGCGTGTGTGGGCGTGTATGTATATACATGTGTGTGGGTTGGGCCATTCATTTGTCTGTTTCCTTGCGCTACCATGCTAACGTGGGAGACAGCCACAATATATATATATATATATATATATATATATATATATATATATATATATATATATATATATATATATATATATATATATATATATATATATATATATATATATATTGAAAGCTCCAGCCATGGACAAAAGTCAACACCAAGGTCGAGCCATAATTGGAATATACAGAGAATTATGAAATGGAATAAAAAAAAACAAGGGAACGTATTTAATATCTTTGAGAAAGCGAAAAACCTGTCTTTTGAAATGTGCCAGGTCATAGTTATTGGGAAAGACATGAAAGTGTAGAGAGTTCCAGTCTTCGACGTGTAATGAAAGAGGCAGGCAGCAAAACGGTCCACCCTCGAGTTGCTGATGGCAACGCAATAATTATGTGACGCAAGAACTTGCTGAGTACTGCATGGTCTACCCAGTGATGTGGGCATACAAACAGCCAGCTCTTGGAAACAAAAATCAAAGTAATACCTATAGAAGAGGAAAAGTTTACTAACATTGTGGCGTAGGGCAAGGGGATGTAGTCTAGAAGTTAGCCAGTGATAGTTTATTAGGCAGATAGCTTTCAACTCAACTCTGTTAGGTAAGGATGGAGAGCTAGAACAGCCCCATGTATGAAAGCGGTACTCCATACACGGACAAATGAATCCCTTGTGAAATGAAGCAACTTCAGAAGAGAAGAAATTTCGACACTTCAACAGGACACCCAGTTTCTTAGAGGCAGACTTAGTTATTCTTACAATGTGGGGTTTCCAAGCAAGAGTGGATGGTACAGTAATACCAAGTGTATTCACTGAGTCAAGAGGTGCAATTACAGAACTGTCAAAGGAGAGACAAGAGTTGAGAGGAGTCTTCGATAGAGAAATGGGTAGAAACTGGGTCTTGGAGGCATCAAACTTAACAATATTTACAAGGGGAGGGGGGGGGGGTTTCCAGCTCCCCACTTCCACCTCTTTTAGTCACCTACAACATGCAGGGACTATGGAGGCAACTTTTTTCATTTCTACCTTTCTTATAATCATTTGAAGCACTGTAGGGACAACTTCTTCAATACGTATCCTTTCCCATGTGTTACCTCTTTGTGCACTACAAATCATGCGAAATCTGCCTAACATTTGCCATTAAATGAAGCCATGCTTTTTGGGTTGAACATGCCATTCCACACCAAAAAAATGGGGCTTTGCTGGATTTTCATGTGTATGATTACTATCACTGATTCCTAGCCTTTTTTTTTTTTTCTTTTTAAAGTAACTGTCTTTTAATCTCAACAGAGTTTCCACTGCATGTGCAGTTATTGAGCACATTGGCATACTATGGCACTGGCCGATGTGCATCAGCAGAAGTCATGCTTGGTGTCAGCGGGAATGCAGTTAAACTCATCATCCGTGATGTCTCCAGAGGTATATGTGACTTTATGAGGGAACGTTACCTCTCTTTCCCAGACAATCGAGAACTAGCCACCTTCCAGAAGGATTTCCTTGCTATAGCCCATATACATAGAGTCATTGGGACAGTTGAGAGCATTTCCATTCCCATTCAACCAAAGTCTTGCAGTGAGACAGGAATGAATCGTATATCCCATAGGAAGAAGTCCATAAAAGTACTGATTGTATGTGGACCACAAGGCCAGATAACCCATGTTATAGTACAAATTAAAGATGCTTGTCATGACAGGGAAGTACTTTGCAAGAGCAACCTTTATGCACGTCTCACCACGGGACAATATGGAGATGTGGTTCTCCTGACAGATGAGACATATTCTGTGCATCCTTATCTCCTGAGACCCATTGATTCTCCTGCCACTGTATCAGAAGATTTATTTAATATATCTCACTTTATAACACGGCTTTTAGTTAGACAAACATTCCAAGACATGACATCCAGGTTCCCCTGCTTAACCAATGGAATGGATCCGATATATCCAACAAACCTGGACATTGTGTTAGCCTGTGCTGTCTTGCACAATGTCTGCCTACGGCGCAAGGTACCTCTACCAGAAACAGAAAAAAGAAGCATATATTGATGTTATTAGCAAACCCTTCCAATCATATATTCTTATGGCACTGCAGTTTTCAGAATGGTCTGATGTATTCAACATGTATTTCAGCATTCTTTTTCTTCAATCAAAAGCTGTATGAGACTATGACCATGTGTCTATCACTCATAAAACTGCTCATTAAACTTGGCTGTACTACTCTCCCACTAATGGAAAACACTTATAAACAACAAATGTTGTCATTAACTTGGTGTGAAATGTTGATCCCACTCTGTACCTGAGGGAAAAAGAACATTCTTACATTTTTCTACTTCATTCCCTTGTATTTCACGACTTCATTTTACATATGATATGATGAACAAGTAGTTTTGTTTAACTTTTCATATCTAAAACATTTATGAAATTTGAGTAAATGTGATATTCAGCTAATCTTATAACTACCTCCTTTAATGATACGCCAAATTTTAACTAAGATACATGTTGCTTCTCAACATGATTTGTTTCCTTTACATTTTCTGTTGGTTGAAATAACACTTCATCGTGTGCCAAGCATATGAAATCTAAGTCAACATTATCATTGGCAAGCTTATTGTTGTGTATTCAAGATATAAGTTATTTACAAGATGAACACACACACACACACACACACACACACACACACACAAAGGACACTTATGCAACAGAAAGATGGTAATACTTGTCAAAACATTTGTTCCTATTAAGGCCCACTAATTCTGATGAGTGGTAGGCCATGCATAACCTTTTTCCAATAAATAGTATGAATATTACATTACATATTTGAAGTGATATTAGGCTATGTTTAATAACGTATATTGGTTACACTCTGTATCGGAGGGAAAAGAACATTCTTACACATTTTCTACTTCATTCCCCTGTATTTCATACCTTAATTCTACACGTCATTGTGTGCAGGAAGTTTTGTTTAACTTTCCATACTTAAAAGATGAGGTATATTTCTATCTATGTGATATTTGGCTTATTTTACTACTGCCTCCTCTAATGCAAAGCTAAAATTTCAACTCAACATAGGTTGCTTATCAACATGATATATCTTTATTTACCTTACATTTTAAGTTGGTTGAAATAAGAGCTTCCCAAGAGCTAATTAGTATGAACATGTAGTCTGAGCCTTTACCTTTGTCTCTGGCAAACTCATTTTTGTGTACTGAATAAAGTTACTTACAAAATAAAATAAAAAAAAGGCATTTATACATGAGAAAGATGGTAGTACTTGTCAAAGCATTTGTTCCTATCAAGATCCAGTGTTTTGCATATATTTTCTTTCATTAAACAGCACATGTAATATTCATTGGAGGGGATACTTAGCAATGATTAGTATGGTACGTTGGTCACACTCTGTGAAAAAGCTAATTCTTGTACTTTCTGTTTCATATCTTCATTCTGTATATGCTATGGTGTACATGCAGTTTTGTTTCAATTTTCATATCTAAAACATTTTATGAGTTTCATCTCTGTAAATGTGATATTCAGCTTATTTTACTAAATGTATGTTATTTATCAACATGATTTATCTTTGCCTTACATTTTATGTTGGTTGAAATACCACTTCATCAGGTGCCAAATAATCTAGTCTGAGTCTTCATTTTTATCTCTGGCAAATTCATTGTTGTGTATTGAAAATATACATAACTTACATGGTAAAAGACACACAGAAAAGGGACATTTATACAGAAAGATTATGGTAATACTTGTCAAAACATTTGTTCCTATCATGGCCCAGTGTTTCTGATAAGTGGTAAGGGTATGCATTTTTTTTTTTTTTTCAAATAACATATGTATTATGTATTAGAAGTAATATTAGGCAATAATTTATTGCGTCCAATAGCAAACATATTTACTGTAATCAAAATAGAAACATTCCTTTTATACAGAGGAGCATATCAACTTTAGAATACAATACAGAATACTGGTCAGTGAAATATGCAGGTGTCATAGTGCCAATGTTCTACAAAGAAGTTTCAGTGGAGAAAATTTGGAGGAAGGGAATTATTCTAGGTACCAGGAAGTGGACTCAGCAGCAAATGGAACCATGGAAGCAGAAGAGTCATAGGGTGGGTGGGGTACTATGTTTTGAGAGCATTGAAAATGTGTGGAAAGAGAGGTTTTCATCTGGTAGGGCAAAATGTATGGATGCAAGGCATTTCCTAAGGATGAGGATGTGTAGAGGAGGATGGATGTGCTGAAAATGAAATGTTTCAGTACAATCTGTGGTGTGGAGTAATTTGATTAAGTAATAAAAGTGTGAGAGACTGGTGTGGTAATAAAATGAGTGTGGGTGAAATAGCTGAAGAAGGATGTGCTGACTGAGAGGATATATGTGACAGAAGTGGAGACACCATTGGAGATGGTAGGAGAGTATGAAAAAAAAGATTTTATGATCACTGCCTGAACATGTAGGAAAGGTATGCATTGGTAAGAGTGAATTGGAATAAAGAAATTTACGGGGGTCGACATGCTGTCAGTGGACTGAACCACGGCATGTGAAGCGGCCGTGGTAAACCATGGAAAGCTCTGTGGAGCCGGGTTCATCATTGATATTGTTCCTGAATATGAAATACGTGTATGAAGTATGTATATGAAGTGAGAGTAAAGTTGTCAGTATAAACAGAGAAAGCCTTCAGTGTCACCAAGGAGCACAGTAATATATACATATCAACCTGAAGAAAATTTAAGAAACTTTTTTTAGTGATCGCTTCAGACGATCCAAACAATTCGTGCGATTTTCAACATCAAACTTTAAAAGTACCCCGTCACTAACCCTCAATGATTACCCTCTTTTAATACTAAACTACAACAAGCAGTAATGTCACGCCCATTTTTAGTTAATAATAGGACGATCACCAATACATCATTTTTGTTTAAATTGGCCACGACCAGCCAGCCCATGGCTGTCCGAGCAGTAGAGTACTGGAATAAAGATAAATCATAAAAAGAAATCCCTTTGCCCTTTCTCAGTAATATAAGAAAATTTTATGTATCAATAAATTCATCACTAGATATAAAAAGATTAAGTTTGATAGAAGGAAATTTAATTCAAAAATTTTTTGAAGAGTTTGTGATCAACGGTACAGCTCGCGTCGCCGGGAAAAATAAACATTTCAATTCATTGGATCGGCTGCTCTCTACCTCTGGCCAGTAAAGGACTTATTTTCGCAATTAATAAGAGATTTCACTTTCCTCAGGAACACCAACTAGATCACAAGAGTCCATAGAAAACTCCTTCATAGGAAGAATATAAAAAACATACCTAGGTAAGTAATTACCGATAACTCTATGCTTTATTTTTTCGTATTTGCAGAACAGGATATATTATCTAAACTAAAATCGAAATAATAATTGTAGATTATTGTTCCAGATCCTACGACATTACCCCTGTTTTAATTCTCAATTTCATTTCGTTACGGTAGTTGCCCATTAGGTCCTGAATTTGTATAGTTGCGTGTATGACAGTAACACAGACATATACACGATCCATTTACGAGTTGATTAATTTATATATCTTGTGACATCAGAGACTTTGTGGGTTCATGAGCATTTGAGACTGGAAAGGAGTCGGGGGACCTGGGCATTCTCCTGCAAACGCTTTTGATTAGCAATGGTTTACTTGCCAAATTTTTGAGTTGGTGGAGAGATGGGCTAAGAAACTTCTAGAATCCATTAGAAAAGTGTTGTGCTCATTATTATCAAGTAATGTATTAAGTTACAATGAAAAAAGAATATGTCATTACGTATTTCTCAACTCCAGCTTTAGCTAGCTCGGTCAAGTGCAACAGCAAAATATATCGTACATACTACATGTCAGGTGTCCAAGGTACTCGCTCCTGTTTGATGAAAAAGTATTCTTAGGTTTTCCTTATTGTACAAGTCAGTCCAATTATCTACAAAGTAAAAAAAAGATTAATCATAATGAAAATCTTAAGGCCAAAGAATAGCAAATTATTTTCTTGTTGAGAAAACTGTACTTAGGTCAATGGGGGGAGGTGAACGAATCACTTATCTTCCAAATAAATGCAGACTTGATCAGAAGTGACAGAAGTAGAATAAAAGAAATCATACTATGATGGATGTCAGAACTCCATCCAGTATAAAGTTTTCATTGTATTTCCTTGGTATAAAAGCTCATCCTAGTCATTATTAACCCCTCGTAATTTTTCCTTGCTCCTATCTATTCTCTTTTATCATTACTCAAGTTTTGTGATACTGAGTATTTCCTGCACCACACCCTCAAATAATGAAAAAATATATATATATATATATATATGATTTGAGGACTTCAGTAAGTAGGAGAAAAATGTAACACACTTAAATCAGCATCGTGCATAGCCTAGGTTTGTTAATACTAAGGCATCTTTACTTTAATTCATCCACTATCAAATGTATTGATATATATGTATTGATAACCATTTAATCCTCCTTCCTGTCCACACAGGTATTATTAGCCATGCCCCATCACAGCAGATCACCCGATGAAGGTAGACGCAGGAGAGAAAATGAAAGACCCAGGCGTTCCATCTGCGATCCTAATAACCCTTTCCAGGCCCTGACGGCTAACGAATTCTTGGAGAAGTTCAGGATCTCCAAAAGCACAGCAGTGATTGTCCTGTGCCACCTCGAGTCATCCGACCTTACAGATGATGGTCAGTTCTTACTTGGTTCTGGGAGGTATCACATGTTTTCTTGAAGGGGATTTAAAGTGAGGTCTGTGGGAGTAAAGGGGTGAAAATGATTTGTCTTTAGGGGGATTTAAGTGAGGTCAGTGGGAGTAAAAGATGAAAATGATTTGTCTTTAGGGGATTTAAAGGGAAGTCAGTGGGAGTAAAAGATGAAAATGATTTGTCTTTACGGGATTTAAAGTGAGGTCAGTGGGAGTAAAGGGGTGAAAATGATTTGTCTTTAGGGGATTTAAGTGAGGTCAGTGGGAGTAAAAGGTGAAAATGATTTGTCTTTAGGGGACTTAAAGTGAGGTCAGTGGGAGGGAGTAAAGGGGTCAAAATGATTTGTCTTTAGGGGATTTAAGTGAGGTCAGTGGGAGTAAAGGGGTGAAAATGATTTGTCTTTAGGGGATTTAAAGTGAGGTCAGTGGGAGTAAAGGGGTGAAAATGATTTGTCTTTAGGGGATTTAAGTGAGGTCAGTGGGAGTAAAAGGTGAAAATGATTTGTCTTTAGGGAATTTAAAGTGAGGTCAGTGGGAGTAAAAGGTGAAAATGATTTGTCTTTAGGGGATTTAAAGTGAGGTCAGTGGGAGTAAAAGGTGAAAATGATTTGTCTTTAGGGAATTTAAAGTGAGGTCAGTGGGAGTAAAAGGTGAAAATGATTTGTCTTTAGGGGATTAAAGTGAGGTCAGTGGGAGTAAAAGGTGAAAATTATTTGTCTTTAGGGGATTTAAGTGAGATCAGTGGGAGTAAAGGGGTGAAAATAATTTGGCGCTTTTGAGAAGCACTTAAGGTCAGGTCAAGGTAACGTAATGTTAAAATATACTCCTGTGTCAAGGGAAGATACGGGTTATTATTTTTCTCTTCAGGTAAGCTATCCTATTCAAATTTCAGTTCACTCATCATTCACTAAATATTGATGAGGCCCGTTTACGAAAAAAGATTGTTTTTTTTATCATTTTTTTTTTTTTTTTTTTTTTTTTTTTTTATACTTTGTCGCTGTCTCCCGCGTTTGCGAGGTAGCGCAAGGAAACAGACGAAAGAAATGGCCCAACCCCCTCCATACACATGTACATACACACGTCCACACACGCAATATACATACCTACACAGCTTTCCATGGTTTACCCCAGACGCTTCACATGCCTTGATTCAATCCACTGACAGCACGTCAACCCCTGTATACCACATCGCTCCAATTCACTCTATTCCTTGCCCTCCTTTCACCCTCCTGCATGTTCAGGCCCCGATCACACAAAATCCTTTTCACTCCATCTTTCCACCTCCAATTTGGTCTCCCTCTTCTCCTCGTTCCCTCCACCTCCGACACATATATCCTCTTGGTCAATCTTTCCTCACTCATTCTCTCCATGTGCCCAAACCACTTCAAAACACCCTCTTCTGCTCTCTCAACCACGCTCTTTTTATTTCCACACATCCCTCTTACCCTTACGTTACTTACTCGATCAAACCACCTCACACCACACATTGTCCTCAAACATCTCATTTCCAGCACATCCATCCTCCTGCGCACAACTCTATCCATAGCCCACGCCTCGCAACCATACAACATTGTTGGAACCACTATTCCTTCAAACATACCCATTTTTGCTTTCCGGGATAATGTTCTCGACTTCCACACATTTTTCAAGGCTCCCAAAATTTTCGCCCCCTCCCCCACCCTATGATCCACTTCCGCTTCCATGGTTCCATCCGCTGACAGATCCACTCCCAGATATCTAAAACACTTCACTTCCTCCAGCCTCTCACCATTCAAACTCACCTCCCAATTGACTTGACCCTCAACCCTACTGTACCTAATAACCTTGCTCTTATTGACATTTACTCTTAACTTTCTTCTTCCACACACTTTACCAAACTCCGTCACCAGCTTCTGCAGTTTCTCACATGAATCCGCCACCAGCGCTGTATCATCAGCGAACAACAACTGACTCACTTCCCAAGCTCTCTCATCCCCAACAGACTTCATACTTGCCCCTCTTTCCAAAACTCTTGCATTTACCTCCCTAACAACCCCATCCATAAACAAATTAAACAACCATGGAGACATCACACACCCCTGCCGCAAACCTACATTCACTGAGAACCAATCACTTTCCTCTCTTCCTACACGTACACATGCCTTACATCCTCGATAAAAACTTTTCACTGCTTCTAACAACTTGCCTCCCACACCATATATTCTTAATACCTTCCACAGAGCATCTCTATCAACTCTATCATATGCCTTCTCCAGATCCATAAATGCTACATACAAATCCATTTGCTTTTCTAAGTATTTCTCACATACATTCTTCAAAGCAAACACCTGATCCACACATCCTCTACCACTTCTGAAACCACACTGCTCTTCCCCAATCTGATGCTCTGTACATGCCTTCACCCTCTCAATCAATACCCTCCCATATAATTTACCAGGAATACTCAACAAACTTATACCTCTGTAATTTGAGCACTCACTCTTATCCCCTTTGCCTTTGTACAATGGCACTATGCAAGCATTCCGCCAATCCTCAGGCACCTCACCATGAGTCATACATACATTAAATAACCTTACCAACCAGTCAACAATACAGTCACCCCCTTTTTTAATAAATTCCACTGCAATACCATCCAAACCTGCTGCCTTGCCGGCTTTCATCTTCCGCAAAGCTTTTACTACCTCTTCTCTGTTTACCAAATCATTTTCCCTAACCCTCTCACTTTGCACACCACCTCGACCCAAACACCCTATATCTGCCACTCTGTCATCAGACACATTCAACAAACCTTCAAAATACTCATTCCATCTCCTTCTCACATCACCACTACTTGTTATCACCTCCCCATTTACGCCCTTTACTGAAGTTCCCATTTGCTCCCTTGTCTTACGCACCCTATTTACCTCCTTCCAGAACATCTTTTTATTCTCCCTAAAATTTACTGATAGTCTCTCACCCCAACTCTCATTTGCCCTTTTTTTCACCTCTTGCACCTTTCTCTTGACCTCCTATCATATATGAAAAATTATTCTTTACATTTTTTTTTTTAAATCAATTTTCAATAATCTTGCACATACGACTGTAGGCTATATACTTGAAGGTATGTCATCTCCCAGCGTGTCATTACTATGTACTGGCAATAAGTTGTATCTTGTTAAAACAGTGGATGTAGTCAGGCTTTTTAAGAGAGATTTGAGAGATCGGGCACTTCCGGTGTCGAGCGAAATAAATGACCTACGAAATAACTAACCTACCATATTTTGAGTCAATTATCTTGCGTGATTGGGTGCGAAGTATCTATGACGTGCGATTATTTTCCTATAACACAAGGACTTAAACTTCCATATACTTCCTAGTGGTGACAATTACTATTACCATTAAAACCAAATGTACCTATACCATTTACGGTGTAGTTAATTGATGTAAAAGGTAAAACATGTGAAAAAAAAGACACGAAAGCCTCATCTCGTAGCCGAAATAAATTGGAGGTTAAAAACAAATATTAAGTTTGCTGGGGGTAGAATAGGATGGGGGGTGCCTACCTAAGTCGTTGCAAGGACTCCAGATCATACGTTCTTCCACAAAACATTTTACAAAGTGGTTTAATCAGCATGAAATAACACTATCATTCGATGTAGTGTCATGGAAGAAAAAAAGGAGATAGGTAATTGAATTAGAATAGATATAACAGGAGAGGCTCATAGCCATAGGACAAGTGAGAGCCATCGCTCTATTTACAACCGTTCCCGGTGCTAAAATGGCTCAGAAATCACCAACATAGTCTTTGGAATACTGAACCATTCAGTATTCACAGTCGACGTGAACCCACTAAGTAGTTAGTTGATCGACCTTGCCAAAAAATATGACCTGTGGTTAATGCGCACTCCCTTATGCGCATGTACATTTTGTCCTGCGTTCATCATTTCCATCGCAATTCAGATATTTCGCTCGACACCGGATTTCCATGATTCTTTGTCGTAACTCAGCGGCAGCTAATCGTATGTGAATGTCATATCGAGGTCATCTCCAACAGAGTTTCCGTTGCACCTGCAGCTCCTAAGCACATTGGCGTACTACGGCACTGGCCAGTGTGCTTCAGCAGAAGCCATCCTGGGCGTCAGCGGGACTGCGGTGAAACTTCTCATCGGCGAAGTCTCCAAAGGAATATGTCGCCAGATGAAGAACCGATACCTCTTTTTCCCGAATCACCAAGAACTGGCTGCTTTCCAGACAGAATTCAACAACATAGTCCAAATACCTAACGTCATCGGTTGTCTTAGCAGCATCTACGTACCAGTGAGGGTCAGGTTGGGCCGGGAGATGGGCGTCAATAACATATATTACGGTGACCAGTTTATGAAGGTGTTGGTTGTGTGTGGGCCACAGGGGCAGATCACCCACATCATAGCGCAGACCTACGATGCCTTCCACGACTGGGAAATATTCTGCGACAGCATGCTCCTCACACGCCTCACCACGGGGGAATATGGAGACGTGGTCCTCATAGTGGACGAGACTTACCCTACGCATCCTTACCTCCTCAGGCCTGTGGATTCTCCGACCTTCCCTTCGGATGATCAATTCAATATTTCTCATTTCATTGTGCGGTACTTAACGCATCAAAAATTTCAAGTGATCATGACTCGCTTCCCCTGCCTAACTTGTGGGATGGAGCCATTATACCCAACCAACCTGGACATCGTATTAGCTTGTGCAGTCCTGCACAATGTCTGTCTGCGGTGTGGGACGCCTCTGCCCTCCCCGAGGGAGCCAAGCATGACCCAAAATGAAGAACAGGATCAGCGACATTTCTATACCCATGTCATGGAAGAATAATATGTTCAACTTGTCACCAAAGTGGATGATTACGACAAAGCTTCACATCAATGGGGGGAACCTTCTTGTAAACTCCCTTATTTTATTCAATTTTTTTGTTCATGCGTATTTTATATATTTTTAGATTTCATTGCTTTGTATTCTATGTTTTTTTATATGATTTGTAATGTACGAATAAGTGAGTAACTTTTAATAGTATCTAAAATATTTGATGTTTTTTATTAGTGTGTAAATGTGACTTTGTTTATTTTACCATTTCCTCTTGCAACTTGGCATATATGGTGCTTATACTCTATTGAAGTTTATCTTCCTTGTTATTAGGCTTGAAATACTTCTCCTTGGTTGGTCAAACAGGTAAAAGTCAGCTTCGCCATTGCCCTTGACTGACTGTTTTAAACAAGTATGGAAAGTTAGAATTTATGGAGCCCAAAACTACATCAGAATTGTAATAGTCTTCCTGTAAGGTCCATTGTTTGTGGCGGGAGACGGGACTGTTCTTTTCTTTTTGTTGTTATCGAATTATGTTTACATATTTGAAGCAATATCAAGTAAAACTACTGCTTTCACAACCATGGTCATTAGTGGCATTAGACATTTCCTACATGATGTATTCAAGATTCAATTGTATCCATCTTTTTATATATATATAGGAGAGCATTATTTTTGATATATATAAAAAATACGAGTCTTTGTAGTATAATGTGCTAAAACTATTATGTTTCTAGTGCATATACTTTTTATACTTTTTTGCTCCAAATCCCCTTTTGGGGGGCTATGTTACAGAATATTTTTATTTGTTAATAAACTGGTAGATTTTAAGTTGGTATAATATACCCTCATTACAGTTTCTTACAATACAAGGAACAAAATTCACGCAGACCTACAAATTTGGACAGTGATGTGAAAATGAGATGGTTTTGGACGAAGTGAAAATTTGGCCTATACATATTTTCAGATAAAATATACTGAATTACTTCAAGCTTCAGGAAATTGACTTAAACACTGCAGGATACTCATGTTAGAATGTAATATTAAAAAGAACTGGTCATCAGCATCATAGATATTCATCTGATATATATATTTCTCAAATATACAATAGAATCTAAAAGGTTCCAGACTTTGGCTGTGTGCTTCAGAATCCAGGCAAGGTTTTTAAGGACCCACACATTGAGTCAATTATTGCATAATCGGCAATATAGAGAACTTAATTAAAGTTTTATTACTTTCTGTTGAATTCTAAATCCGCGCCTTACTTGATCTAAATCCTAAGTATTGCCTTCACCAATATCGCAGAAGAAAACGCGTCAGATAAAAGTCTAGATTAAATCCAGGACGCCATCGGCTTTTGGATACTGTCGGATTTCAGGGCAAGAAGTAACTCATTCGAAATATTCTGATATAAATCAGAACGAAATATCCTGATATACTGATGTAATTCATACGAAGTATTTTGATATGCAGAAGTAATTCATACAAAACATTTTGATATACAGAAGTAATTCATACGAAATATTTTGATATACAGATGTACTTCATACGAAATATCCTGATATACTGAAGTAATTCATACGAAGTATTTTGATATGCAGAAGTAATCCATACAAAATATTTTGATATACAGAAGTAACTCATTCGAAATATTTTGATATACAGATGCAATTCAAACAAAATATTTTGATATACTGATGTAATTCAAACGAAGTATTTTGATATGCAGAAGTAATCCATACAAAATATCTTAATATACAGTATATTGATATGCAGATGTAATTCATACGAAATATTTTGACATACAGAAGTAATTCATACGAAATATTTTGATATACATAAGTAGGTCATTCGAAATATTTTGATATACAAAAGTAGTTCATACGAAATATTTTGATGTACAAAAATAGTTCATACGAAATATTTTGATATACAAAAGTAGTTCATACGAAATATTTTGATAATACGGATGATTAACATCTGCTGTGGCATCATCAATATAGGTTTGTAGATAATTACGAAATGTTTAGTGTTTAGTTTTGGAGATTTGCAGCATCTACATAGTTTATTGTGCACCAGACTGACTGATCGGGAAGGGACCGAGTGAGACTAGAGTCGTCCACCTGCTTGCCATTAGCATTACAAAATTAGCATTCTCATGTCTAATCCAGGATCGATCACCATTACTCATATTAGATAGGCTTATGGGCATCCAACCCAAAAGGGGCCTTTAACTCCGGAATCTGAGGTGGCTTACCACTTAACAATGGGGTAAAAAAAAAGAAATGAAATAAGCTTTATCTGAAGATAAACTATAAAAAGAAAGACGAGGCAACTCAATGGTCAGGAAAGTACTTCAAAGCGGGGCCGGACATCCACCGGACAAGGCCATGAGCTTTCCGTCGACACAATCTCAGTGAGAAAGATAATCCCTCATTACTCGTATGAAACTTTACGGCACACTAACGAATCTCACCGCCTATATGAGCAATTATGGGAAGCCCTAACTAAGGCTGGAGAGAGAGGCAATTAGGTTCAGCTAGATTAAAAGTCACGACGGGCATGACATGACACGCCACAAACAGCCGAGGACTACCTTATATTGTTGAATAAAGAACAAACTGAAATAATCTTTTTCTCTATTCGTAGACACCAGAAAACTTATATCTACGTATGGTTACAAGTAAATGTATGTCATTCATATATGTAAAAAGTATCTAATCTCTTAAAGATTTTTTTTTTTATTTTTTCAAAAGACTTTTATTTACATTGCAGCACGAGTAACAGGGTAGATAGAACATCTGTTTCTACAACTTCCAGGTAAAATACATATTTACTCCAATTATGAGATATCTAACCTACCTCCATTAACATCAACTAGATCATAAGAGGCCACGGAAGACTTTCCATTACAAGAAGATTACAAACGTAAACACTTAGGTAAGCTATTAACAATAATAGCATATTTGTTTTTTTTATGCACGACTAGAATCATTCTATATCAACTTAAGTAGTGGATAATGACTCAGGTCTTTCTTCTGGAGACTTGGAGGTTAACGTAGATTACTTTTTTGCCCATTGTTTGATGTATATAAGTTCAAAAAAATGACAAAACTTATTTAGTAATGGCGTTACTACATAGTTGAAGACAAAAGATTCGTGGGTTCATTAAGAGTTGAGATTGGAAGATGGAGTTTTGAAACTTTGGCTCTTTTATGTCCTAATTATACATCAGTTTCTAATATGGAGATGAAAGTGGGCCGAAAAGCTTTCAGAAAGTAATGGACTGATGGTCAAATTCTTATTGATTCTAAACAAGGTTAAACGAGTGGTTACCCCCTAAAAACATAAAAAGCCAAACTCATCACCTTATGTAACTTCATTATTAGTAAAACATAGATCATTCCTTGTTCTTCCACGGAAGAACAGGGACAAGAGCCTAGCATATCCATGTTCATCGGCAAAAGAACAGTTACCAGAGCCTATCCTGTCCTCGTTCAACCGCAAAATATACCAGTTACTTGAGCCTCATTCGGTCCTGGTTTATCCTCAAAATACCAATGATTAAAACCTAAGTCAGTTCTTGTTCTTTAGAATACCAGTGATTAAAGCTTCAGTCGGTTTTTGTTCATCCGCAGAATACCAGTTACGGTAGCCTATCTCGGTCATTGTTCAACCACAAGTTTCCAGTTACCTTTACAATGCATTAAGTCGTTCCGAGACTTATTGCTGCCATAAGCTTTCTTTATTGTAAAAGACTTTTTCTTTATCTAGGATAGCGACTACTTGGATGATAAGAAACACCTTAAGTTTCCACACTGTAACGGCTAGCAATTTTGTTGAAAAGACTAGAGAGAGAGAGAGAGAGAGAGAGAGAGAGAGAGAGAGAGAGAGAGAGAGAGAGAGAGAGAGAGAGAGAGAGAAACGTGATGTGCTATGTATTTTTGTATTATCACGTTCTTTTTTAAGTCTGACCGGTTCTCAAGGTCTGACTTTTTTCTTTTTTTTTACGACTAATCGTCAACTCTTCCCCCATCAAGCAAAACAAATGGCAAAATACATACACATCGAATTAATCCGAAAAAAAAAAAAAACATTCATCAGCCCCTCATCCAAACCAGTTTTGAACGTCACACCCGCTACACATACACCCATGTAAAACTATACATACTCCAGTTGTACACGAGTTAACCTTCCCCATCTGTGGTCTGGACAATAGCCATCATTTCAACATCGTTTCTAACATATCGCAAGACACATGTCAGAGATGCATTTCCCATAACGAAAACACTGAACACCTACTTCTCATTTACCCTGTGTGATAACCCCACAAAGACATAGAGAGATGTCACAATTTGACTCTCTCTCTCTCTCTCTCTCTCTCTCTCTCTCTCTCTCTCTCTCTCTCTCTCTCTCTCTCTCTCTCTCTCTCTGAGCTCTTTAGCGTCCCATAAAAGACACCAATGAAGCAGGAAGGTGAGATAAGGTGAGATATGAAAGCCTAAGGAGCAAGGAGATGAACTGAAGTTTTGAAAAATATTGTCAAATCATCAGAACAAGTTAAGGGATAAAAGAAAGAGCTTAACCCCAAAGGAAAGTTTTAATACCCGTGAAATGCAAGGGAAAACATGTTAAAAGTGTTCCAGGATTTGGTGCTGACATCTGTCAGGATGTAATATCCTACATCTGACTTCTGTAGTATATAATGTCTTATCTTTTTTCGGGAAATACGCGAGCTGAATTTATTTTGCACATCACAGTCTAGGCAAAACACTGCCTAGACATTACTCTTATAAACTTTAGGTGTTACTGGCGTTACTCATTAACTCATTGCATATGAATTTCTTTTTCTAATGTTTTGCTGCATCCCATAATGCATAATCTTTGCCAGGTTTCAGCTTTCTCCTTTATCACATGCTTACAGTGCTATTTCTGACACTACTGGGGATTTATAGCACCACAATCATAAAAGAATGAAAAATATGAATATAATTTCAGAAAATAAAGTAAAAATACATTTAGCATGATAAGTACATGAGAAACATGAACTAGCCTAGCTGTGAAAATTCAGCATCATAATAGTGTTTCAGACTCCATACTGTAAAAGCTTTGAGGAACATGACCTTCTCCCCCCTTTCCACACAGATATTGAGGCCAAAGAATGAAAAATATATGTACATATAGTTTCAGAAAATTAAGTAAAAAATACATTTAACATGATAAGTACATGAGAAACATGAACTAGCCTAGCTGTGAAAATTTAGCATCATAATAGTGTTTCAGACTCCATACTGTAAAAGGAACATGACCTTTTCCCCCCCTTTCCACACAGATATTGAGGCCATGTTTCGTCGCAGCATTTCATCTGCGGAAGGTAGAAGTGGCGGCAACCAAGAGAATATACCTAGGTGCTTCTTACGAGACCCAAATAACCCTTTCTACAACCTGACGGCCGAGGAGTTCTTGCAGAAGTTCAGGCTGTCCAAGGGCACGGTGGCCATGGTCTTGCATGAGCTGCAGTCATCCAGACTTCCGCAGGGTGGTCAGTTCTCACTGGTACTTCGGAGATTAGATAAATTTCTTGATATTTTTCCTCTTTAGGAGAGTTATCTGAAGTCATTAGGTGTACATGGTGAAAACAATCTATCTGAAATGTTTTGCAGTGTTTGAGAGAGACATGGTATTTGGAGGAAAGGCATTGTTAAACTTACGCCAGGTATTGAATACGCTAAAGACGTTAGGAAGTTTTATTTACAATGATTTTCTTTGGTGTTTATCTCATATGTACACGTAGTTTTCAGCGTTATGATAGTACGACTATTTGCAGTCATCCTACCTGGCCCCATTGGTGGGATTCAAGTCATGCAACAAGATATTATGTAAGAAATTAGTGAGGTTTGTACGCGTTATGTTGATTTATGGAGGTTTGTCATTTTACTCACGAAAACCTGTTCTAATGTTCCTTAGCAGTCGAGATGTGGGTAATTCATCATTTATAGTTCAAATATGACCGCTGTGTTTCGCTACATGGAACTGAGGAAATGACTGCAGTTAGATGGTATTAGATTCTCACTTTAAAAGGGACAAAAGTCCTTCCGTAAGTATGTTTAAGAAACAAGCGTTTCTGTTGCGAATTCGAAATTAGTTCCGTAAAAGTAATTTCGTTTCTACTCATTTACTTTTCCTTTTTTTTTTTTTGCCAGTGTTTTACGGGATGTTTACAATTACAGCTTTACCGTGATAAATTGCAAAGGACAGAATTACTCTTTGAATGACAGATTTCTATACTAGTCTTGTTGTCTTCTTAGATTATGTATCTATAATGTTGCGGGAATATGAAAATTAACGGAATTACCTGTTTCAATATTCTTTTGGGAGGATAATCTGAGTTAGTCAACTTAGAAACCGCATTGTTTATGAGGCCTGTTCATTAATTATTTATGGTCTAGAAATCTTTATATATATATATATATATATATATATATATATATATATATATATATATATATTTTTTTTTTTTTTTTTTTTTTATACTTTGTCGCTGTCTCCCGCGTCTGCGAGGTAGCGCAAGGAAACAGACGAAAGAAATGGCCCAACCCTCCCCATACACATGTACATACACACGTCCACACACGCAAATATACATACCTACACAGCTTTCCATGGTTTACCCCGGACGCTTCACATGCCTTGATTCAATCCACTGACAGCACGTCAACCCCTGTATACCACATCGCTCCAATTCACTCTATTCCTTGCCCTCCTTTCACCCTCCTGCATGTTCAGGCCCCGATCACACAAAATCCTTTTCACTCCATCTCTCCACCTCCAATTTGGTCTCCCTCTTCTCCTCGTTCCCTCCACCTCCGACACATATATCCTCTTGGTCAATCTTTCCTCACTCATTCTCACCATGTGCCCAAACCATTTCAAAACACCCTCTTCTGCTCTCTCAACCACGCTCTTTTTATTTCCACACATCTCTCTTACCCTTACGTTACTTACTCGATCAAACCACCGCACACCACACATTGTCCTCAAACATCTCATTTCCAGCACATCCATCCTCCTGCGCACAACTCTATCCATAGCCCACGCCTCGCAACCATACAACATTGTTGGAACTACTATTCCTTCAAACATACCCATTTTTGCTTTCCGGGATAATGTTCTCGACTTCCACACATTCTTCAAGGCTCCCAAAATTTTCGCCCCCTCCCCCACCCTATGATCCACTTCCGCTCCCATGGTTCCATCCGCTGACAGATCCACTCCCAGATATCTAAAACACTTCTCTTCCTCCATATATATATATATATATATATATATATATATATATATATATATATATATATATATATATATTTTTTTTTTTTTTCAGGATGTGTGTATGTGTGGGATGAGTGGTTTGAAGTCAGACTTTTCCTGTGTTGGTATATATTCATCTGCAGGAAATCATGCACAAGAGTGATAACGCTTGTCAACAAAACTGAAATTTTATTTCTTCTTATTTTAGGGTAGATTTGCCTTTCATTACCTGAGAAATCTGGCATTTTTGGATTTCCATATTTATAGTTACAGTCACTGGCAGCCATATTGCTGTGAATTTAATGGTGTTCTTGTCTCAGCAGAGTTCCAGTTGCACCTGCAGCTACTGAGCACATTGTCCTTCTACGGTACAGGCCGATGTGAGACGGCAGAAGCCATTCTGGGCGCCGACGGCACTAAAGTTCAGTCCGTCATCCGTGACGTCTCCATGGGCATCTGTAACTCGTTGAGAGAACGGTATCTCTCCTTCCCAGATAACTACGAGCTCTCCACCTTCCAGGATGACTTTTACAATGTAGCCGACATCCGCCAAATCATTGGCTGTGTGATCGACTTGTGCGTCCCAATCAATGTCAACATAGGTCGGGAGATGGGTGTGAACGATGAACGCTACGGGGAGCAGGTCATGAAAGTTCTGGCTGTCTGTGGACCGCAGGGACAGATAACCCATGTCATAGTGCAGACTCACGATGTCTACTATGACTGGCAGATATTCTGTGAGAGTATGCTCCTCACGACCCTCACCATGGGAGAGTACGGACAAGTCGTCCTTCTAACGGATGGGTCTTACCCCATCCATCCTTTCCTCCTCAGACCCACCGATGCTCAGTCCCCTGCCTCGCTGGAGTTATTCAATTTATGTCACTTCGTGACATGGCAATCAACTAAGAAAAAATTCGATGAGATGATGACCAGGTTCCCCTGCCTAACCAACAACATGGATCCGATATACCCGACGAATGTGGATGTTGTGATGGCCTGCGCCGTCTTGCACAATGTCAGCTTGCGGTGTAGGACGCCTTTGCCTGTCTCCGGGCCAAGGGAGCCTGACCCTGACCCAGACGTAGATCAGGCACAGCAGCAAAACGACTCCTACCACATGGAAGAATGAGACGGTGTCATCATTATTTCACTCTAAAAATGTCTCATCAGACAGCAGTTTCCAGAATGGTTTGGTGTATTTGGGATATATTTTACCCTTCTGTTGCCTCGCTTAAGAAACGATTGAAAGTATAATTATGTGTAACACGTACTGAAACAAACATTTTCCTGTATCTATCGTCTAAACTTAGCCACGTTGTGAGTTTATACCAATGTAGAACATTGTTTTGAATATCTTATGTTGTCATTAACTTAAGGCCAGTGGTTCACGATCAGAATCTTTTATCGGACGACCCATTTCAGTTTTCCAACAATATAACCTAATTTGTGGTCTAATATGTATCAGACTTAAAAAACAAGGGTAAATGAAGGTATTAGGGATGTTAAACATGGCAGACAGAGCAAAACAACTTTAGGTTTGACAACACTCAGAACGCGGGGAAGCTGCCTACCTCAGAACAGATATATTTGACAGCCTTGGAGAAGCCTCGTTGGCTTCCCAATCCCAACAACAGTTCTCGGGGATCCCCACCTGGGATCGAGACCCCCATGCTTGGGAACCTCTTAGATGTCTATACATCTTTTATGTTGGATACAAAAAACTTTTTGTATCTGAGACAAAATTTGTTTCTTAAATACTCTTGTCTCATTCCCTTGTATTTAAGTCCTTTCTGTTTTAGAATGTACATGAAGATTCGCCTACCTTTTGATAGTAGTCAAAACATTTGATTGTACGTGTGGAGAGTGATATTCTAGTTATTTCTGCCATTGTCTTCACACAGATAAGCTTTTGACCAAGAAATGCGATGTTTATACACTTGGTTTTTATTCTGGGGATTGGAACAACACCAGTAACCAGTAGGTAAACTCACCCTTCACTGTTATCAAGGAAAGACTCATCTGTAAACTAGTATGGAGAGAGAGGTTATGGACAAACCCACAACAGACTAACGCTATTTATATGTTCCTGTAAGGCCGAATGTTTTTGAAGAGTGACAAGCTGTAAATCATATCCTTTTATTAAACTGTATTTGTATATACTCATTTGAAGCAATGTTAAGTAACGCTATTATGTATGTTATTACAGAGGACAGTACTAACTGTATTAAAGATTGAAGTATATTCTTGTCTTTAATTATAGCAGCGCATTATCTGAAAATACTCTATAAAACCCAGATTTTATCACTAAAGTATGCTTGCTATCAATATATATATATATATATATATATATATATATATATATATATATATATATATATATATATATATATATATATACATATATATATATATACATGCAGGAGGGTGAAAGGCGGGCAAGGAATAGAGCGAATTGGATCGATGTGGTATACCGGGGTCGACGTGCTGTCAGTGGATTGAATCAGGGCATGTGAAGCGTCTGGGGTAAACCATGGAAAGTTCTGTGGGGCCTGGATGTGGAAAGGGAGCGGCGGTTTCGGGCATTATTACATGACAGCTAGAGACTGAGTGTGAACGAAGGGGGCCTTTGTTGTCTTTTCCTAGCGCTACCTCGCACACCTGAGGGGGGAGGGGGATGTTATTCCACGTGTGGCGAGGTGGCGATGGCAATGAATAAAGCAGTGTGAATTGTGTGCATGTGTATATATGTATGTCTGTGTGTGTATATATATGTGTACATTGAAATGTATGGGTATGTATATTTGCGTGTGTGGACGTGTATGTATATACATGTGTATGGGGGTGGGTTGGGCCATTTCTTTCGTCTGTTTCCTTGCGCTACCTCGCAAACGCGGGAGACAGAAAAAAAAAAAAAAAAAAAAAAAAAAATATATATATATATATATATATATATATATATATATATATATATATATATATATTATATGTATATATACGCTACTTGGCATTCCTCAAGGTGGAGTACTTAGCCCCACTTTGTTCAATGTACGAATCAATGAATTACTGAAATCGATTCCACGGTGTCCCAGAAATATCACTATTAGTTATGCTGATGATATCTTGTACATACCAAAACATATCGTGAAATGCAAACTATTCTTAACCTGCATACACATAGCCTGCGAAAGCCGTGGCTTCATCATTTCTGCAGAAGAAAAAAAGGTCTTTATTAAACGAATTAGTAACGGAAAGGAGTAGACCATCTAAGTTGACAGTTGGTGGAAACCCGTTTGACTATGTCTCCTTTAAATATCTTAGTGTTTCAGTCCCTTGTGTACAGCTAGTGTGCAAAAAAACTAAATCAACAATGCACAGAGAGACTCAGATCTCTTAAAGCTGGTTGCAGGGTACAATCCTAATTATGATACAAATATCAGAATTGTTAGAATGATGTACTTACTTACATTAATCTAATAGATTACCCCGCACCAGTTTTGGTCCTACACAACAGCAAAGGTATCAACAGACTTGAAAAAATTAGAAATTTAAGCCTTAAGAATCATAGTTAGGTTGTCCAAAGTCCACTGAAGTACTCAACATGCAGAAAGAACCTGGTATTCCCAGCAGTGAAGAGAGAATACTTGAAATCAGTCTTATGACTGAAACTTTTGCGTGGTGATCCAGATAGTGTTGTCTCTAAAGAAGTGTTAAACCATATTTGCCATGGCAAAAGTGTAATTAAATGGATCCAGATAACAACCAACCACACGACAATGTTTGGTGTACATAATTTGTATAAGATTAGGAAGCAGCAGCATTTTCCTGCCTCCCTGGCAGGTAAGTCCCTTTGACGTCACTACACCTACTTATCCACCCAAGAATCTAATTACTTATAATCTTCACTTTCAACACTTAACCAAGACAAGCGCTCTTGAACATATACAGAAACTCCGGACTGACGATAACATAGCTCAGTGCATCTATACTGACGGTTCTCGCGACTCTGCCTGCCACTGGGAGGGCAGGCAGTGCTGCTTGCTGCCATAGTGATCCAGCCTCATGGTAACAGATTAGAGAAAAATGTTAGAATAAACAACTACAACTTGAATTGTTCACCATACGCTCTTGGGCTGGTAGAAATCCCTGCCGTAGACAGTTAATTATCTCTGATTCTTTATCTTCACTAATTGGCCTCTAACAACCTGAGATCATAATGTAACATGCTGGTCTCTGAAGCTAGACACAAATACTCAGACATTATTGGTCAAGGGATTCAAATCAAATTGTTATGGATTCCCTCTCATATAGGCCTCCGTGAGCATGAGAAAGCTGATGCTTTACCCAAAGTTGCACTTAGTAAAGGTGATGTTGAAAACGATATTGGGTTGTCAATTTGAAGCCTTAAAAACTGTAATTAGAAAGGAACGAGTTCAGATGAGCACAAGCAGAAACATTTTCCATCACAGTGAAACGTGTAAGCTAGAAAATGTATATGGAGTAACTTTATAAGATCAGCAGATTACATGATGTTGTAACTGCGAGATTAAGGCTAGGCGATAGGTACTTGGAGCTTTGGCCTAACTGGAGATGTTAACCATGTGAATTGTCAAGTTTGTGGTCAAAGATTTCGACACAACTAGAACACTGTGTCTCACATTGTGAAAAAATAGAGCCTTTTAGGGATATATCCAAACAAACCCTGCAAGAGATGTCACAACACATTGTTAATAACGAGATACCTGAAATTTTGAGTTTACATCCACTTTTTGCATATGAAATTATGTAATATATGTATTGAAATACGAACTGCAACATCTAATGTTATATCAACCCACTAGGGTCTGACTAAGACCCTTTGTGACCCCTGTAATCCTTTTTGCTCTACCGCTCACAGGGTGATCATGGGGTGCGCAAATCAAATCAGATCAAAAAGAAGCAGAAAATCTAAGGATGGAAGTTTAGAAAGCAAAGATTTTTGACAAGCCCTGTCGGTCACTCTGGAGATGTGGGTTACAAAGAAAAAAAAATCATACAAAAATCCTTTAGGACAAAAAAATTCACATACGGGAGAACCCCCCCAACAGGCCGTGTTAGTGATCACTGAAGGAATGAATGAAATTATAAGTGCTTAGGGGGAAAAAAAGTGAGATTAAGGGATACTTTCAAAAGACTTTGAATCCAGTAGAAATGAAAGCGGTGGGACGATGGTTTAGAAGGGTTAGATCGGTGTATACAAAAGCCATGATGTGTAAGTATAACCTAGTCATGAAGAGTAAAAAAAAAAAAGCTCGGTACATTATACAGCAGTGTAATAAGAACTATGGCAGTATGGCGAGATTTTTGACTTGCCTGATCGGAAAATTGGGTTGTGATATTCAGTTCATATTGATGTAAGGTAATGAGAATGAATCATGGCATCAACCGATCGCTCTCCAGAGACGTTGACTAGGAGGAATATGACAAAGGAGTTTCTCTTTGTAAAGGATATAGGAACAGTGTAAGCTTATGACCACATAAATACAAATAGCAGGTTGTTAGAGATAGGTTGCCTCGTTGGCGTATATTAAAACAGTTCAGTTGTATGGCTAATGACATGTAATTTTATAGCAGGTTGTTAGAGATAGGTTGCCTCGCTGGCGTATGTTAAAACAGTTCAGTTGTATGGCTAATGACATGTAATTTTAAATCGATGCAACTATTAAACCCCAGCTGGACCTTGCTCCCCTTAATTAATCACTGCGAGTGGAGAAAAGCGTTAATTTAGGGACGTTAGCATTGTTCCATTATCGTGTCTTAAGTTCTTCTGTAGTGGGATGGTAAAAGACTGAGAGGAGTACAGACATACACGTATCGCCACAGTGCTTTATTAAGAACGTGAATGAATATATTCAAATAGTGCAAGATTACGGAAAGAGGGGTGAGGCAACGCAAGTGAGATGAGGATGGCAGGGTACATGTGGTGCTAGTGTTGATAGTGGGAGTTTAATAGGCGTTTCGCAGAACTGAGGTGGATGCCGGGTCTCATGGAGCTTCTGCAGAAGGGAGGAGGCGTTGCCGAATTCCTGGGTTATTGGGCGGTTGCCACTGTGATTTGTGCTGGAGGAGGGCTTGGGCCATACGTCCCTACAACTCGAAACAGGCGTTGACATTGTTCCACGTGAAGTGTACCGAAGATTAGGAGTTAATCTTAGGATCAGACACCATAATATCCCCGCAGGAAAGCGATAATCTGGGAGTTACATCATGGATTTTTATTCGGATGCAGGACGCATGGAGGTGCTACAGACAAAGTACGCTCCTTGACTGACACTAATAGCTGTCGCAGGGATATTATTGTGATGCTGACAAGTTCAGCACGTAACTACAAAGTCCATTATGGTGGACCCATTAAAGATTATGACCCGTAGCGAAGGTCAGGACTGAAAGTCTTTCTTCACTGTCATGCATCCACAGTCAGCGGCCCAGGTTTGGGTTTGCTTGGTTAGTTGGTGTCATGCGAAGTCCCCTGTCTCTTATGACAGCGGCCCAGGCACGGTTTCATCACGAAGTTAAAAGTCGCTTTTAGAGAAATGTGCAAATGTATTCGTGTGGAGTGACATTGGATCATGTTGTCAAAGATCTAGGAGCAATAATTGTCAAGACCACTTTCCATCTTGAAGACTACATTTCAAGTGTCATTATCGAATTTGATAAGTTTAGGAAAAAACAGCTCAAGCAACCGGTGGGCAATGAACAAATAGAATTCAACATCAATGCATATTTTCGGAAAAATCTTAATAGGCACCATAAAAAGGCCTACGAACAATGTAAAAGTATCATAGGGTAAGTACTAGTTACTTAATCGCTTGAATGTCTGTCTACAAAACTACAGGATGGATATTCCAAGGATATGTATGAGTGTAGATCTTCCTCCCTGTACTGTCCAAATAAGTAATTACGGAGTTAAATCTACATGCACTTAGATAATTATATACTCTGGTTCTTCAACAGCGTCATGGCAGAACAAGTATAGCTAGTGTACCTCCTTTCGTTTTGTACGTAAACTAATGAAACTGTGAGGAAACGCATTATATCGTCCACTGTGGCTGTAAGCTTCATCCATGTATATAATCTATTGATATATTACCATTACACAACGTACAATTCAATATCAAATGTAAAATCATTGTAAGACATTTTAATGGAACTCGTATCAGCCGGGACGGATCTACGCTGTCAAACGTATGAGATTCCCTAAAAGTAGCGTATTTGATACCATTGAAGTACAGTTATAATACTTTTAGCTAGAGTTATATAAAAAAGCAAACACCAAAATAAATTAGATGATACTGATACCTAAAAAAGTGAGTAGAAATAACTCTTAAATTACGAATGTGGCGTTGGTTGACAGCCGTGGTTGAGAACAACGACACCAGGTTTTGAGTCACGCAATTCACAGTCTCGCAACCGCTACGAATAGATCCAGAGGGTAGTCAGCATCGCAGTGTTACGATGGTGTATGGTGTCGTTTTGCCTCATACGAGAAATGATGTACATCTCTACGTGGCCTGTGAATCCAAGGAAAGGGAGAGAATTTTGAGAAAAATCAATGTGATTGTGACTGAATGTTACTCATATTTAGGTATGAAAATGAAGTGTATAGGAGAAAATGGGCGAAATCTGAGAATAGAAATCATTTAAATAATGTGTCTGAGTCAAAAGGTTGTGTGAGTCCCAGCTTGTCATTTTATTAGAAAAAAATTAATTTGACTAAATGAATACAGCGTTACAGTGCTACATCATACATAACAAACTACGCACAACTGTGTTGTTAATCTTTAGGAATTAGTGGGAAACAAACGTCGTTCAATCATAGTGTAATTGAAGGTCTTAGATGGGAGTCCGATAAGAATGTGGTCGTGGAGGAGGGCGGGCATCGGTATCCCAAGGTTCATTTTGAGGCCCAAGCTCCTTTTCTTTCTGTTCCTCTCTCCCTCTGTCTCTGTCTGTTTCTTTTTTTTTTTTTAAACGTTAATCGTAAACCATGGTCCTTGCTTCGTCATCGTGGCATGCGTTATTACAGAGTATTTCCGCTCGGCTGGCCTTGCCTGCTTGTTTGTTCGCTCGTCTGCCTGGGATCGGCACTCGATTGGTCATCGTCCCACAGACCGAACAACTCATTCAGTAGACTTCAAACTGCCCTGAGGTCAGTTTGTGTGTCAAGATCAACGGACTTAGTACGAGGACACTGGCAGCGAGGGCGCCTTTAGCAAGGAAATTAGATTCTAATGCATTCACTGAACTTTTTATTAGCCGTAAAGACAGCATACTGTATAGTGTTTCGTGTGTATATGACGATTGATACGTTAATATGAATTGAAATAGTTATTATATTTCTATTTCTTTACATATATGGCAGATATTGTATTTCATGCTTTACATTATTACGTTTACCGAGAACTTTAAACGACAGTGCTGTCATTTTGCTTTATTTTGACACTGCCTTCTCAATGTAGTTTCTTCTTTAGTGAGTAAACGAGAGGAGTGCGAGATACAAGTTTAATAGCCCATGCTCGTTCTCTGCACCATATTTACTAGTGAATGACAATATTGACAGGTGATAGTATAAAAGAGGTCAAAATGAAAATACATATTGATGTATGTATGGTACAGACCGTAACTCGTTGGAAAGTTCCCGATACAGTAGAATATCTCCAAGAGCACCCATGTGAATGGTTGCATTGTGCTCAAGGTCTCTGTAATAAGAATGCTTGACATCACAGTATTTAGGGTCCTGAGTATTTTAGTATCATTGTGTATGTATGAAGCAGAGCAGAGCCGACACTCGAAATGGTTGGGTGAGTTTATTGACTTGTTAAACCTAAACTCTTATTTCTTCAGCTTTTCTCTTGTGTTATATTTACATGAATTATGTATCCCTGGGGATAGGGGATTAAGAATACTTCCCACGTATTCCCTGCGTGTCGTAGAAGGCGACTAAAAGGGGAGGGAGCGGGGGGCTGGAAATCCTCCCCTCTCTTTTTTTTTTTTTTTTATTTTTCCAAAAGAAGGAACAGAGAATTGGGTCAGGTGAGGGTATTCCCTCAAAGGCCCAGTCCTCTGTTCTTAACGCTACCTCGCTAATGCGGGAAATGGCGAATAGTTTGAAAGAAAGAAAAGATGTAGCAGCAATAGATAGACTGTATAACTACAGATACGTACATTTGTGTATTTGATAATCAAACCCAGTAACATTTGTACATTAAAACTGATATCAATTGTTTGCAGTATTAACCAATGGAACTATTTGAGATTAATTACCCTGAACATTTTCATTTTTCAGAAAATGGAAGCTACACACGTAGAACGATAACGGATATTCAAGTGCATTATATACATTGAGTGTATGGTCTTAGAACTATTTGTATCTTTCGATTGATGGTTATAACGATGATGATTGCTTTTATGACCCTTGCAGCCAATAGGCAACAGACTTATATCATGGAGGAGGTTGCGAAAGAGGACGCAGGGGCAACAATGAAGGCTGTACGACCAGGGGTGAACTTACAACCATTCTACTCTAGAATCATCAAAGGAAGGTAAGATAACTGCATTGCAAAAAAAATTGAGTGAATGGTCATTGCGATATATTAGCTCGAACGTGCAAGTCAAGCATCTTGACAGACTGAGAGGTTATAGACAGATCTCGTACAGACCTGCTATACAAATGAGATCAATGTATACTAACTATAGGGTTTCCCAGCAAAGATATTTGCAAAGAGGTTCCTCACACTAATCTTAATCGAGGCATGTGAACTTGCTGAATGTTACCTAATACGGCCTTGCCTTTGCTTTATATTAATATTGTTAGTGAAAACTATTGCGAACCTGTGCGTTCATTCTCACGAACCTGGGTTTTCGTTGTGTTTATGATAAGAGAATTTGTATGCTTAGATAAGCCCCATGGTGACCTGGGAGGTCCCAAGAGATTGCTCGACCTGTTCCACGTATACTCTTGTGATCTCACACACCTCAAGTCAGGTGGCCAAGATTCGCGGTGCATGTCGCAAGCGACAGCTAATTACTTCTTAGGTCTTATGGTCAAGTGACCCGGGGTCAGCCACGAGGTCATGCATGGGAAAGTTCGCCTCCACCCATTCTGGTTGTGTCATCAGAGATGCAGCAGGGCTGGGACGTTAGATAGTATGAGGGCCGGACCATAGGTCTCCTTCAGCCAATCACGTCGGGATGAGGGCGTGGCAATAAGTCTTTTGACCAATCAAGGGCAATTGTGGTCTTTCCGACCTATCGTAGCCGTAGGTGGCGGGTTAAGGCGTGGCTAGCTGTTCCCGTTTGGCGGTTCCTTCGGATAAACGGCTCAGACGATAGAGCCGGTTCCTTCAGCAGACCCGTGACCAGAAAGATAATGGAGGCTTTCCTTGTCTCGAACCCCTTAGCCATCGAACTTGTCATAGAATTGCCCAACGAATAAGTTTTTTGTATTATGCTTTTAATAGTCAACTTGCCATAAAGGGAAGAGATCTCCTGGTCTGAAATCTTGTCTGGAATGTAGAATGTGGAATATTGAAGAATTAATTAAAGTGTTTGTACCCGATTAATGTCTTTGTTATCTTGTATTCTTATTTCTTGTATTTGTGTAGATTTAACCGTGGTGTTTGTTTTTATCTCATAACGTTAAGATAGCGTTATCCAGAGTGCATGATTAATATACTTGACGGTCCTTCCCAGTAGGATTTGTGACAGAACATATTACCTGAAATGTGAGGCTCTATTGTTGAGATATTGATAAAGGAACCTAATCTTATCTTTGTAATGGACTGCGCATTTCTCAAAAAAAAAAAAAAGCGACATTTCAGCCTAGAATTCCTGTGATAAAGTGGCTGCTCAAACTTTTCAAGTCAATTGTACTTATTACAATCCCTATGGGTTTAACACAACATTTATATAAACATAATGAAACTTGAAACTTCAACTTAGCTAAGTGGCTATGAGACGGCTATGCTTTTCTAGCCAGTTTGGCTAGAATGTGAAATGGTACCTTGGCAACCCTGACGTAAACAAAGTCTCACCCGATCAGCTGCGTTGGTCGGTGTCTGGCGCGGCTGTGGTGAGACCAAGCCGGGGGGGAGAATCTGTTATCCCTTCCTCTCTCTGTTTTTTTTTTGGGGGAGATGTGATATTACACAATATAGTCGCATCATGGCAGCTGAGGTTAAATTGGTGCTTGCAGGTATCCTGAGCGCCTTGCTGGCCTCTGGGATATACGAGCATGTGTGGAACCTAGAGCCAAACAAATGTGAGATGACGTACATGTACCAACGACCAGAGTTCATTGTAAGTTTTACAGATGGCTGATGTGATAGGTGTCGTTAATTCCTTGTGGGTATAAAGATTACCAGAAAGCCATTAACATTTCACGTGTTTCACTTCTTTACCAGAAATGACAAGTGGGACGTAAGATAAAATGGAACCTCATTCGGTACCAGAAGGAAGAAGTTTAGTGCTGAAATATATAGGTTGGAAATGGAAAAGAATGGCGGAATGACAATTTATGGAAGCTGATTGATAGAGATATTAAGTATGTTAGATTAGTGGTGGATTAATGGTTAGTGGGGAGGGTGGGTGCAAATTTATGGAAGTTGATTGATAGAGATATTAATTAGATTAGTGTTGGATTAATGGTTAGTGGGGAGGGTGGGTGCATATAAGTAGTGCGTTTATTTTTGCCAATACATAAACGTTCAACATATTTGAATATGTTACCGAGGATAGCACATAAAGCATGTATATATACATTTACTCATTCTTACTGTGGTCCTCATTATACGTTCAAAACGAGCCTATGAACACACATGAATCAGTCCATACCTCTGCTGATTTGTGAACTATTTTATTGTTATTGTTGCAACTCATTTGTTCTTGGGAAAACCATTTATGATATGCATATGTTCGTCCATATTTCAACTGCTCTGATCTGTCTTCTATTGGGAGTACACTTACCATGCTAAATTGGGTGATTTTCTGGAAAACAGACGCCTCCTTTGTAGACGATAGAAATGGAAAAAATTCTACCAAGGCATCTTTACAATGTATAGAGGTGATATATGGCATGGGATTTTTATTGTAGCAACTGTGACTCCATCAATTTTAAGTTTTTGTAAATTGGCTATGGCTTTGAAGGAGAGGGAAATTGTGGAGTAAAAACATATGAAGGAGAGGGAAATTGTGGAGTAAAAACCCTCAAAAGTTAATGCTGGATAATTTAAATGATGCATTTGTAATACATTCATTGAAATTTTGTTAAAAGTAAATGAACAAGAGGGATGCCTATCTTGTCCTGATGCCATTTTCTACTGTCTTCATGCTATGTGCAAGGACATTAAGAAAGTGACTGTCCAATGGATTGCTTACCAAAAATATTTACCTGGCACTTGTTCATATTCTATAGAGATTTATTGTTTGTATGTCAGTATACAGACCTATGATGTAATAAAACAAGAAAATTTGCTTGAGTGTAGAAATGCCTATTATTTGTTAATATGCCTATCAGTGAATGCTGCTATGCCGTGCAATGTTTGAATGTGACAATCCAAGTTTTGCAAATGTTAGACGAGTCCTAATATCAACATAGATTTAGGCCCTGAATTTATGCTTCGAGATTTCTCCCGCAAAAGGTTCTGTTGTTACATCTATCTAGGCATTGAACTTTGTTACATTCCCAGCAAGCCAAAAACATGACAGATAAGTGGTGTAGTGTACATGTTTTTCATAAGAATATGTAACAGTATCAAGGATTTCTTCACTGATGCAGTCTTTAAATGTTCTAGTTGCATATTGTTTGATTTCCACATTTTATAGTATTAGTATTTAACTGTACATTTTCCCTATCACTCATTACTGATTGCTTGTGAATTATTTAGTATCAAAAGATAGATTTATTGGGTAGTTAAGCAAAGTCCCATACTTATATCATTCCTTACAGTAGCAACATAGATTCCATAAGAAAAAAACCAAGATATCAAACTTATAAAAGTGGCATCTTCTTTCTAGACTTTAATCCTAAGTTGATCATAGCCAGTATTTGTACTTGTAAGAGCATTAAGCATACATCTTTTAATATTATTTTGTATTACATGCATCCTACCCTTCAATTTAGAAACACTACTATACCTTGATGAACAAACAAGAAGTCATTGAGTTTTTATTGTGAAATTGGAAGTGTTTCGGCATAGAAGTTTGAGTTTGCATGAACTATTTTTTTTTTATTATACTTTGTCGCTGTCTCCCGCGTTTGCGAGGTAGCGCAAGGAAACAGATGAAAGAAATGGCCCAACCCCCCCCATACACATGTATATACACACGTCCACACACACACATATACATAGCTACACAGCTTTCCATGGTTTACCCCAGACGCTTCACATGCCTTGATTCAATCCACTGACAGCACGTCAACCCCGGTATACCACATCACTCCAATTCACTCTATTCCTTGCCCTCCTTTCACCCTCCTGCATGTTCAGGCCCCGATCACACAAAATCTTTTTCACTCCATCTTTCCACCTCCAATTTGGTCTCCCTCTTCTCCTCGTTCCCTCCACCTCCGACACATATATCCTCTTGGTCAATCTTTCCTCACTCATTCTCTCCATGTGCCCAAACCATTTCAAAACACCCTCTTCTGCTCTCTCAACCATGCTCTTTTTATTTCCACACATCTCTCTTACCCTTACGTTACTCACTCGATCAAACCACCTCACACCACACATTGTCCTCAAACATCTCATTTCCAGCACATCCATCCTCCTGCGCACAACTCTATCCATAGCCCACGCCTCGCAACCATACAACATTGTTGGAACCACTATTCCTTCAAACATACCCATTTTTGCTTTCCGAGATAATGTTCTCGACTTCCACACATTCTTCAAGGCCCCCAGAATTTTCGCCCCCTCCCCCACCCTATGATCCACTTCCACTTCCATGGTTCCATCCGCTGCCAGATCCACTCCCAGATATCTAAAACACTTCACTTCCTCCAGTTTTTCTCCATTCAAACTCACCTCCCAATTGACTTGACCCTCAACCCTACTGTACCTAATAACCTTGCTCTTATTCACATTTACTCTTAACTTTCTTCTTCCACACACTTTACCAAACTCAGTCACCAGCTTCTGCAGTTTCTTACATGAATCAGCCACCAGCGCTGTATCATCAGCGAACAACAACTGACTCACTTCCCAAGCTCTCTCGCTCTCTCATCCCCAACAGACTTCATACTTGCCCCTCTTTCCAAAACTCTTGCATTTACCTCCCTAACAACCCTATCCATAAACAAATTAAACAACCATGGAGACATCACACACCCCTGCCGCAAACCTACATTCACTGAGAACCAATCACTTTCCTCTCTTCCTACACATACACATGCCTTACATCCTCGATAAAAACTTTTCACTGCTTCTAACAACTTTCCTCCCACACCATATATTCTATAACCTTCTACAGAGCATCTCTATCAACTCTATCATATGCCTTCTCCAGATCCATAAATGCTACATACAAATCCATTTGCTTTTCTAAGTATTTCTCACATACATTCTTCAAAGCAAACACCTGATCCACACATCCTCTACCACTTCTGAAACCACACTGCTCTTCCCCAATCTGATGCTCTGTACATGCCTTCACCCTTTCAATCAATACCCTCCCATATAATTTACCAGGAATACTCAACAAACTTATACCTCTGTAATTTGAGCACTCACTCTTATCCCCTTTGCCTTTGTACAATGGCACTATGCACGCATTCCGCCAATCCTCAGGCACCTCACCATGAGTCATACATACATTAAATAACCTTACCAACCAGTCAACAATACAGTCACCCCCTTTTTTAATAAATTCCACTGCAATACCATCCAAACCTCCTGCCTTGCCGGCTTTCATCTTCCGCAAAGCTTTCACTACCTCTTCTCTGTTTACCAAATCAGAAGTTTGAGTTTGCATGAACTATGATAAGTAAATTAGAAATGAGTGTCACCTGATAATGATTGGTCAAACATTATGCCTAATAGGGTACCTGTGACTTTGTTTCATTTTCATTGCATAGTACCTTAATGGAATCAACATTATTTCCTTCTGTTTTTGAGGCTCCTGAAGCACTCAGGAAGCAGGCTATGTCCACTGGTCAGGACCACAGGTCATAAAGTATTGTGATGTTTGTGCAGAAAGTGCAGGGCAGTTGAGTCGTAAGTACTCAGTGTCTTCTGCATAATAGTTGCATCATAGGCATAAATGGTCTTGGGATATATTGAAATATTTTTTTAATGTTGTAATGAGTGATGCCAAGAGCATAAGCATGAAAGTGTGACTCTTGTTTGCCTAGGTTTTGGTTACTGATAAGTGTATGTCTGGTGGGTTAGGGTTTAAGACTGAGTTGGGAGGTCAGTTATTGTACTTGTTAGGTTATTTCATTGTGTATATGTTTTGTCTGTGTTCTGTCTTTTAGGTTGGGGGAATCTGTGAGTAGTTGGTACTAAAGTGTAAGGCAAGGAGGGTAAGCTTTTTTTTCTACCTGGAGGTTGATTAGTTATATAGAGTGGTTAGGCGAGAGGGTTATAGTGCTTTTGCATAGAATTGAGTGCCTGGCATGTTGAGCTGGCACTGTATTAGGAGGAACTTTGCTTCATTGTGAGGTGTTGAGTGTTTTTGGTTGCTAGGCAGCCATTGATTGCTCTGAGTGCACTGTTTTGTGTAGTTTTCTGCTTGTTCTGTTAGCTTTTGAGAGGCTGGAAGACCAAACAGATGAAGTATAGTTTATACAGGATGCATTGTTTTTATAGGATGTTGAGTTTTTTATTCTTTATGTCCAAATATAGTGCCAGTTCATGTTCTTAGAGCATTTATTGTAATTGTTCCTTTTGTGTTGATGTTACTGGTATGAAGGGTGAATGTTGTGTATGTCATTCATGATGCCTAGAATGGTTGGTGTTATCCTATCCTTGCATCTTTTGAAGAAGTGTTCTGTCTACGTCATTAAGTATTTTAAGAACTTAAAGGTTGTGCTCAGGTCACCTCTTATTCTTCTCTCTTCCTTGATGGACAAATGTAAGGTCTCTGTAACCCACCTTTTTAATTTTGGTACAATCTGTAAGAAATAGGTCTAGAGATATTAAGCTGTAGGAATTTATGACAAGGTTGCTCTGTGATGTCCATGGAGTATGGACATTCCAGTCTTTGTGGGATTTTGTTTGTTAATTTTGTCTGTTGACCATCATTGCAGCCTATAATGCTTCCAGCACAAGTGGCCAAACAGTTCCCATATTATGGTGTGTATGCATATGGGGAAGGTAACTACTCCAAGATTCTGAGGAAGGGTGTATACTCGGGTATTCCAGTTCTCTTCATACCTGGCAACAGTGGTTCCCACAAGCAAGGTAAGTGATTTATTTAAATTTGTGGCAGTCTTGCAGGGCTGCCAAGAGCTGATACAGGCCTTGGGGGAGGATTGACATATTATAGCTTACTTTGGCCACCCTGGAGATGGGGCTAGGTGATGGAAAGATTGCAAAAAAAGAAAAAAAGATAATCTTTGTGGTCACATTATTAATATTTTTGAATTTTATCCTTCACCTATTCCAAGCTCCCAAGAGGC
Source organism: Panulirus ornatus (assembly GCF_036320965.1). Lineage (NCBI taxonomy): Eukaryota > Metazoa > Arthropoda > Malacostraca > Decapoda > Palinuridae > Panulirus > Panulirus ornatus. The sequence continues at coordinate 97,297,817 of NC_092225.1, forward strand.
CTGGTGCCCTAGGTATTTTGCCCCAGTTTCCCTGGGCCTGTATTCTTGAACATAATTGCTTGCTCAGATGATTAGTTAGTTGTAGGTGTAGTTTAGGTGCTAAGACATGTGAAAGTTTTGCAATAAAAAGGAATAATAAATTTTGGTAGAAGAAAAGATGGGTAGGATTAATTCTAAAATAGTTTTGAATAAGAAATTTTCCATGCAGTCCTACAATCTGATATTATTTTGAACAGGAAATTTTCCATGTAATCCTATAGTATGATTTTGAACGGGAAATTTTCCATGCAATCCTAATAGAATAGTTTTGAACAGAAAATTTTCCATACAGTAATTATGAATTGGAAATTTTCCTGCAGTAATTATGATTTGGAAATTTCCCTGCAACGCTAGTGGAATACTTTTGAGCAAGAAATTTTCCTTGCAGTCGTGGTAGAATAGTTTTGAACAGGAAATTTTCCATGCAGTCTTATTAAAAAAGATTAAAGTAGGACAGAAAGATGGCTGCATATTTCACAAATGGGAAATGGAATTGATAGTAATGAAAAGGAAATATATGGAATGTTATCAGAAAGCATGGAGCTGTTCCGTGTACAACCTTTAATAGTATTTGTCTAAACATTTTAAACACCTCATTCACACACTACTGCATTCCTACATTCACTGCACTTCCATCTAAGCTTTCATTTACCTTCATTTCATACTCCTCCCTGCATTTTTTCTGATTCATTTTCTTGCTTTCCACCACTTTACCTCTCCCGTCTTCCTTACACCATAATTCCACTTCCTCCTGATCCTCATCCCCACAAGAACTGTGAAATGGTCAGAGTCTCTAAAGAATCCTCTCATGACTGTAGCATCTAGTTCGGCCTTTCTCAAAATTTTTTGCTCTTCACTTCCATCATTCTTCTAACATTTATATCTGTGGATCATTTTGTGTTGAAAAAAAGGTGTTTGCAAGGAATAAACCCTTTCAGCACAAATGTCCACCAGATAACTTCCATTCTTATTTACTCCAGGCACTCCCCTCATACCAACTATCTCACCAATTTCATCATATCCCACTTTCACATTCCTATTACCCAATATGACCTTGTTTCTTTCATTCTCAAAATTCATTCATATGGTCATTCAAACTTCTCCAGAAAAGCTTCATTTCATCCTTATCTCATACAGTCTTCATATTCGCAGGTGCATATACACATACCCATGCATACTTCACAATTCCAATCTTTCCTTTCGCCCACACTATTCTTGATTCATTCGATCCATGCTCTGTAACACCCTCCCATACTCTTGGTGATAGCAGAATTGCGCATCCTTTTTTTCCTCTTCCCTGATAATTTTCACTCATTCTTGTCCAAAGCACACTTCCATGCCCTCTCATAACTTGCATTTATCATTTCCACTTTCACTCCACACACCCAAGGAGATGAGTTTCCCCAATCCCTAGCAAATACATGCTAAAACTTTTAAACCTCTCTACAGTCTCCCTCCTTTTGCTCTCATCATAAAGAAACTATTGAGGCTCTATGGTGGCTCACTTGCCACTCCTCAACCTACAAAAAGTTTTACTAATCTCTCAAGAGAACAGTTGTCTGAGGACCAGATGGAATTCCTTAATCTTGGAATCAATTGTCACCTAGCCCCAAAATATGAACAGGCTAACAAGAAGGCAGAACTTGTTATCCTCTGTGATGATTTATGTAAATTACATAGAGATTTGCAGCAACAGTTACATGCTGAGAATACCAAAAACAGGCATTGCCCTTCGAAAGGACTACTTGCACCACGTTTACGGGATGCAGTGAATAACGGTTATGTAATAATAGAGGATTGTTGTCAGACTTGCAGACAAATCTGACACTTATGTCATCTTTGACTGTAATGATTACCTAGAGGAATGTGAGACCATACTGCAAGATCCAACAAAATTTTAACAGATTTCCAGAAACTTCACAGATAGTCTATATGTATGTATTTTTGTATGTGCATATATGGGTATTTATGTATATATATGTGTATACGAGTGGATGGGGCATTCTTTGTCTGTTTCCTGGTGCTACTTTGCTGACGTGGGAAATGGTGATCAAGTATAATAAAAATTATTATTATTATTATTTTTTTTTTGCTTTGTCGCTGTCTCCCACGTTTGTGAGGTAGCGCAAGGAAACAGACGAAAGAAATGGCCCAACCCACCCCCATACACATGTATATACATACACGTCCACACACGCAAATATACATACCCATACATATCAATGTACACACACAGACACATACATGTATTCACATGCTTACAATTCACACTGACTGCCTTTATTCATTCTCATCACCACCTTGCCACACATGGAATACCATCCCCCTCCCCCCTCATGTGTGCAAGGTAGCGCTAGGAAAAGACAACAAAGGCCCCATTTGTTCACACTCTGTCTCTAGCTGTCATGCAATAATGCCTGAAACCACAGTTCCCTTCCACATCCAGGCCCCACAGAACTTTCCATGGTTTACCCCAGACGCTTCACATGCCCTGATTCAATCCATTGACAGCATGTCGACCCCGGTATACCACATCGATCCAATTCACTCTATTCCTTGCCTGCCTTCCACCCTCCTGCATGTTCAGGCCCCGATCACTCAAAATCTTTTTCACTCCATCTTTCCACCTCCAATTTGGTCTCCCACTTTTCCTCGTTCCCTCCACCTCCGACACATATATCCTCTTGGTCAATCTTTCCTCACTCATTCTCTCCATGTGCCCAAACAATTTCAAAACACCCTCTTCTGCTCTCTCAACCATGCTCTTTTTATTTCCACACATCTATCTTACCATTACATTACTTACTCGATCAAACCACCTCACACCACATATTGTCCTCAAACATCTCATTTCCAGCACATCCACCCTCCTGCGCACAACTCTATCCATAGCCCACGCCTCGCAACCATACAACATTGTTGGAACCACTATTCCTTCAAACATACCCATTTTTGCTTTCAGAGATAATGGTCTCGACTTCACACATTCTTCAAGGCTCCCAGGATTTTCGCCCCCTCCCCCACCCTATGATTCACTTCCGCTTCCATGGTTCCATCTGCTGCCAGATCCACTCCCAGATATCTAAAACACTTTACTTCCTCCAGTTTTTCTCCATTCAAACTTACCTCCCAATTGACTTGACCCTCAACCCTACTGTACCTAATAACCTTGCTCTTATTCACATTTACTCTTTAACTTTCTTCTTTCACACACTTTACCAAACTCAGTCACCAGCTTCTGCAGTTTCTCACATGAATCAGCCACCAGCGCTGTATCATCAGCGAAAAACAACTGACTCATTTCCCAAGCTCTCCCATCCCCAACAGACTTCATACTTGCCCCTCTTTCCAAAACTCTTGCATTTACCTCCCTAACAACCCTATCCATAAACAAATTAAACAACCATGGAGACATCACACACCCCTGCCTGCAAACCTACATTCACTGAGAGCCAATCACTTTGCTCTCTTCCTACACGTACACATGCCATTAACCATTAACACCACTCTGTTTACGGCTGAGCAGCCAATTTCCTAACCACCAGAGGACAGTCACATCTATACTATGTGACTTAAATTTTTCTTGTATTCTTTGATGTAGAACTTTATGAAGTGCTTTTTGAAAATCATTATAGATGACATCAACTGCTTTCATCATGCATGTTTATTGTATCATTCTAATTAGGAAAAGGCCGAGTGAAGGTTATATCTGTGAAACATTGTTATTTTTACATGAATATTTATATTGTTTCATGGATGGGGTGTAGGTGATGGAGTAGTGAGCAGAGGAGTAATATGGAAGCTAGTTTAAGATCATAATGAACTTTCAAATTATCAGTTGTGATTTGTTTTTCAGTGCGATCATTAGCATCTGTGGCATTCCGCAAAGCTCTTGATGATGAGACAGACTTTCACTTTGACTTTTTCACTGTGGACATTAATGAAGAGCTGGGAGCATTTTATGGACCAGCATTGGAGAAGCAGACAGAATTTGTTGCCATTGCGGTGAACCGCATCCTAGAGCTGTACAGTGGTGCTTCAGTCAAACCCCAGTCTGTAATCCTTGTTGGTCACTCTATGGTAAGTTTGAATTAATACATTATCTCAGTTGGGTATTATAGGCATGAAAGTTTTTGATCGTATGCATCTCTTGGGAGACTGCCATGTTACAGTTACCATTTAAGGTAAAGGATTAGGGATGTTGATGGGACAATATCCTGTTTTTATCCTATCACCTGTAATTTTTTTTATTATTTCTTAATTGTTTGGTAAAGTGTGTGAAAGAAGAAAGCTAAGAGTAAATGTGAATAAGAGCAAGGTTATTAGGTACAGTAGGGTTGAGGGTCAAGTCAATTGGGAGGTAAGTTTGAATGGAGAAAAACTGGAGGAAGTAAAGTGTTTTAGATGTCTGGGAGTGGATCTGGCAGCAGATGGAACCATGGAAGCGGAAGTGAATCATAGGGTGGGGGAGGGGGCGAAAATCCTGGGTGCCTTGAAGAATGTGTGGAAGTCGAGAACATTATCTCTGAAAGCAAAAATGGGTATGTTTGAAGGAATAGTGGTTCCAACAATGTTGTATGGTTGCGAGGCGTGGGCTATGGATAGAGTTGTGCGCAGGAGGGTGGATGTGCTGGAAATGAGATGTTTGAGGACAATGTGTGGTGTGAGGTGGTTTGATTGAGTAAGTAATGTAAGGGTAAGAGATTTTTTTTTTTTTTTTTTTTTTTTTTTTTGTCGCTGTCTCCCGCGTTTGTGTGGAAATAAAAAGAGCGTGGTTGAGAGAGCAGAAGAAGGTGTTTTGAAATGGTTTGGGCACATGGAGAGAATGAGTGAGGAAAGATTGACCAAGAGAATATATGTGTCGGAGGTGGAGGGAATGAGGAGAAGTGGGAGACCAAATTGGAGGTGGAAAGATGGAGTGAAAAAGATTTTGTGTGATCGGGGCCTGAACATGCAGGAGGGTGAAAGGCGGGCAAGGAATAGAGTGAATTGGATCGATGTGGTATACCGGGGTTGACATGCTGTCAGTGGATTGAATCAGGGCATGTGAAGCATCTGGGGTAAACCATGGAAAGTTGTGTGGGGCCTGGATGTGGAAAAGGAGCTGTGGTTTCAGGCATTATTGCATGACAGCTAGAGACTGAGTGTGAACGAATGGGGCCTTTGTTGTCTTTTCCTAGTGCTACCTCGCACACATGAGGGGGGAGGGGGATGGTATTCCATGTGTGGCGAGGTGGCGATGGGAATGAATAAAAGCAGACATTGTGAATTGTGTGCATGGGTATATATGTATGTGTCTGTGTGTGTATATATATGTGTACATTGAGATGTATAGGTATCTATATTTGCGTGTGTGGACGTGTATGTATATACATTGTGTATGGGGGTGGGTTGGGCCATTTCTTTCGTCTGTTTCCTTGCGCTACCTCGCAAGTGCGGGAGACAGCGACAAAGCAAAATAGATAATATAAATAGATAAATAAGGGTGAAGGGGAAGAGTGGTTTGGGAATGTCTTGGGAGTAAAGTCAGGGGTTAGTGAGAGGACAAGAGCAAGGGAAGGAGTAGCAGTACTCCTGAAACAGGAGTTGTGGGAGTACGTGATAGAATGTAAGAAAGTAAATTCTCGATTAATATGGGTAAAACTGAAAGTTGATGGAGAGAGGTGGGTGATTATTGGTGCATATGCACCTGGGCATGAGAAGAAAGATCATGAGAGGCAAGTGTTTTGGGAGCAGCTGAATGAGTGTGTTAGTGGTTTTGATGCACGAGACCGGGTTATAGTGATGGGTGATTTGAATGCAAAGGTGAGTAATGTGGCAGTTGAGGAAATAATTGGTATACATGGGGTGTTCAGTGTTGTAAATGGAAATGGTGAAGAGCTTGTAGATTTATGTGCTGAAAAAGGACTGATGATTGGGAATACCTGGTTTAAAAAGCGAGATATACATAAGTATACTTATGTAAGTAGGAGAGATGGCCAGAGAGCGTTATTGGATTACGTGTTAATTGACAGGCACGCGAAAGAGAGACTTTTGGATGTTAATGTGCTGAGAGGTGCAACTGGAGGGATGTCTGATCATTATCTTGTGGAGGCTAAGGTGAAGATTTGTATGGGTTTTCAGAAAAGAAGAGTGAATGTTGGGGTGAAGAGGGTGGTGAGAGTAAGTGAGCTTGGGAAGGAGACTTGTGTGAGGAAGTACCAGGAGAGACTGAGTACAGAATGGAAAAAGGTGAGAACAATGGAAGTAAGGGGAGTGGGGGAGGAATGGGATGTATTTAGGGAATCAGTGATGGATTGCGCAAAAGATGCTTGTGGCATGAGAAGAGTGGGAGGTGGGTTGATTAGAAAGGGTAGTGAGTGGTGGGATGAAGAAGTAAGAGTATTAGTGAAAGAGAAGAGAGAGGCATTTGGACGATTTTTGCAGGGAAAAAATGCAGTTGAGTGGGAGACGTATAAAAGAAAGAGACAGGAGGTCAAGAGAAAGGTGCAAGAGGTGAAAAAAAGGGCAAATGAGAGTTGGGGTGAGAGAGTATCATTAAATTTTAGGGAGAATAAAAAGATGTTCTGGAAGGAGGTAAATAAAGTGCGTAAGACAAGGGAGCAAATGGGAACTTCAGTGAAGGGCGCAAATGGGGAGGTGATAACAAGTAGTGGTGATGTGAGAAGGAGATGGAGTGAGTATTTTGAAGGTTTGTTGAATGTGTTTGATGATAGAGTGGCAGATATAGGGTGTTTTGGTCGAGGTGGTGTGCAAAGTGAGAGGGTTAGGGAAAATGATTTGGTAAACAGAGAAGAGGTAGTAAAAGCTTTGCGGAAGATGAAAGCCGGCAAGGCAGCAGGTTTGGATGGTATTGCAGTGGAATTTATTAAAAAAGGGGGTGACTGTATTGTTGACTGGTTGGTAAGGTTATTTAATGTATGTATGACTCACGGTGAGGTGCCTGAGGATTGGCGGAATGCGTGCATAGTGCCATTGTACAAAGGCAAAGGGGATAAGAGTGAGTGCTCAAATTACAGAGGTATAAGTTTGTTGAGTATTCCTGGTAAATTATATGGGAGGGTATTGATTGAGAGGGTGAAGGCATGTACAGAGCATCAGATTGGGGAAGAGCAGTGTGGTTTCAGAAGTGGTAGAGGATGTGTGGATCAGGTGTTTGCTTTGAAGAATGTATGTGAGAAATACTTAGAAAAGCAAATGGATTTATATGTAGCATTTATGGATCTGGAGAAGGCATATGATAGAGTTGATAGAGATGCTCTGTGGAAGGTATTAAGAATATATGGTGTGGGAGGCAAGTTGTTAGAAGCAGTGAAAAGTTTTTATCGAGGATGTAAGGCATGTGTACGTGTAGGAAGAGAGGAAAGTGATTGGTTCTCAGTGAATGTAGGTTTGCGGCAGGGGTGTGTGATGTCTCCATGGTTGTTTAATTTGTTTATGGATGGGGTTGTTAGGGAGGTGAATGCAAGAGTTTTGGAAAGAGGGGCAAGTATGAAGTCTGTTGGGGATGAGAGAGCTTGGGAAGTGAGTCAGTTGTTGTTCGCTGATGATACAGCACTGGTGGCTGATTCATGTGAGAAACTGCAGAAGCTGGTGACTGAGTTTGGTAAAGTGTTTGAAAGAAGAAAGTTAAGAGTAAATGTGAATAAGAGCAAGGTTATTAGGTACAGTAGGGTTGAGGGTCAAGTCAATTGGGAGGTGAGTTTGAATGGAGAAAAACTGGAGGAAGTGAAGTGTTTTAGATATCTGGGAGTGGATCTGTCAGCGGATGGAACCATGGAAGCGGAAGTGGATCATAGGGTGGGGGAGGGGGCGAAAATTCTGGGAGCCTTGAAGAATGTGTGGAAGTCGAGAACATTATCTTGGAAAGCAAAAATGGGTATGTTTGAAGGAATAGTGGTTCCAACAATGTTGTATGGTTGCGAGGCGTGGGCTATGGATAGAGTTGTGCGCAGGAGGGTGGATGTGCTGGAAATGAGATGTTTGAGGACAATGTGTGGTGTGAGGTGGTTTGATCGAGTAAGTAACGTAAGGGTAAGAGAGATGTGTGGAAATAAAAAGAGCGTGGTTGAGAGAGCAGAAGAGGGTGTTTTGAAATGGTTTGGGCACATGGAGAGAATGAGTGAGGAAAGATTGACCAAGAGGATATATGTGTCAGAGGTGGAGGGAACGAGGAGAAGAGGGAGACCAAATTGGAGGTGGAAAGATGGAGTGAAAAAGATTTTGTGTGATCGGGGCCTGAACATGCAGGAGGGTGAAAGGAGGGCAAGGAATAGAGTGAATTGGATCGATGTGGTATACCGGGGTTGACGTGCTGTCAGTGGATTGAATTGGGGCATGTGAAGCGTCTGGGGTAAAACCATGGAAAGCTGTGTAGGTATGTATATTTGCGTGGGTGGACGTATGTATGTACATGCATATGGGGGTGGGTTGGGCCATTTCTTTTGTCTGTTTCCTTGCGCTACCTCGCAAACGCGGGAGACAGCGACAAAAAAAAAAAAAATAAATAAATAATTCTTAATTGTGGTTTTCTTCCTTTGATTGCTCTGTCATTGGCTACAACTTCATTGCAGCCTTATATAATGACATAAAACTTTCATTAATTAGTCTGTTTTTCAGACTAATTCCATGCTATTTATTTTTGTATCTTTGTTTCTTTCACACATAGTGTCCCATGCATAATATGATAACCTTTCGTGACTGGAGCATCTTCTTTTATTACATTGCAGTACTTTTTTCCATTGTAATAAAGATAAAGAACCAAACAAGAATTTTTTCAAGTACTTGGACATTTGCTCCTGATGCTACTTGAAGATGGGAAAAGTGGAAAGGCATATTTTTCTTTTTAATGAAAGGGAAGCTGCAGTGCAGAGACGCATCAAAATATGTGAAGTTAAGAGTTACTGAAGTTGCATGCAAAACTTTGAACAAATTGCCCTGATTTTAACCCTCAAACCATGAAGCCTGTGAAATTTAGGTTTACCTCAGTAAGGAGGCTTATCAAAATACTTGCAAAAATATTTTAATTTTATTAGTTAAGAGGAAGTATCAAGTTAAGAAAGCAAAAAATCAGGCTAACTTATCGTATTTGGTGCTGTACAGACATTCAAGGTTTTTACACTCTCCAGTGATGCGCTACTGCATTATCGCTGTTGCTATAACATTGTCATTGCTTCTGTGCCCAGCAACCAACATGGTTAATATGAGTAGCTGAAATATGTATTTCACTTTGTAATAGTACCACAGTTAATACATTTAGAGGCTATGTAACATGGTACCTGATGAATGATAGGTGATTATGTTAAATGATTCTCAACATGGATGGTTTTTAGCATGTATTTACAATGTGTAATTTTCAAATGTTAATTTGTAATTTGTAATTTGATTTGGTAAACAGAGAAGAGGTAGTGAAAGCTTTGCAGAAGATGAAAGCCGGCAAGGCAGCAGGTTTGGATGGTATTGCAGTGGAATTTATTAAAAAAGGGGGTGACTGTATTGTTGACTGGTTGGTAAGGTTATTTAATGTATGTATGACTCATGGTGAGGTGCCTGAGGATTGGCGGAATGCGTGCATAGTGCCATTGTACAAAGGCAAAGGGGATAAGAGTGAGTGCTCAAATTACAGAGGTATAAGTTTGTTGAGTATTCCTGGTAAATCATATGGGAGGGTATTGATTGAGAGGGTGAAGGCATGTACAGAGCATCAGATTGGGGAAGAGCAGTGTGGTTTCAGAAGTGGTAGAGGATGTGTGGATCAGGTGTTTGCTTTGAAGAATGTATGTGAGAAATACTTAGAAAAGCAAATGGATTTGTATGTAGCATTTATGGATCTGGAGAAGGCATATGATAGAGTTGATAGAGATGCTCTGTGGAAGGTATTAAGAATATATGGTGTGGGAGGCAAGTTGTTAGAAGCAGTGAAAAGTTTTTATCGAGGATGTAAGGCATGTGTACGTGTAGGAAGAGAGGAAAGTGATTGGTTCTCAGTGAATGTAGGTTTGCGGCAGGGGTGTGTGATGTCTCCATGGTTGTTTAATTTGTTTATGGATGGGGTTGTTAGGGAGGTAAATGCAAGAGTTTTGGAAAGAGGGGCAAGTATGAAGTCTGTTGGGGATGAGAGAGCTTGGGAAGTGAGTCAGTTGTTGTTCGCTGATGATACAGCGCTGGTGGCTGATTCATGTGAGAAACTGCAGAAGCTGGTGACTGAGTTTGGTAAAGTGTGTGGAAGAAGAAAGTTAAGAGTAAATGTGAATAAGAGCAAGGTTATTAGGTACAGTAGGGTTGAGGGTCAAGTCAATTGGGAGGTGAGTTTGAATGGAGAAAAACTGGAGGAAGTGAAGTGTTTTAGATATCTGGGAGTGGATCTGGCAGCGGATGGAACCATGGAAGCGGAAGTGGATCATAGGGTGGGGGAGGGGGCAAAAATTCTTGGGGCCTTGAAGAATGTGTGGAAGTCGAGAACATTATCTCGGAAAGCAAAAATGGGTATGTTTGAAGGAATAGTGGTTCCAACAATGTTGTATGGTTGCGAGGCGTGGGCTATGGATAGAGTTGTGCGCAGTAGGATGGATGTGCTGGAAATGAGATGTTTGAGGACAATGTGTGGTGTGAGGTGGTTTGATCGAGTGAGTAACGTAAGGGTAAGAGAGATGTGTGGAAATAAAAAGAGCGTGGTTGAGAGAGCAGAAGAGGGTGTTTTGAAATTGTTTGGGCACATGGAGAGGATGAGTGAGGAAAGATTGACCAAGAGGATATATGTGTCGGAGGTGGAGGGAGCAAGGAGAAGAGGGAGACCAAATTGGAGGTGGAAAGATGGAGTGAAAAAGATTTTGTGTGATCGGGGCCTGAACATGCAGGAGGGTGAAAGGAGGGCAAGGAATAGAGTGAATTGGAGCGATGTGGTATACCGGGGTTGACATGCTGTCAGTGGATTGAATCAAGGCATGTGAAGCGTCTGGGGTAAACCATGGAAAGCTGTGTAGGTATGTATATTTGCGTGTGTGGACATATGTATATACGTGTATGGGGGGGGTTGGGCCATTTCTTTCGTCTGTTTCCTTGCACTACCTCACAAACGCGGGAGACAGTGACAAAGTATAAAAAAAAAAAAAAATTTAATTTACATAATTTTCAGATTTATATGTTGATCACAGTTCTGTACACGTTTTTGGTATACATTGCACAATGCTTCTAACCATCTACAATTATGCCTGCCATTGCTTCAAGAACATTTCACTTTTTTTTTTTCCCTCAAAATACTATCAAGATTACCTTCCTATTATCAGAGTTGCATGCAACACCCACCATAACCTAACCTAACCTACCCTTTCATTAGTGCCCTAGAGACAGTCACTGATATACCAGGCTGAGCACCCATGGTTGCATGGCAAATAGTGGAAATATTTGAACAAATTCTCTTGGGAAGGAGAGGGCTGTACCTTTTGCTTGTTATGTGGGTGACTGACAGAGCTGGATTTTTCCCAATTGCCATTTATAGTTGTTAATGCCATAAGGAATCTCTGCATACTGAAAAAGCATGCCTTTTAATTATTGGGCCACAGGAAGAGGCACCCTGGAAAAGTACAATTGCGGTAGCTATGCTTGGAATGTAAAACTGTTTGCATAAGTTAACGGGTTAATAATATTTAATCAGATAGAATTTATCTATAGAGGTCTTAAATTGATTATGAGAAGACTTTCATCCCATTTTTAGGATTTGTTAGACCCCTGAATGAGGAAGAGAATGAGACATCTACTTAGAAATGGTTTTGTATGGGCACTGCTAAACCAGTCTTTCAAGGTTCCCACTACAGGACTTGGAAGCCATAAGGATGTTTCAGTTAGCAATACTGTTTAATAATAGTCACATCTGAAAGACAGTTTTTATTAATGTAATGTTTTTGTAGATGAAATGACCGAGCAGTGCTTGGGAAACAAGTGTTTCATAGGCATGAAACACAGGTGTTCTTGTACAGAACAGTGTTTATTGACACATGTGCTTCTTATTGAAAATCTGCTGACAAGAATTATTAAAGGAAATATTTGTAATGTTACATGGTTTGCTTTAGTACCTGTTAATGATGATTACCTTCCACAGTCAGTTCAATAGCTTTATATTTGTCAGAAATTGCTTCTTAAGTGCAGGTGTTGTTTGGAAATAGAGAAGCTTTCCTGGCATATTTCGCAAAGGGCTTGGATCAGAATCGAATATGTATATGTAATTTTTTGAATCGCTGTTTGATTTTCTTTATAGTCCTTTCTTATTCTGGAAGGATGGTATTATGGATTATCAGCATTACTTATTTTCTGATATTGCACCCTGTTACAATATAGCTTTAATGATCCTAAAGCTTGCATTCTTTTAATTTAACATTTTAGTTTTCTCCATACATCCTGTCCCAGGAGTCCCTTCTGTCTTTATGTTTGGCATTTGTAGTGCTCAAGGAGCTGGAAACATCTACTGGTCAGGATCTTAGATCATAAGTGCAGTGATTTGTGTATGTCTATGTGGAGTGAGTGAAGGGCAGTTGACTAGCAAGTATGCTGTGTCTTCATTACTGTAGTTGCATTGTGGGCATGCAGGGTCTTTGGATATGTTGAAACACTGCTTGTAGTGTTCTATGGATGGGTCATGTCTGGAACATAGATGGGAAAGTATGGCTCATGTGTGTGGCTTCTGATGGGTGTATGTTTGGTAGTTTGGAATTTAAGATTGAGCTAAAAGGGTGGTTGTATACTGCTTGTTGGATATTTGAATGTGTATGTGTTGTCATTGTTATAAATGTTGGGATATGGGGATCTATGAGTAGAGGTCGGTGAAGGGTGACTTATAGATAGAAGAAAATAAGATGGATTGCGCAAAAGATGCTTGTGGCATGAGAAGAGTGGGAGGTGGGTTGATTAGAAAGGGTAGTGAGTGGTGGGATGAAGAAGTAAGAGTATTAGTGAAAGAGAAGAGAGAGGCATTTGGACGATTTTTGCAGGGAAAAAATGCAATTGAGTGGGAGATGTATAAAAGAAAGAGACAGGAGGTCAAGAGAAAGGTGCAAGAGGTGAAAAAAAGGGCAAATGAGAGTTGGGGTGAGAGAGTATCATTAAATTTTAGGGAGAATAAAAAGATGTTCTGGAAGGAGGTAAATAAAGTGCGTAAGGCAAGGGAGCAAATGGGAACTTCGGTGAAGGACGCAAGTGGGGAGGTGATAACAAGTAGTGGTGATGGGAGAAGGAGATGGAGTGAGTATTTTGAAGGTTTGTTGAATGTGTTTGATGATAGAGTGGCAAATATAGGGTGTTTTGGTCGAGGTGGTGTGCAAAGTGAGAGGGTTAGGGAAAATGATTTGGTAAACAGAGAAGAGGTAGTGAAAGCTTTGCGGAAGATGAAAGCCGGCAAGGCAGCAGGTTTGGATGGTATTGCAGTGGAATTTATTAAAAAAGGGGGTGACTGTATTGTTGACTGGTTGGTAAGGTTATTTAATGTATGTATGACTCATGGTGAGGTGCCTGAGGATTGGCGGAATGCGTGCATAGTGCCATTGTATAAAGGCAAAGGGGATAAGAGTGAGTGCTCAAATTACAGAGGTATAAGTTTGTTGAGTATTCCTGGTAAATTATATGGGAGGGTATTGATTGAGAGGGTGAAGGCATGTACAGAGCATCAGATTGGGGAAGAGCAGTGTGGTTTCAGAAGTGGTAGAGGATGTGTGGATCAGGTGTTTGCTTTGAAGAATGTATGTGAGAAATACTTAGAAAAGCAAATGGATTTGTATGTAGCATTTATGGATCTGGAGAAGGCATATGATAGAGTTGATAGAGATGCTCTGTGGAAGGTATTAAGAATATATGGTGTGGGAGGCAAGTTGTTAGAAGCAGTGAAAAGTTTTTATCGAGGATGTAAGGCATGTGTACGTGTAGGAAGAGAGGAAAGTGATTGGTTCTCAGTGAATGTAGGTTTGCGGCAGGGGTGTGTGATGTCTCCATGGTTGTTTAATTTGTTTATGGATGGGGTTGTTAGGGAGGTAAATGCAAGAGTTTTGGAAAGAGGGGCAAGTATGAAGTCTGTTGGGGATGAGAGAGCTTGGGAAGTGAGTCAGTTGTTGTTCGCTGATGATACAGCACTGGTGGCTGATTCATGTGAGAAACTGCAGAAGCTGGTGACTGAGTTTGGAAAAGTGTGTGGAAGAAGAAAGTTAAGAGTAAATGTGAATAAGAGCAAGGTTATTAGGTACAGTTGGGTTGAGGGTCAAGTCAATTGGGAGGTGAGTTTGAATGGAGAAAAACTGGAGGAAGTGAAGTGTTTTAGATATCTGGGAGTGGATCTGGCAGCGGATGGAACCATGGAAGCGGAAGTGGATCATAGGGTGGGGGAGGGGGGAAAATCCTGGGGGCCTTGAAGAATGTGTGGAAGTCGAGAACATTATCTCGGAAAGCAAAAATGGGTATGTTTGAAGGAATAGTGGTTCCAACAATGTTGTATGGTTGCGAGGCGTGGGCTATGGATAGAGTTGTGCGCAGGAGGATGGATGTGCTGGAAATGAGATGTTTGAGGACAATGTGTGGTGTGAGGTGGTTTGATCGAGTGAGTAACGTAAGGGTAAGAGAGATGTGTGGAAATAAAAAGAGCGTGGTTGAGAGAGCAGAAGAGGGTGTTTTGAAGTGGTTTGGGCACATGGAGAGGATGAGTGAGGAAAGATTGACCAAGAGGATATATGTGTCGGAGGTGGAGGGAGCAAGGAGAATAGGGAGACCAAATTGGAGGTGGAAAGATGGAGTGAAAAAGATTTTGTGTGATCGGGGCCTGAACATGCAGGAGGGTGAAAGGAGGGCAAGGAATAGAGTGAATTGGAGCGATGTGGTATACCGGGGTTGACGTGCTGTCAGTGGATTGAAGCAGGGCATGTGAAGCGTCTGGGGTAAACCATGGAAAGCTGTGTAGGTATGTATATTTGCGTGTGTGGACGTATGTATATACATGTGTATGGGGGGGGGGGTTGGGCCATTTCTTTCGTCTGTTTCCGTGCGCTACCTCGCAAATGCGGGAGACAGCGACAAAGTATAATAAAAAAAATAAAAAAAAAAATGTATGAGCCATTTATGTTTTAAGTACACTATTGTTTCATATCTCATTTTTTTATGGTAATCACACTTTTTTCAATTTTTTTTTCTAGGGAGGTATGGTAGCAAGAGCAGTATACATGAGTGGCTCTGTTACACCATCTACCATCCCTCTCATCATCACACAGGCCACGCCACACACCCGTCCAGTGCTTGTTTTGGACCAGCACCTCCAGAGTTTTTATGAGAAAGTAAGGCATTTGTTTAATTGTTCTTTTGAGGCATATAATATGGGTTAGGTTGATTGTAACATTTTGTCATGTATTTGAATGATTAGTTTTGTATAATTTGTTTGATATAATACATATTTTTTGGAGGGGGACAAGTATAATGTTCACACGAATTCATATATCACTTAGTTAATTAGTGTTTGGACTTATTCAGCTGGATTTTTAACAAGTTACTATTCTTATTTTTCTGCCGTATTATTGTTTTTCAGGTTAACACATATTGGACCACGAGACGTACCTTAGATCTAAAAGGTGTTGTTCTGGTAACTGTTGGAGGGGGTCGAAATGATATACAAGTACCTACTTCACACACCAGTACACCCCTTGCTGATATATCAACAACCACTGCTGATGCAAGTATTTTTTCCAAAGAACATCAGAAGGAGAAATGAACATTAGGCAGATTTCTGATGCTTGAATAAAAGAAAATAATGAATAATAAGAGTTGGCTTGAGTGTGGAGATTGTTTTCTGGAAGAAATGATGCAACTTCCCTGGAAGTATGGGAGTGAAATATGGTACTGCAGCACTAAGTTGGCCTGTGAAGCATAGGTGATAAAGATAGGATTGACTAGTTGACTCACTCTATCTCTCTCTCATTTATGAGTTGACTGAAATAACCAGTGCTAAACAAACATGGACAGATTTTAGAGAGAAACCATCAATGTAAAGATTGTTATTATGCTTTGTTCACTCTGATCATATATCAACCTTAAGTGTAACAGTATATGGGTATGTTTTTTTTTCACCTCTGGGGTTGAGCCCTATGAGCATCAGAGAGAATGTTTGCTCACAGGGCAAGTCAAAAGTTATACCTCCTAATTAGGGTGTATCCACCAGGACATCCCTTTCTTCATTTTGAGTAATGTCAGTGAGTTCAGATGTTCTTGTGCATAGAATCAGAAGCCATTCAGCAACCCAACCAGCTTAGCGCAAAGGTACAGGTAGCACCTTCCAACCATTATGCTGCATCACTATCTTGTTTGCATTGTTGATGTGCTGTTTATTTTTTTTATTTATTTATTTTTCATACTTGTCTACTGTTATCCTTGGGGATAGGGAAGAAAGAATACTTCTCATGTATTTTCTGCATGTTGTAAAAGGCAGCTAACAGGAGAGGGAGCAGGGGGCTGGAAATCCTCCCCTCCAGTTTTTACGTTTCTAAAAGAAGAATCTGAAAAGGGGGCCAAGTGAGGATTTTCCCTCTTAGGCTCATTCCTCTGTTCTCAACGCCACCTTGCTAACGTGGGAAATGGCGAATATGTATATAAAAAACTTTTCTGTCATGTCCTGTATTAGTGCTAGGAACAAGAAAGGCTGCATTCTCTCGCATTCATTCTCTGTCATGTGCAGTTCATTGAAACCAGTTCCTGATCCTCAACTAGACTAGACCTCTCCAAAGTATCCCCCTGCCATTTCATGTGCCCTTGATATAATGAAAAGATAACAGTTTATTGGATTTAGGCTGCCAGTCAGCTGAAAATACACAGTTGAGGTGTTACAAATATTACAGAATTGGGAGGTTGTGTTAGTTGATAGTTAACTAATCACATAAGAGCTCAAGACTATTTTCAGTCCGTTGATGTCACCCCATGTGTACCACGTCATTCCAGTTCACTATATTCAATGCATGCCTTTCACCTTTCTGCATGTCCTGACCCTGATCTCTCAAGATCTTTTTCACTTCAACCTTCCATCTCCCATTTGGTCTCCCTCATCTCCTTGTCCCTTTCTTCTGACGTTAATCCTTTCTGTCAACCTCCCCAACACATTCTCTCTTTATGTCCAAATCACTTTAGTACACCCTTTTCAGCTTTGTAAACCACATTCTTTTTAGTACCATACTTATTTCCTCACACTACATATTCTCCTCAGACATTTGATTTCCAACACCCCCACCCTTTTCTGCACATCCTTATCTATAACCCAAGCCTAGCATCCATATAATATTGTTAGGACCGCTATACCTTCAAACATGACCATTTCACCCTCCCAGATAGTGACCTCTCTCTTGACTAATTCCATAATGCTCTAAGAGCTTTTGCCCCTCTCACCCACATCAGTTCTGTTTCTCTGGTCCTTTTACTGATATGTCAACTCCCAATAAGTGTTAGATATCTTTTAAAGGAAGCCAAAGTATATAATTCTATGTATATAGTTAGAGTTTTACATGTTTTTTGTGCTAGAAATTACTAAATAACCTTTTTTTTGTGTTGAAGGCTCCAGTCATGGACAAAAGCTCACATCAAGGCTGGGCCTTAATTGAAATATAGAGAATTTTGAAATGGAAAAAGAAAAGACTAGGGAAAGTACGAATTTTTGTGAAAGTGAAAGACTTGTCTTTTGAAATGTGCTAGGTCATAGTTATTGGGAAAGATGTGAGAAGGTAGAGAGTTCCAAAGCTTCGAGGTGTATGGAAAGAAGCATGTATCAGAATGGCCCACCCTTGAGTTGCCAATGACCACACAATAATCATGTGATGCAGCAGCTTGCTTTGTATTGCATGGTGTAGTTAGTGTTGGGGGCACACAAGCAGCCAGCTCTCTGGATCAAAAACCAAAGTAATACCTATAGAAGAGAAAAGTGAACCAACGTATTGGCATAGGGCAAGGGGGTCAAGTTTAGAAGTTAGCCTGGGACACTTCATAAGTTGGACTGCTTTTGATTCAGTTCTGTCAGTTGAGGATACAAAGCTAGAACAACCCCCAATGTGAGAACAGTACTCCATACAAGGATGAGTCAATCCCTTGTATGAATGTAGGAACTGTTCAGAAGAATAGAAGTTTTGACATCTAAACAGGTCACCCAGTTTCTTAGAGGCAGACTTAGCTATTCCTGTTTTATTGCTTTGCAAAGTTCAATAAATCAAACCAGTCAGATAAGTTTATGCATTGTTCTTTTCATTTTATGTTTACTTTTTTTTTGAGTTTCTGATGCTTCTTGCTAAGGCAGTAAGTTTGAGCATTTATGAAATAAGAAATAATTGTTTGTTTTTGGAACTGCAGCTTAATAGGATTCATTTTTCAAAATGATATTGTCATTAGACCTTTGTTTTCATTAATTGGTCAGTGTATCTGGAGATACATGTGTTGTGGTGGAGATAGTTTGTGTGTGAAATTAAGATTTATTTGTCCTGTGTAACTAATGTTTTGAATCCTGTACATACAGAGGCATATTGTTTTGCAGTGTCATGAGATGTTGAGACAATTGGTCACTAGTTTGAAAAGTTAATTTCTTGTTAGTACATTTTTCCAAATGAGTGTGTTCATGTGATTTGCATTTTTGTTAAGATAACTTTGTGAGTCACTTGAAATTTTCATGCCTTATCTAGTGAAATGATGAGACACTTGGGATTTGAATTGGAGGATGTCTGCTCAAGGGGAATTTGTTACAGGACTTGGAACCTTAGCTCACATTGTTGGCTTAGTGCAAAGGATATTGGGCAAGTCACTCTGCAACTTTAGTTTCCATCTTAAACTCAATGGTAGCCTGAGTTTACGTGTAGGTCTGGCAAAAATGGAACTTAGGCTTACATTGTAGCTAGAGTTCAGTAATAGTTTGTGACCTGACTGAAATAGAACTTCAGCTTTAATTTTGGCTTTGCTGCAATGGAACCTTGACTAAGAAGCTATGAAGCTCAATTGGACTCAAAGCAAACTTTAGTTTCTTTTTAAAACTCATTGGTAGCCTTGATTTATATTGTAGGTCTGCCTAAGACAGAACTTTAGCTTTTGTTCCAAGGGTGCAGCAAAACTTTGGTTAAGCAGCTTAGGAATGCTCTTTGGGACAAACAAAAACATGATTGCCATTTCAAATTAAACCGTAGTTTGAGTTTATGCTGGAGATCTGCTTGGAATAGAACCTTATCTTTTTTTTTACTAAGCTTCAGAGAACCCATAACCAAGAAGCTTTTAAATCCCTTTGGGACCCACATGGAACTATAATTTATATTATGAGTTAATTTCACTGAAATCTTGTCCATGGGATTTTCCCTCAGGATCCATAAGGAACCTTCATTTTTAGTTGCTAGGTTGCAGCTGAACCATGGTCAAGAATCCTTGGAACCTTTTTTCAGATCTTTGTTGTTTCATTTAATATTTTCATTGTTTTGTTTTTCATTTAATCTTTTCACTGTTATGACCTTGTGTCCCCTCTCCATTGCAGAAAATTTTGAAAAGATGAAGAGAGAAATATCAGTATCTTGATCATAGTATTGATTGAGATATTTCCTGAATTAGGAGATTAATCATGTATCTGCATTTTGTTAGCCAAAGCAGGCTAGGAGATACATAACAGACTATGAATAGCTTTAGGTCAGGGATCTTCAGTATAATATATTTCACTATCATGGCAGACTCTTTCTTCTCTTACCTTTTGGATCTGATCAGTAACCATCATGAGAAAGCTCAGAAGTTCATCCAAAATAAGTTTTCCATATCATCAGGGGTATTTTTCAGTGTTGCGGAAGCATGACATTTTTGTATGCTGTGCTTAAACGATGACATCATAATGAACTCCAACTAGCAGAGGTGATAGATTTATAAAACTATTTATGAGAGCAGTACATGGATGGATGTGATATTTCTTTTATACTTTTATGAAAGTTTGTGTAGTGTCAGCTGGGATCCATACCAAAATCAAAGAAATTCCTTCTCCAACAGTCTGTCAAGTTAAGCTTTGTTGAATTTTATTCCTTGCTCCAAAACAACCTTTAGATTCCTTAAGGTGACTTTTATTCATAGTCTGCATTTAAGAAGGAAATGCAGGAAATAATCCATATCTGTGCTTAGGAAGGCAAAATAACCAGAACTTTTGCCATCTTCCATTCTTTGAGTCCTAACAATTGAGAACATTTACACCTGTAAAGTTTGATATGATTTTACAGTTGACAGAAGGTGTGAAGATGACTGGGAGATGAGGCAAAGATTTTTAAAAGCAGCCCAAGAAAGAATCTTTAATTCATCCTAAGACATGGTTTATAGGATGATTTTCTTTAACAGGCCCTGGGAATTCTTGGAGGTATAAGGCATTAGAATTGTTACTACAATGCAAGGTATCTTGAAGGGAAGAGATACAGTTTCAAAGTAGTTTTTTTCAAGCTAACTAGTCCAGATGTGTCAAAATATGGATCTTTCAGATGCTAAATGAAAGTGTGTTATGGTGATGGATGATTTACCCAGAACTGTTTCAGAAATTGAGATAAAATTTGACAGATATTTAATGACTATAATGGAGCAATGACAAACAAAATTGTTGTAGGAGAGCTGTGGTACGTGTTGTATATAATGTCGTTTTCCTATTCCTTCTGTTCTTTTTATCCTTTTGGGAAGATCAGTTTTAGAGTTCTTGTAGGAACAAGCCTGAGGCACACACTTTAGCAGGTTGAGAATGATTTTCTAATATTGGACTGGAGATGGCAGCAGCGCCTGTGTGACATTGACATCATAGGCCTTGGGAGGTTACTGTATGGTTGATGGGTCTCTGTGAATGAACCATAGCCTCCTTTACAGATATTGCAGTCACTGAAAGAGTGAAATTTTGGTAGGTACATCCTGTTTAGGAATGAAATTGTCTAGACCCACACTCTCCCCTGTGCGCAGTTACACCCTCTAATGCTTATCTGGCTTTACCTGTTGTTTTTTTTTTTTATGTACATTTCTCTGCTTACTGCTGAATGTTGACTAATTTGAGTGAGTCACCACCTGTGCAGAAAAGTGGCTATGCCGTAATTGAGTGTATCCTCATATGTTCTGAGTTGACTTAGTCGTGACACTGAGTACCAGCAACACTTCTCCACTAAGATGCCTTTTAAGTTAGATTATTATTGACTCTATTAAACCACAAGGAAAGAGAAAATTCTGTATATGTGCACAATAGGTGAACATGTACTGTGAGCAGCTTAAATAACTTGGAGTCATTGCTTTCTCAGTTATCAAATTAAGCAATCCAGCCATCTTCATGGTGTAGCTGTGTTTATCATGAGATATGCGACCCTAATACAAGATGGAAAGAGCCTCTTCATTTGACAAAGCAGGTTATCTGTGATTATCATAATTGTATGTAAGTTCTTTTTGTTACTTCTTTGTGTTTAAAAATTGATTAACCAAATGCAAAATTGTGATATTAAAGATTAGGATACATTCTTATCCATGTGGGAATGTAATTTTTTTGTTCACAGGTACCAACCTGTTGGTTGACAGCAGACCATCAGGCAATTGTTTGGTGCAGACAGCTGGTGCTAGCTATTATTCGAGCATTATTTGATTCCATCGATCCAGATACCCTCAGTCTTACTGACAATAGGCAGCTTATTGTTGATGTTTTTGACTATCATCTTTCAAAGGTTTGTTTGATGTATATTTGTACTTTTTCTTTTTTTTTGTATAATTACATCTTTTAGCACCTGTAACTCAGCATAACTGTTTAACTGAAGTTGAGGATCTGTTTGATATAATACAGTACAACTGCAATGTAACTTTTGATGGTATCCCATAAGTAGATACACTACAGTGTCTTTGTGAATTCCAGCTTTTTGTACTTTTTTCATTCTGGTTGCTACATTTATCATTTTCCTTCAGATTCATGGGCATTAGGAATGGGATTTTGTTTAAACATGCAGATGATTGGTGCAAAATTATGCATGAGAGCAACAAGTATGTATGTTCACGTATATTTACAGTCAAGTTTGATCTCAATTTTGCCCAAACTTTATATTCTTTGATCATAGCTGTAGACCCAGACACTCATGAGTTGTGATGACTATTATATGTAACCTTATCTTTCTACCTCAGGATCTCCTTCATTAAGACATTATATGAAACATTAAAAAAGCCTGCCTAAGGATTTCTTTCTTTGGGGCTCCCACAGCACTCAGGAAGCCAGCCATAACCACTGGGCTGGATCACAGGTCAAGAAATGTAGTGATGTTGTGCATTTGTTTTTGTGTGTTGAGCAGAGGACAAATGAGGGAGTAAGTTTTTCTAAGTATTTCTCACATGCATTCTTCAAAGCAAAAACCTGATCCACACACCTTCTACCACTTCTGAAACCACACTTCTCTTCCCCAATCTGATGCTCTGTACCCCCTCAATCATTACCCTCCCATATAATTTCCCAGGAATACTCAACAAACTTATACCTCTGTAATTTGAACACTCACCTTTATCCTGTTTGTTTTTGTACACTGGCACTATACATGCATTCTGCCAATCCTCAGGCTTTTCGCCATGAACCATACATACATTGAATATCCTTACCAACCAGTCAACAACACAGTTACCCCCTTCTTTGAATATTTCCAAGGCAATACCATCTAAATCCTGCCTCATTGCCAGCTTTTATCTTCCACAAAGCTTTCATTACCTCTTCTCTGTTTACCAAACCATTCTCCCTGACCTTCTCACTTCGCACACCACCTCGACCAAAACACCCTATATCTGCCACTTTATCCTCAAACACATTCAGCAAACCTTCAAAATACTCACTCCATCTCCTTCTCGCATCACCACTACTTGTTATAACCTCCCCATTTGCCCCCTTCACCGATGTTCCCGTTTGTTATCATGACTTACACACTTTGTGTACCTCCTTCCAAAACATCTTATTCTCTCTAAAATTTAGTGATACTCTCTCACCCCAACTCTCATTTGCCCTCTTTTTCACCTCTTGCAGCTTTCTACTGACTTTCTACCTCTTTCTTTTATAGTATTTATTTTTGTTTATTTTGCTTTGTCGCTGTCTCCCGCGTTTGCGAGGTAGTGCAAGGAAACAGACGAAAGAATGGCCCAACTCAAGCACATACACATGTATATACATACATGTCCACACATGCAAATATACATACCTATGCATCTCAATGTACACATATATTCACACACAGACATATACACATGTACATAATTCATACTGTCTGCCCTTATTTATTCCCATCGCCACCCCGCCACACATGGAATAACAACCCCCTTTCCCCCTCATGTGTGCGAGGTAGTGCTAGGAAAAGACAACAAAGGCCCCATTCGTTCACACTCAGTCTCTAGCTGTCATGTAATAATGCACCGAAACCACAGCTCCCTTTCCACATCCAGGCCCCACAGAACTTTCCATGGTTTACCCCAGACGCTTCACATGCCCTGGTTCAATCCATTGACAGCACGTTGACCCTGGTATACCACATAGTTCCAATTCACTCTATTCTTTGCACGCCTTTCACCTTCCTGCATGTTCAGGCCCCGATCACTCAAAATCTTTTTCACTCCATCATTCCACCTCCAATTTGGTCTCCCACTTCTCCTCATTCCCTCCACCTCTGACACATATATCCTCTTGGCCAATCTTTCCTCACTCATTCTCTCCATGTGACCAAACCATTTCAAAACACCGTCTTTTGCTCTCTCAACCACACTCTTTATTTCCACACATCTTTTATAGTATTATTATTATTATTATTGCCATTGTTATTACCGAGGACAGCATGTGGTGTGTGGAAGGGACGATGCTGTAAGAGAGAGGTGTGGTAGTAAGCTGAGGAGGTTGTGCTGGAATGGTTTAGATGAATGGAGAGGATGAGTGAAGAGAGGTCATACTGCACACATCAACTCTTGAGCTATCATGTATGATATAATGATCCGCAGCCTACCATCCACGGCCAGGCTTTACAAAATACTCCTTGGTTGACCTTGCCTGCGTCATATATTGTGGTTCATGCTGCCTTATATACCACCTTGACCCAATTCAATCTATCCCTTACACACTTCTTTCCCTCTTGGATGTTAATGCCATGATATTTTATGTATTATATAATATACGTAATCCAATAACGCTCTCTGGCCATCTCTCCTACTTACATAAGTATACTTATGTATATCTCGCTTTTTAAACCAGGTATTCCCAATCATCAGTCCTTTTTCAGCACATAAATCTACAAGCTCTTCACCATTTCCATTTACAACACTGAACACCCCATGTATACCAATTATTCACTCAACTGCCACATTACTCACCTTTGCATTCAAATCACCCATCACTATAACCCGGTCTCGTGCATCAAAACCACTAACACACTCATTCAGCTGCTCCCAAAACACTTGCCTCTCATGATCTTTCTTCTCATGCCCAGGTGCATATGCACCAATAATCACCCACCTCTCTCCATCAACTTTCAGTTTTACCCATATTAATCGAGAATTTACTTTCTTACATTCTATCACATACTCCCACAACTCCTGTTTCAGGAGTATTGCTACTCCTTCCCTTGCTCTTGTCCTCTCACTAACCCCTGACTTTACTCCCCAGACATTCCCAAACCACTCTTCCCCTTTACCCTTGAGCTTCGTTTCACTCAGAGCCAAAACATCCAGGTTCCTTTCCTGAAACAGGCGTGCGAAAGAGAGACTTTTGGATGTTAATGTGCTGAGAGGTGCAACTGGAGGGATGTCTGATCATTATCTTGTGGAGGCTAAGGTGAAGATTTGTATGGGTTTTTAGAAAAGAAGAGTGAATGTTGGGGTGAAGAGGGTGGTGAGAGTAAGTGAGGTTGGGAAGGAGACCTGTGTGAGGAAGTACCAGGAGAGACTGAGTACAGAATGGAAAAAGGTGAGAACAATGGAAGTAAGGGGAGTGGGGGAGGAATGGGATGTATTTAGGGAATCAGTGATGGATTGCGCAAAAGATGCTTGTGGCATGAGAAGAGTGGGAGGTGGGTTGATTAGAAAGGGTAGTGAGTGGTGGGATGAAGAAGTAAAAGTATTAGTGAAAGAGAAGAGAGAGGCATTTGGACGATTTTTGCAGGGAAAAAATGCAATTGAGTGGGAGATGTATAAAAGAAAGAGACAGGAGGTCAAGAGAAAGGTGCAAGAGGTGAAAAAAAGGGCAAATGAGAGTTGGGGTGAGAGAGTATCATTAAATTTTAGAGAGAATAAAAAGATGTTCTGGAAGGAGGTAAATAAAGTGCGTAAGACAAGGGAGCAAATGGGAACTTCAGTGAAGGGCGCAAATGGGGAGGTGATAACAAGTAGTGGTGATGTGAGAAGGAGATGGAGTGAGTATTTTGAAGGTTTGTTGAATGTGTTTGATGATAGAGTGGCAGATATCGGGTGTTTTGGTCGAGGTGGTGTGCAAAGTGAGAGGGTTAGGGAAAATGATTTGGTAAACAGAGAAGAGGTAGTGAAAGCTTTGCGGAAGATGAAAGCCGGCAAGGCAGCAGGTTTGGATGGTATTGCAGTGGAATTTATTAAAAAAGGGGGTGACTGTATTGTGGACTGGTTGGTAAGGTTATTTAATGTATGTATGACTCATGGTGAGGTGCCTGAGGATTGGCGGAATGCGTGCATAGTGCCATTGTACAAAGGCAAAGGGGATAAGAGTGAGTGCTCAAATTACAGAGGTATAAGTTTGCTGAGTATTCCTGGTAAATTATATGGGAGGGTATTGATTGAGAGGGTGAAGGCATGTACAGAGCATCAGATCGGGGAAGAGCAGTGTGGTTTCAGAAGTGGTAGAGGATGTGTGGATCAGGTGTATGCTTTGAAGAATGTATGTGAGAAATACTTAGAAAAGCAAATGGATTTGTATGTAGCATTTATGGATCTGGAGAAGGCATATGATAGAGTTGATAGAGATGCTCTGTGGAAGGTATTAAGAATATATGGTGTGGGAGGAAAGTTGTTAGAAGCAGTGAAAAGTTTTTATCGAGGATGTAAGGCATGTGTACGTGTAGGAAGAGAGGAAAGTGATTGGTTCTTAGTGAATGTAGGTTTGCGGCAGGGGTGTGTGATGTCTCCATGGTTGTTTAATTTGTTTATGGATGGGGTTGTTAGGGAGGTAAATGCAAGAGTTTTGGAAAGAGGGGCAAGTATGAAGTCTGTTAGGGATGAGAGAGCTTGGGAAGTGAGTCAGTTGTTGTTCGCTGATGATACAGCGCTGGTGGCTGATTCATGTGAGAAACTGCAGAAGCTGGTGACTGAGTTTGGTAAAGTGTGTGGAAGAAGAAAGTTAAGAGTAAATGTGAATAAGAGCAAGGTTATTAGGTACAGTAGGGTTGAGGGTCAAGTCAATTGGGAGGTGAGTTTGAATGGAGAAAAACTGGAGGAAGTGAAGTGTTTTAGATATCTGGGAGTGGATCTGGCAGCGGATGGAACCATGGAAGCGGAAGTGGATCATAGGGTGGGGGAGGGGGCGAAAATTCAGGGGGCTTTGAAGAATGTGTGGAAGTCGAGAACATTATCTCGGAAAGCAAAAATGGGTATGTTTGAAGGAATAGTGGTTCCAACAATGTTGTATGGTTGCGAGGCGTGGGCTATGGATAGAGTTGTGCGCAGGAGGATGGATGTGCTGGAAATGAGATGTTTGAGGACGTGTGGTGTGAGGTGGTTTGATCGAGTGAGTAACGTAAGGGTAAGAGAGATGTGTGGAAATAAAAAGAGCATGGTTGAGAGAGCAGAAGAGGGTGTTTTGAAGTGGTTTGGGCACATGGAGAGAATGAGTGAGGAAAGATTGACCAAGAGGATATATGTGTCAGAGGTGGAGGGAACGAGGAGAAGAGGGAGACCAAATTGGAGGTGGAAAGATGGAGTGAAAAAGATTTTGTGTGATCGGGGCCTGAACATGCAGGAGGGTGAAAGGAGGGCAAGAAATAGAATGAATTGGAGCGATGTGGTATACAGGGGCTGACGTGCTGTCAGTGGATTGAATCAAGGCATGTGAAGCGTCTGGGGTAAACCATGGAAAGCTGTGTAGGTATGTATATTTGCGTGTGTGGACGTATGTATATACATGTGTATGGGGGGGTTGGGCCATTTCTTTCGTCTATAATATACGTGATTGGTGAATTACAGATGTAATTTTTTTATGATCTTATGCTTGTTCTCTTCTTCAGCCATTCATTTCATAGTTTTGTGATCTAAATGCCTCATTTCAGAGGATTACAGGGAAACGCTACAGAAAAGCTGTATACCCTGGTACAGTAGAGTTTGATAAAGATGCAGAGTGGAGTGAGCTGATCAAGCGCCAGTATACCCATACAGCCAAAATAACTAAACGTAAAACCTACCTTATGATACCCCTAAATCCTGGCCATCATTTGTACCATAAGGCGACCATAGTTGCAAAGAACCTGGATAGTAAGAATTGGATTATGGCTTGTAAAGCCAATGTCATGCATAAAGGGATGCAGATATGGTAAGATTAATTTTTACAGTTCATTGTTAACTTAAATATTAGGTTTGATTTTTAATGTTACCCATGGTAACCTGGATAATAAAAATTGGATTATGGCTTGTAAAACTAATATCATGGATAAGAGGATGCAGATATGGTAAGGTTTTTACAGTTCGTTGTTAACTTGAATATTAGATTTTTATTTTTAAGGTTACCTATGGGAGATTTACTGTGAGAACAGTGAAGGTATTGCTCTTTCTTTTCACTGTTGGATTTTCTTTTATTATTTTCCTTTTTCCTCAGTCTCTGGTCACACTGAGTGAGTGCCACACATTTTCAAACTCCAGAAGATCCTTTCATATATTTTTTCTGTCACATGAGAAAAGTGTGGGTGACACATGAACAGTTCATTTACTCTTTTGTGAAATGCCACACATTTTAACTTATTTTATATAGATTATATGTTGCTTCGGCATTTCTTTCTATTCTTCTTGCCAACAAGTCCACACTGAGATCTTTTGGATAATTTTAATTGTAAAGGAATAAAATGAACTATCTTAGGTAATGTTGTCAGAACACAGGATAAATCACTAGTTTATACATGTCTTTGTACATAGAGGCCGTCTCATTGTCTAGAGCAATTTTTTCAAGTTATATACCTGTTATTGAATGTATAAGCTCCTTTTGTCGAAGACAAAAACTCCATCCCTCCCTTCCTTATGTATTTTCACTCATGGTCAGCATTGGAATTCGGTTGATTTGCTAGTAGGCCAATGTTGATGTGGAGTATATCTTATTGTTGGACTAAGCTTAGACTTGGCAGGGTCTACCCCTTTCCACACTTCCCATTATGGTGGATCTAGGATATCAAATTGAAGCACTGTATCATGGTTTTATCCCTTAGAGATATCTGTGCTGCATGCAGAATGTTCAAATCGGTTATTTTAGTGCTTTTCATACACAGTTGTCTTGGAATTTTGAGGTTTTTGATCGAGTGGTAATGCTTTTGAGGCATTGTTAACATTTTTCATTAAATGTCTATTTTTTTTCTTGCTTTAAAGGAGTCCATCCTGTCTTTGCTGCTGGATCAGAGAGATAGGGGTCTTGGGTGATAATGATCTGTGTATCTATCTATCTTTCTGTCCATCTGTCTTACAAGTCTTTGGTGACTTATAAACATATGTAGTAGCTGAAAGAACATTTATTCTTCTACAGTGTTATAAAAATTATTGAAAATGCATTGAAATAGATTATTATATAGATAAAGTTAATCAAATACTATGTATCTACCATACTCCAGTAAAAAAAAAGTGAATGTTGTGTAGGAAAATTTAATGTGATTTACCACTGATTCAGTAATGAAAAATAAACGGAGAATAGTGTTAGCAAGATATTTTATATGATTTACAAGTTACTATTGAGCATCTCAGACATGTCATGGTGTTTCTCCTCATAGTTTGACCGGAGAGAATATGTCCAACAAAGCGAAGAAGATGGTAGGCAAAGTGAAGACTGTAGAGCTTGATATGGTATCCCTTGGTGCTGCAGGTCACACCCATATCATTGTCAGCATTCCATCTACAGATGAAAGGGTTTGTGATTGATGTTTCAGTTAAAGGAGAGACTTTTTGCTAATTTGATAGTTATTGGTGCTGAGCACTTGAACAATACCTGTAACAAATCATTAGCACTACCTGAAACTCATGGGAGGCCTTTATATAAGGATACTGATAATTGATTACCAATGACAAGATTTTGCCAAAATGCTTGGGTTTGCATGTAGCACTAACCTTACATCTGGCTTGATGAATAAGACTTCCTTTCTACTGACACATGCATTTCATAATTACCTGTTATGGTTTCATCTGGGACTGATTTTAACTGCATGGCAAGTCTTTTTTTAGAATTCTCTGTAGATGTTCCTTGTATGTTTCTTATTTCTTGTGGTAGTGGAATTAACAGTCATTCTAGCTTCCTGGCTAGGCTCATACATTCTCCTTAACCACTGATGTTACCACCTTCGTAGTGGGTGAGGGTACATGGGACTGAATCAGTTGCTTTTTGGAGGTGATAGTGTTCTGGTAGCAGACACTAGAAACTCAAGAAGCTAGAGTTTGGGAGTATGTTTAGAAGGAGTAAATTAAATGTGATCCAAGATAAGGTATAGAGGTGCAGCAGGGAGATGAAACTGGATGGTTTGAGTGTGAGTTTGAATAGGGAATGGACATGGCAGCTGATTGAACCATGGAAGCTGAAATGAATAACAGAATGGAAGAGGCAGCTGAAGTCCTGAGTGCATTAAGGAGCATGTGGAATTATAGTTCATTGTCTGTAAGGGCAAAGGTGGGGCATGTTTGGAGGTATAGTAGACTTCACAGTGTATGGATTTGAGTTGGGTCTTGAATGCAAAAGAAAGGAAGAGGGTGATGTGCTGGAAGTAAAATAGCTAAATATGGTATTATCTATGAGGCAAATTCATCATTTAAGAAATAGTATTGTCAGAGAGAGGTATGGAAGTGGGTGCATTGTGATTGAGAGGGTTGATTAGGGTGTATTGAAATGGTTTGTACACATGGAGAGGATTAATGAAGAGAGAGAGAGTTAGAGTGAGGATCTGTGTCAGAATGATGATGGTAAACTGAGGAGAATGTAGAGGGTGAGAGGTATACTATGAGGATGATCAGTATGGCACATGGGGCTAAATACTGTCTGTGAGCCTAACAAGGGCATATGAAGAATCAATTAAACCATAGAGTAGTCAGTGGGCTGTGGATGATAGTCTTTTCCTCTGGGGTGGATGAGTGGATGAGTGTAAATAAGGTCATTTTTCATTTGTTCCTGACATTTCCTCACTAAAATGGGGAAAAGTAGGTACATATGAGAAGTATCACAGACAAGAAAGATAGATAGATTATTCCTGGGGATAGGGGAGAAAGAATACTTTCCACGTATTCTCTGCTCGTCAAAGAATTCAAGGTTACTGAAAGGGGTGGGAATTGGGGGCTGGAAATCCTCCTCTCCAGATTTTACTTTTCCAAAAGAAGTAATAGAGAAGGGAGCCAAGTGAGGATTTTGTCTCTAAGGCTTAGTCCTTAGCTTAGCTTTATGAATAGATAGATAGATAGCGAGATAGCATAGCATTTCGATAGGTAGATAGATTGATAGATAACCTAGTTGTTTTGGTATAGAAAATGTTATGTTTGAGGGTGAATTACATTTCATAATCCATTTTGCAGGTTGAAGTTGCCATAGATGTGCACAGTGAGAATGGGCGTCAAAGATCAGTGCATGTTCCAGCTTTTATTCGTTCTTTTACACCAACTCTAATTGTGGATACCACTCCACAGAAAGCTCTTTCATATAATGTGACTCTTGATGGCTTACAAGAGATGTGGCAGTCTTTTAGGTTTATCCTGCGACCTCGCTCACAGTGTGCAGCAAAGAATGTGACTATGGCTCGATTATACATACCTTGGGCTCAGAAGGTATCTTACATACAGAATAGGTAAGTCTTAATTTTTCTTGTTAGATCTTGAAGCTGTATGTGTGTGTGTTTTTTCCTTTAGAAATAATACTGTTATTGTGGCCTTGATGAGTGAGTTGATATAACTTGGGAACAAAATGAAAGCTACACAGTTGTATGCAGATGATGCTTTTCCTTTTACTAATATATTGGAGTTGGATACAATTGTAGATTGCTTTGATGTGTAGGAAGAGCATGCCGAGAGTGGATGTAAGGAAGATATGACTTAAGTTTTGAGAAGTACAATATGAGTTTGAATAGTAGAAAAGCAGTTGTTGATTAGTGATGGTATTTAGTAGTGAAGTTTTGACTGGATGTTATTGGGAAAGATGATTGAAAGAGAAAGGTCTTGCAAGGTAGGAAAATTAGCATTGCACTTATAGCTTTGGTTAATGGAAAGAATTTAGATGTAGAATACGTAAGAAGCTTGCCTGAATGGATACTTTTCTCCAGCTTTGATGTGCTATTGTGAAACGTACTTGACACAGGTCAGCACAGGCAAAAGATAAGAGAAGGAAATACAGCTCACTTGCATAGAGCTAGACCTTAGGAGGGATGGTTTATGCTGTGAGAGAATTTATTTGAGTTTGAGGTATTTTGATTAGTAACACTGGAATAGAGTGAATTGGATTGATGTGGTATACCGGGGTTGATGTGCTCTCAGTGGATTGAATCAGGGCATGTAAAGCGTCTGGGGTAAACCATGGAAAGTAGTGTGGGGCCTGGATGTGGAAAGGGAGCTGTGGTTTCGGGCATTATTGCATGACAGCTGGAGACTGAGTGTGAACGAATGGGGCCTTTGTTATCCTTTCCTGGCGCTACCTCGCACACATGAGGGGGGAGGGGGATGGTATTCCATGTGTGGCGAGGTGGTGATGGGAATGAATAAAGGCAGGCAGTGTGAATTGTGTGCATGGGTATATATGTATGTGTCTGTGTGTGTATATATATATGTGTACATTGAGATGTATGGGTGCGTATGTTTGCGTGTGTGGATGTGTGTGTATATACATGTGTATGGGGGTGGGTTGGGCCATTTCTTTCTTCTGTTTCCTTGCGCTAACTCGCAAATGCGGGAGACAGCGACAAAGCAAAATAAATAAATAAATAAAACACTGGTTGGCATACTTTTTTGGTTGCAGTAGAAGTGTTATTTTTATGGAGATGGTGTAAGTGAAGAGTCACATCTCACTTGACAAATTGTCTTTAATGTTGTGTGTGTATTTTGTTTGAGTGATCTGAGAGACTGTATGCACTTCCTCTCTTCTATGGAGTTAGTTAACATTAATGCAATAGATTGTGTGAATAGATCTCTAATCTATGGTGTTTAAATGTTGTGGACTCACCATGTCATAGATCTTTTTATGCTGTGATAAATATGCCTCTGATGCATAATTGATTTTTCCAGTGGGCCAGGGATATCGTACAATGCTGAACTTGACATCCCTCCTCTTGATGGCAATTCTTCTGCTAGTATTCAGTTTATTCTTAATCCTGAGTGTACCTACTCCATCCTGTAAGTATTGATTTGTTGAATTGAGCCCATTAATGTTTTATGTGTTTAATTATGAAATAATCTTGCCACCAAATGAATACGAGGAATATGCAGATGAATTGGAATTTGAGTTGGTGACAATTTCCTCATATTGAAATTGTAAGCTAGTTCAGATTTATACTTAAAGAAAACTGTAAGGTTTCTAGCTTGGTTTTATGTTTAATGTAAAGTAATTTTCCTTGTTCATCAATTACTAAGTTGGTTTTTAAAGCATTTTGAAAATATCTTTGTATACCCCATAATGACATCTTAAGTCTCATTTAATGGTTGTAGGCTTGTACTTACAAATACATTTGTAGTGTGTGGCTTTTTTATTTTATTTTTTAATGTAGGTTATTATGAGTATTTATTTTAAAAGCTCAGATTCTTACTAATGAATTTTTTTAATGGCAAGTAGTTCTAATTGCATAAGAAATCTTAGGTGTTAGTCAGACACCAACTGGGGAGGCAGTATTGCTTGGGTGTTAGGACTAGTGACAGCAGCACAGTGTGCCAGCACTGCAGTTGTTATATTTTCCTACCCTAGCTTGATGTTGCTGCTTTCCTTTTTCCTCCATAAACACCGATTGCTGGAACTTGGTGCACAAACACAAACCTTCTTTCTATCATTTGCTTAACACTTGGCTGTACTTAGCTCATGATTTTTTTTTTTATCCTATACCATAGGTTTTCTTTATCCTTGGGAATAAGGTACTGAGCAAATGCCCTCAAATCTGTGTGCCATAAGAGGTGGCTAGTAGGGGTGGGAACTTGGGGGCTAGAAACCCTTCCCCTCCAGAGAACAGAAACGAGGAGTGCTCATCCTCCTCAAAGACTCAGGTTGGGATGACAGAATATGCATGGATGTAACCAGGATGATGCAGGTAGTAGATGGTAGGCAGCCACCGACCAGGAAGGTATATTACCAGTGCTACCCACCTGGATAATGGAAGGGTTAGTTACAGTTGCATATTGAGCCAGCACTTCAGTGATTGTCAAGTTCTACTCCTTTGACCCAGGTAGCTGTCTTTTCTTTCAGCTTCACTGTTAGCATCTTATGCTAATAATTTCAGATGAGGTACAAATATATCAGTATGAGCTCTGTTTAAGTTTAGCATGAATTCCAATACTCATTTCTAAGCTTAACAAAGATATCCCCATTTCACTGGCTACCTTCCTTTTGTTAAACTTAGGAAATTAATTCCATTCTAACTGTGCCATTAGAGTTGCAAGAATTTACAGACTCAAAATTTCTCTGCATATTTGATTAAAGATTATTCTTGAACCTTAAATGCAGTTGTGGAGTTTTGTCATTTAGAATTTAAATGAGATTAAGATCAATGACCGTTTTTTGGTGGGGGGGTGTCAAGTTCTATACTGCTGAGTAACAAATCAGGGATCAAGTATGTAATGCCTTAGTGGGAAAAGATTTTTTTTTCTATTCATGATTGCCTTTTCCCATGTTAGTGAGATCGTGCCAGGAACAGTTGAAGAAAGGCCACATCTGCTCACATCCATTCTCCAGCTGTCATTAGTAATACGCTGAGGCCACAGCTCCCTGTCCATGACCAGACCCAGCAGAATATGTCGTGTGGATCATATGCATAAATAATTTTGAAATTGTTGTTCTAGATAACAGTATTCTACTGAATGGTGGAAGAAACTAATTGTGTTGATCTCATAAGCGGAAAAGTATCATTTACAAAGAATTGTTCACAGTTATTTTAAATCATTAAGGGTCCAGTTGAAAGTCTTACCCTTATAATTTCTTCGGAAGAATTAATTTTGCTTTGCACTTTTTCTGTATTTTTTATATGGTATCTGACATAATGATGTTAATGATATATGTTTAGTATCCAGGGTAGCTTCGTTGGTGTGTTCCGGCGTATTGTGTGGCTGTATGGGTCACAGATTCCAACATACTGTGCAGTACACCTCCTCCTCACCCTTGCTAGGCAGCTGCGGGTGAGATTTGCTTGACTTTTGTTTTTCGTTCAACTCTTTCTCATCAAGATTAGCTTTCCCTCTAGATATGAATGATAGAAAAGTAATATCCCTCCTTTGTAAGAAATCAGTGCCAAGATGTCTTGTCATGACTAGTTTGTTGTTGCTCTCTGTAAAAGTAGCATGTAAGTGCACTGAATGCATTGATGGTCATCAGGTCATTGGAAGGAAGGCATATGTTTAGCATTATCTTTATCAGGAATAAAGATATGTTTGCTTTTCTTAACATTATGAAAAAGATAGTGTCTATTGTATGTCATGTACCTTTTATTAATGTTAATCAGAGCATCTTGATATTTTGTTTCTTTAAGGTTAAAGTATGGCTAAGGCTTTTAGAATTTTATGTTGTGCAACATATTAGTAACAATTCCTGCTTTTAGAATTCATCAGATTAAAGCCCAGTAGGAGTAGGGAATCCTGTTGGATGGTTTTGAAGCGAATCATGAACAGTCTTTTACATGGCTTTTCTAAATATTTGGCAGCAATGTTGGTCTTTATTGAAAGGGGGAGTGAAATGGTTTGCAGCTACATTACTCATAGTGACAGACTGTTAAGCAATCAAACTTCTTTTCAAAGTGTTAAAATGCACTTTTTGCTTTCCCTCCCACTGCTGTTTTTACCATACTCTCTTGAAACATTATATATGTATTGGAGTTTTATGATTCATATTTTGTGGATATTTTTCATATGAGAGTAGTTGATAAGCTGTTCCCATTCTTTATAATTACTATGTTTTTAATTGGTAGCTAATGCTCCTCATTGCAAGTTTTGAGAGGGTATTGTAGGGCACTCTGTCTGTGTTTTTTTTTGTTTGTCCTTCCAATTATGTCATACTCTTCTCTGGGACTTCATTGAAGGTATTTTGACAATATTCTGAGGAAATATTTCATAGGACAAGGAATGATTTAGGAATAACTGTCAGAGAGAGATGTGGTAGTAAGCACAATCTGAGAGGGAAGACAGTGGTGTTGAAATGATGTGGACTTACAGAGAGGATGAATGAAGAAAGAATGACAAAGAAGATCTTTATGTTAGAAGTAGAGGAAGCACGTAGGAGGAATATACTGATGTGGAACTGGAAAGACATGGTGAAGGAGGCTCAAGGGTACTAGGACATTAACATTCAGGAGACCTAAAGGCATGCATTGGATAAGGTGAGCTGGGGTGATGTGATTATACGTTCGGCATTGTGTTGTCACTGGGTAGAATCAAGGCATCTGAAGTAAAGGGAAACCATGGAGTAGTTTGTGTGGCTTTACTGTTGATGGAAGGCTGTGGTATTGGTACATTATACATGACATGATAGGGAGCAGATATTTGCAGGTGAGACCATTTTTGATTTGTGTAGACAAGACTTATTTTGGCAGGGAATGTAATTATGTACATAGAAAAAAATCCATTAATGAGGATGTTTACAACTTGATATTGCTGTTATGTTTAATTTATATGGTGATGTGCCAATCTTTCTTTTCATACATCAGTCATACCTTTTCCTTAAGAACCAGTAAAAGGTTATTGACCAACTTTTTGATAATATTCCTCAGGTATGGATATTGCTGTCACACTCATACTGTAGTGACCATTACTTTGTCATTTCTGAAGGAAATATCAATTGTGTTAATGATTCATCATAAATAGTTTATATTTATTTTTCGTATGCACTGCAGTACTCACTTGGCTGTCTGTGATTAGCTGTACCATAAACCATTTAGGTGATATACCAGTTTTGACCTCTGTGCATGTCAGTGATCTCAATACAGTGTTCACTGTGAATTTGTATGGTGTGTGCCTCCATGGCTAGCCTCCAGCCAGGCTGCCACAATATGCCTCTGTGAGAGTCTTTCCTCGGTTCACAGTGTACACGTTAATTGTTTTTTGTCTCATTTTGTTTGCTGATATTCTTTTTCTTGTTATGGGAGTGTGATTGATTTAGAATGTTAAGTGTCTGTGGTTGGTAGCCTGTGAGAGGGGAAAGGTGGGAGGTGAGTCATTGGTGATGGTAGGAGCACCTGCATTCCCTATCTTCCACCTGTGGTTGGAGGCTGCTGGGGCTAATGAGTTTATCATAAAATTGGGTATTCTGGGATTGCAGACCACTGCTTGAACTCCGATGACCAGGGAGTTTTGTAATTTTTTAAATGTTGATACATTTAGTCATTGTCATATTCTCTAGCTATGTCTTCCTTTGTGCATTATGTAATTACTTTATTTTTCAGATGATTGGGGAGGATGGTTACTGTCCATCTCTTTTTTCATCCATGCTCACCCTCACACCATTGGCAGTCGTTCCTTTTGTTAAGGTTGCCAACCTTGTCCTGAAGTAAGGCATAGATCATACATATTATTTTATGACTTATTGTATAATACTGAACAGCTATTTAATTCTGTGTGAGATTTTAATGAAGTAATTTGTTGGCATAATGATTATATGCTTTATTTCTTCTTTGTCTGCTTTCCCTTTTGTATGATTGAATAGGAATGTAATTGATGATAAGATAGATTATTTTTTTTTTTCAGGAGTTTGGAGTTTGCTGATGATATGTCCATTATGAGCAGTAATGGAGAGGATCTCCCAGTTCTCCCAATATTATTGTTTTTGGGAACATTGCCGATGACCCTTTTCATGGGTGCAGTTACTTGGGGACTAGTTTTCTTGTCTGGGAATGCAGCTCATTCATTTGTTGTTAAGTGAGTTACCACCAGCTATGTATGTTAGGAAGTATTGTTATATGCATATAGGTCTAATTGATATTTATTTATTTATTCATGTGGAGAGAATGTTGCACAGAAGCTGCATATTTAGATCCAGTAGATCATTATATTATTCCAGTTTGCTTGGTAGAATTCATTTGACTGAATAATATTCACTGATACCCTAATTAGCATTCAGGATGCATTTCTAGGAAATGGAGCGCTAAAAGACAGTGCTCTCAATGGGGTCATTACAACATTGCACAGATGTGCTCCTCATGACATTATTTTTTACCTGTGGTGACCATTCTAACCCCTCTAACTATTGTCCTGTTGCTTTGCCACTACAGTTTCCAAAGTTTTTGAATCCCTTCTTAACTCCTATATCATCTCTTCTCATCTCCCCTGTCCTCAGACATCTTGCATCTCTCAATCTCCTCTCTGATCACTAGTATGGCTTCTGTAAGGCGAGATCCGCTGATGATATTCTGTTGCATCACACTAATGTCTGGTTATCTTCCCTGAAAGTTATATGGGAATCCTATTTATCTGCATTTGATGTATCCAAAACTTTTGACTGCTGACTGGCATTGGGGTTTCATTTCTAAGCTCCCCTCTTTTGGTTTCCCTCCCTTGCTCTCCTCCCTGATGTATAGCTTCCTCTTTGGCTGGCCTATCTCCATGGTTGTGGATAGATCAGCTTCTCCACCTTGTAATCCATCATCATTGGTGTTCCTGAAGGATCTGTCATGTCTCCTACACTTTTTCAACCTTTTACAACTGATTTCCTTTATTCTCCAAATAACTAAATGCATTCATATACTGATGACTCAACATTGCCATATGTTGATGACTTGACACTGCATTCTTCCACATCTTTCAGTTCTGCTCCTCCTCCTCTCACGCTATCTGCATCTCATCTCGACACAGTTGTCTAGCTATCTTTCTATATCTCTAATGCGTGTTCCCTTCTGGAACTCCTTCAAGGGGATGGCCATAGCAATAGTCTCCATAACTAATGAACTCCAGTGCTGCCTCTTAGCCTTAAGTGCCTCACCATTAACAGACCTCTGGCAGAGTGCAAGTGTAGCACAGTGCTTGTGTAGGCCCCTACCTAATGTTCCTGCTGACTGCTTCTATGTAATCCTCCTGCCCAGTGTTCCTACCCACTACTTTTACTTAATGTTTCTCCCTAATGTTCCTACCCTCCTATCTACTTGTTTCTCCCTACTACTTTTGTCTATTGCTCCTACCATTTTACTAAAAGATTATGAGAGGCAAGTGTTTGGGAGCAGATGTGTGAGTGTGTTAGCAGCTTTGATGCATGAGACCGGCTTATAGTGATGGGTGATTTAAATGTGAAGGTGAGTAATGTGGCAGTTGAGGGTATAATTGGTGTACATGGGGTGTTTAGTGTTGTAAATGGAAATGGTGAAGAGCTTGTGGATTTGTGTGCTGAAAAAGAACTGGTGATTGGGAATACCTGGTTTAAAAAGAGAGATACATAAGTATATATATTTGAGTAGGAGAGAAGGTCAAAGGGCATTATTGGATTACGTGTTAATTGATAGGTGTGTAAAAGAGTCTTTTGGATGTTAATGTGCTGAGAGGGGCAGCTGGAGGGATGTCTGATCACTGTCTGGTGGAGGCAAAGGTGAAGATTTGTGGGGGTTTTCAGAAAAGAAGAGAGAATGTTGGGGAGAAGAGAGTGGTGAGAGTGAGTGAGCTTGGAAATATCAGGAGAGATTGAGGGTCAAATTTCAAAAGGTGAGAGTAAATAATGTGAGGGGAGTGGGTGAGGAATGGGATGTATTTAGGGAAGCAGTGATGGCTTGTGCAAAAGATGCATGTGGCATAAGAAAGGTTGGAGATGGGCAGATTAGAAAGGGTAGTGAGTGGTGGGATGAAGAAGTAAGGTTGTTAGTGAAAGAGGAAAGAGAGGCATCTGGACAATACTTACAGGGAAGTAGTGCAAATGACTGGGAGATGTATAAAAGAGAGCAGCAGGAGGTCAAGAGAAAGGTGCAAGAGGTGAAAAAGAGGGCAAAGGACAGTTGGGATGAGAGAGAATCATTAGATTTTAGGGAGAATAAAAAGATGTTATGGAAGGAGGTGAATAATGTGTGTAAGACAAGAGAAGAAATGACATCGGTGAAGGTGGCAAGTGGGTAAGTAGTAACAGGTAGTGATGAAGTGAGAAGTTAGTGAGTATTTTGAAGGTTTGTTGGATGTCTTTGATGATAGTGGCAGATATAGGGTGTTTTGGTCAGGATGGTGTGCGAAGTGAGAGGGTTGGGGAGAATGTTTTGGTAAATAGAGAAGAGGTAGTGAAAGTTTGTGGAAGATGAAATTCAGCAAGGTGGCGGGTTTGAATGGTATCACAGTGGAATTTTTTAAAAAAGGGTTATTGCGTAGCTGATTGGTTGGTAAAGATATTCAGTGTATGCATGAATCATGGTGAAGTGCCTGAGGATTGGCAGAATGCATGCGTTCTCCTTGTACAAAGGCAAATGGGATAAAGGTGAGTGTTCAAGCTACAGAGGCATTAGTTTGTTGAGTATTCCTAGGAAATTATATGGGAGGGTATTGATTGAGAGGGTGAAGGTATGTACAGAGCATTAGAATGGGGAAGAGGAGTGTGGTTTCAGAAGTGGTAGAGGATGTGTGGATCAGGTGTTTGCTTTGAAGAATGTATGAGAAATACTTAGAAAAACAGATGGATTTGTATGTAGCATTTATAAATCTGGAGAAGGCATATGATAGGGTTGATAGAGATGCTTTGTGGAAGGATTTATTAGTATATGGGGTGGGAGGTAAGTTGTTAGAAGCAGTGAAAGGTTTTCACCAAGGATGTAAGTCATGTGTACGAGTAGGAAGAGAGAAGAGTGATTGGTTCCCAGTGAATGTCGGTTTGTGGCAGGGGTGTGTGATGTCCCCATGGTTGTTTGTTTATGGATGGGGTGGTTAGGGAGGTAAGTGCAAGAGTTTGGAAGAGAGGGGCAAGTATGCAGTCTGTTGTGGATAAGTGGGCCTGGGAAGTGAGTCAGTTGTCTTTTGTTTGCTGATGATACAGCTCTAGTGGCTGATTGGGGTGAGAAACTGAAGAGGATGGTGACTGAGTTTGGAAAAGTGTGTGATAGGAGAAAGTTTAGAGTTAATATGAATAAGAGCATGGATATTAGGTTCAATAGGGTTGAGGGGTAAGTTAATTGGGATGTAAGTTTGAGGAAGTGAAGTATTTTAGATATATGGGAATGGATGGAGCGATGAAAGCGGAAGTGAGTCACAGGATGGGGGAGCAGGCGAAAGGTATGGCAGTGATGAAGAATGTGTGGAAGGAGAGAATGTTATCTCGTAGAGCAAAAATGGGTATGTTTGAAGGAATGATAGTTCCAACAATGTTATATGGTTGCGAGGCATGGGCTATAGAAGGGTTGTTCGAAGGAGGATGGATGTGTTGGAAATAAAATGTTTGAGGACAATGTATGGTTTGAAGTGGTTTGATCGAGTAAGTAATGAAAGAAAGGTGTGTGGAAATAGAAAAGAATGTGGTTTAGAGCAGAAGAGGGTGTGTTGAAATGGTTTGGACATATGGAGAGAATGAGTAAGGAAAGTTTGACTAAAAGTATATATGTGTTAGAGGTTGAGGGAAGAAGGAGAAGCGGGAGACCAAATTGGAGGTGGAAGGATGGAGTGAAAAAGATTTTGAATGATAGGGGCATGCAAGGAATAGAGTAAACTGATACAAAATGTGGTATACTGGTATACTAGGGTCAACGTGCAACCATATTATATTGTTGGAACTGCTATTCCTTCAAACATGCCCATTTTTGCTCTCTGAGATAACATTCTCTCTTTCCACAAATTCTTTATCGCTCCTAGAACCTTCACCCACTCCCCCACCCTATGACCCTATTCTGCTTCCATGGTTTCATTTGCTGCCAAGTCCACTCCCAAATATCTAAAATGCTTTACTTCCTCAAATTTTTTCCATTTAAACTTACGTCCCAACTAACTTGTTCCTCAAGTATAGCTTAAGGCTGTGCCCCATTTCTTGGGAGGAGTAGATGGGACCCTTTTGGGCAGGAAAGTTTGTGAAGGGCATTGTCCCAGTTGATTGCATCCCAGTCTTTTCTTCTTGTCCATTGTCTGAAGGTTGTCACAGCTGATTGTTGTTCTAATGTCCTGTTCCTTCCTCTGATGCCACAACAGATAGGGATCAAAAATAGACTCACAGATAATCATCTTACTCTGAGAGCACATCCACATAGCCCTCATTAAAGAAATCAGACTCAATTTGGAGACCTCGTTCAAGAAACCAGACTTGCTTACAGCTTACTTTCTACAGTTACATTCCCATGAGTCAAGACAGACGACAAGGACAAGGAGGAGGACTCGTAACACTTTCCCACCAAACCCAACCATTCTCTAGCACCACACCAGAAATACAGTCCTTAAGAATAAACCTCACAGAACTAGTCACGACATAATCAACACTTACTTACCTCCCTCACATACATGCCCTTCCAAGTACACTTCCCAACTGCAAAACCTAACCAGCACACCTAACACCTGTATCTGTAGAGACTTCAGTGCTCACCGTCCCATGTGGCTCAATATTCACACCCATGACTCCTGAGGTGAAATTCTCTTGTATCCTCTCAGTATCCTCTCAGTATCTTTAACCAATGCAACCAGCCGACTAGACTCCCAACCCATTACCTCCAGCAGCCAACCTTGCAGTACATCACCTGTTCTGCATGCAAGGAACACCTGCAGCATGCTAGACAAACTGACCTCTAGCCACCTGCCCATCCTGGTAACACCCCATTGGCCATTGTAACCTGCACAACCACCAAAAAAGACTTTAACTTTAGGAAAGGAAAATGATCAGCCTTCGTGAGGTACATGGAAACAGAGCTCCAAAACTTCAATAATAGGTGATTTCCCATTCCTAGATCATGTAATGTAATGATTCATCATTATCTCCAAGTAAGCCAGCTGAAAAACATACCAAAAGGACATAGAAAAGAAACAACTAAACTTACCCACATTAGTTACATACCTTGTAGAACAAAGGCACTCACCATTGATTGAAATTAGGAAAAAAAATCCAAACTCTAACACCATCACAAACTTAATAACTGAAAGGCAAATTGAAAACTGGCACTCCTTCCTCAGCACAGTGAATCACATGACCAATAGGGGAAAGACATGAAATGAGGCTTGAAGCATTAAGAGCTTAGATCCTTGTGCTTCATAAGATGTGTGGAACAGTGAAGAGATTAACTAAAAAATGGTTCTCTTGCACATGTGCAGTATTCATAGTTAAAGGGTTAGTATAGTACTGTATTACCTGTTTGTTAGTAAATTTCCCAGTGTATTAAGGAACATTGTTATGAAGATTAGTATTTGTCTAGCTAATGTTTTGTCCTTTCAGGTTATTAGGATATTCTGTTGGTGGAACAGACATGGTTGCTGAAATTGCAGTAACAGGGCTGTCTCGTGTCCCAGTTCTGGTGGGTGTGGCACTCATATCTTTAGCCTACTCATCATGTGGCACTCTTGCTCTGAGTTTAGCTGGTATATTTTACTTTATAAAGGTAAGGGGAACTGCATTTAACCATTTTTTTTTGTCTCCCGCGTTTGCGAGGTAGTGCAAGGAAACAGACAAAAGAAATGGCCCAACCCACCCCCATACACATGTATATACATACGTCCACACACGCAAATATACATACCTACACAGCTTTCCATGGTTTACCCCAGACGCTTCACATGCCTTGATTCAATCCACTGACAGCACGTCAACCCCGGTATATCACATCGCTCCAATTCACTCTATTCCTTGCCCTCCTTTCACCCTCCTGCATGTTCAGGCCCCGATCACACAAAATCTTTTTCACTCCATCTTTCCACCTCCAGTTTGGTCTCCCTCTTCTCCTCGTTCCCTCCACCTCCGACACATATATCCTCTTGGTCAATCTTTCCTCACTCATTCTCTCCATGTGACCAAACCATTTCAAAACACCCTCTTCTGCTCTCTCAACCACGCTCTTTTTATTTCCACACATCTCTCTTACCCTTACGTTACTTACTCGATCAAACCACCTCACACCACACATTGTCCTCAAACATCTCATTTCCAGCACATCCATCCTCCTGCGCACAACTCTATCCATAGTCCACGCCTCGCAACCATATAACATTGTTGGAACCACTATTCCTTCAAACATACCCATTTTTGCTTTCCGAGATAATGTTCTCGACTTCCACACATTCTTCAAGGCTCCCAGAATTTTCGCCCCCTCCCCCACCCTAT
The DNA here is from genome assembly GCF_036320965.1 of Panulirus ornatus. Taxonomy (NCBI): domain Eukaryota; kingdom Metazoa; phylum Arthropoda; class Malacostraca; order Decapoda; family Palinuridae; genus Panulirus; species Panulirus ornatus. Next base: position 97,341,423 of record NC_092225.1, read on the forward strand.
GATCCACTTCCACTTTCATGGTTCCATCCGCTGCCAGATCCACTCCCAGATATCTAAAACACTTCACTTCCTCAAGTTTTTCTCCATTCAAACTCACCTCCCAATTGACTTGACCCTCACCCCTACTGTACCTAATAACCTTGCTCTTATTCACATTTACTCTTGACTTTCTTCTTTCACACACTTTACCAAACTCAGTCACCAGCTTCTGCAGTTTCTCACATGAATCAGCCACCAGCGCTGTATCATCAGCGAACAACAACTGACTCACTTCCAAGCTCTCTCATCCCCAACAGACTTCATCCTTGCCCCTCTTTCCAAAACTCTTGCATTCATCTCCCTAACAACCCCATCCATAAACAAATTAAACAACCATGGAGACATCACACACCCCTGCCGCAAACCTACATTCACTGAGAACCAATCACTTTCCTCTCTTCCTACACGTACACATGCTTTACATCCTCGATAAAAACTTTTCACTGCTTCTAACAACTTGCCTCCCACACCATATATTCTTAATACCTTCCACAGAGCATCTCTATCAACTCTATCATATGCCTTCTCCAGATCCATAAATGCTACATACAAATCCATTTGCTTTTCTAAGTATTTCTCACATACATTCTTCAAAGCAAACACCTGATCCACACATCCTCTACCACTTCTGAAACCACACTGCTCTTCCCCAATCTGATGCTCTGTACATGCCTTCACCCTCTCAATCAATACCCTCCCATACAATTTGCCAGGAATACTCAACAGACTTATACCTCTGTAATTTGAGCACTCACTCTTATCCCCTTTGCCTTTGTACAATGGCACTATGCACGCATTCCGCCAATCCTCAGGCACATCACCATGAGTCATACATACATTAAATAACCTTACCAACCAGTCAACAATACAGTCACCCCCTTTTTTAATAAATTCCACTGCAATACCATCCAAACCTGCTGCCTTGCCGGCTTTCATCTTCCGCAAAGCTTTTACTACCTCTTCTCTGTTTACCAAATCATTTTCCCTAACCCTCGCACTTTGCACACCACCTCGACCAAAACACCCTTATATCTGTCACTCTATCATCAAACACATTCAACAAACCTTCAAAATACTCACTCCATCTCCTTCTCACATCACCACTACTTGTTATCACCTCCCCATTTGCGCCCTTCACTGAAGTTCCCATTTGCTCCCTTGTCTTACGCACTTTATTTACCTCCTTCGAGAACATCTTTTTTTTTTTTCTTTTTCTTTCAAACTATTCGCCATTTCCCGCATTAGCGGGGTAGCGTTAAGAACAGAGGACTGGGCCTTTGAGGGAATATCCTCACTTGGCCCAGTTCTCTGTTCCTTCTTTTGGAAAATTAGAAAAAAAAAAAAAAAAAAACGAGAGGGGAGGATTTCCAGCCCCCCGCTCCTAGTGATACCCTCTTATTATCTACAGTCCCTACTGTAAGCAGCCTGTCACTGCATACAAGTAGTATGTACATGTTTCCTGGAAGAAGTCAGTGAAAGCTCTGGGTTTATTGAAAGCTCTACAAACCCAGTCAAAACTAATACCAACAAAGCTATTTGGTAACACCTTTTCCTGAAAAGGTTCCTGAAAAGAACATCTTTTTATTCTCCCTAAAATTTAATGATACTCTCTCACCCCAACTCTCATTTGCCCTTTTTTTCACCTCTTGCACCTTTCTCTTGACCTCCTATCTCTTTCTTTTATACGTCTCCCACTCAATTTCATTTTTTCCCTGCAAAAATCGTCCAAATGCCTCTCTCTTCTCTTTCACTAATACTCTTACTTCTTCATCCCACCACTCACTATCCTATCTAATCAACCCACCTCCCACTCTTCTCATGCCACAAGCATCTTTTGCGCAATCCATCACTGATTCCCTAATTACATCCCATTCCTCCCCCACTCCCCTTACTTCCATTGTTCTCACCTTTTTCCATTCTGTACTCAGTCTCTACTGGTACTTCCTCACACAAGTCTCCTTCCCAAGCTCACTTACTCTCACCACCCTCTTCACCCCAACATTCACTCATTTAACCATGTTATATATTTTTGTACATTTATTGAATTATTGTGATAAAGGGGATTATAACTGTATTGCTATTCATGAGTAATCTCCAAAAGTAAGGACAAGCTTGATACTTTAATGAGAGAGAAAATAGAAGCAGTACTTATGTCTATCACAGCTGGGTAAAGATATTGACAAGGCCACACACAATGTCAGTTGACACAGGCAAGGGAAGGATAATTATTTGAGTTGTACCACTCCCATTTATATGAAAAGTTTCTTTTACTGTATATTGTAGATTGTTCTTTTGTTCAGTTGATGGACAGTGTTTTGTTAATGGTGAGATCTGGTAGAGTTATTTAGGGAGACAATATACTGAAAATGAAATAAAGTTGAATGTTTTTTCATCAGTGAGTACTTGTATGGTACTGTAGTGTCTTCATGCATGCAACTGTTTCAAGAAGAGATGAGGGCTTACCACAGATGTTCTTTACCCATTGTTCCCTCACTTCATGACTGTGATAGTCTGTCTGTCGGACATATTTGGTTTAAACAGACATACTTTCTTTTAAGAATTTTTTTTTCATTATGTTATGTTGTATATACTTTTGGAACCTCCCCTTTTTTTTTTTTTCAAATCACTAGCTACAGCCTAAGCATGGTTATGGTTTTAGGCTACAGCTGCCATTTTTTCATTACGTATGCCTTAACAGAGGACTGTGATAATCTATCCGATGAACATTTTGAATTTTTACAGACATAGGAGTCTTTTTTTCTTTTTAAGAATTTTTATTTTATTTTCTGTATTTTTGGCAACCCAATCTGCTTTTCTGTAAGTTTTAGTTCTCCGAAGTCTAGAATATTGAATATTTATAGTAAATCATATTGAATCTTTCTTCATAAGAAATCTTTTAAGAAACTGTACACTTTGAAGTGCAGGAGACTATTCATGTGTGGCGGGTGGCAGTGGGAATGGATAGGGGCAGACAGTATGAATCGTGTACATGTGTATATGTGTATGTGTCTGTGTGTGTATATGTGTGTATGCGTTGAGATGTATAGGTGTTTATATGTGTGTGTGGACGTGTATGTATATACATGTGTATGTGGGTGGGTTGGGCCATTCTTTCGTCTGTTTCCTTGCGCTACCTGGCTAACGCGGGAGACGGCAGCAAAGCAAGATAGATATAAATAATTTGTTTCTGGTTTGCTAGATTGGGTGTAAATTTGTAGTTGTGTCTGGTTTCCTAGATTGGGTGTAATGTCTTTTTTCATTGATGATGGTCAGTTTTTAAAGGGTTTAGAGGCATTTCTTTCTTTGGGAATGAGGGGTGGAAGACACAGGTGTCTCACAGTGTAAAGTTTTATGGGGAAAAATGTTAACTTGTGGGTTTGATAAGGTAATGGAAAGACTGGATCAGCCAGTTTTCTTAATATATGAGAAAATGTGAAAAAGAGCAAGGTTATTAGGTACAGTAGGGTTGAGGGACAAGTCAATTGGGAGGTAAGTTTGAATGGAGAAAAACTGAAGGAAGTGAAGTGTTTTAGATATCTGGGAGTTGATTTGGCAGCAGATGGAACCATGGAAACGGAAGTGAATCATAGGGTGGGGGAGGGGGCGAAAGTTCTGGGAGCGTTGAAAAATGTGTGGGAGTCGAGAACATTATCTTGAAAAGCAAAAATGGTTATGTTTGAAGGAATAGTGGTTCCAACAAATGTTATATGGTTGCGAGGTGTGGGCTATAGATAGAGTTGTGCAGAGGAGGGTGGATGTGCTAGAAATGAGATGTTTGAGGACAATATGTGGTGTGAGGTGGTTTGATCGAGTAAGTAATGAAAGGGTAAGAGAGATGTGTGGTAAGAAAAAGAGTGTGCTTGAGAGAGCAGAAGAGGGTGTTTTGAAATGGTTTGGTCACATGGAGAGAATGAGTGAGGAAAGATTAACAAAGAGGATATATGTGTCAGAGGTGGAGGGAACAAGGAGAAGTGGGAGATCAAATTGGAGGTGGAAAGATGGAGTGATAAAGATTTTGAGTGATCGGGGCCTGAACGTGCAGGAGGGTGAAAGGCATTTAAGGAATAGAGTGAATTGGAATGATGTGGTATACCGGGGTCGACGTACTGTTAATGGATTGAACCAGGGCATGTGAAGATTCTGGGGTAAACCATGGAAAGTTCTGTGGAGCCTGGATGTGGAAAGGGAGCTGTGGTTTCGGTGCATTATACATGACAGCTAGAGACTGAGTGTGAACGAATGTGGCCTTGTTGTCTTTTCCTAGCACTACCTCGCGCACATGCGGGGGGAGGGGGTTGTCATTTCATGTGTAGCGGGGTGGCGACGGGAATGAATAAGGGCAGACGGTATGTAATATGTACTTGTGTATATATGTATATGTCTGTGTGTGTATATATATGTATATGTTGAGATGTATAGGTATGTATATGTGCATGTGTGGATGTGTTTGTATATACATGTGTATGTGGGTGGGTTGGGTCATTCTTTCGTCTGTTTCCTTGCGCCACCTCGCTAATGTGGGAGACAGCGACAAAGTATGATAAATGAAATAAATAAAATGAGAAACACTAGTCCTTTGGTTTGGTTAGTGGATTGTTAGATGATGCATGTCTCATTAAAATGGATGTATTGATGAGTAATGAAAACCAAGAGAAGAAAAGAATATGTAAAGCGAGATAGTATTAGAATGAATGATTTAGTGCTGAGGATTCTTGGACATGCAGGAGAAATGATTGGAGCAGTGTATTTCAGTTGAAGGGAAGGAAATGGAGGGGATAAGTGAAGGTCAGATGGAATGACAAAATCAAGACATGTGTAAGATTTGTATCAGTATGTGTATGTGTAGAGATGTAATTGAGCTATGGTGTTTAGAAAGAGTAAGACAGCTGTAGTGCTGTACAGAAAAGAATGTCTTTTAACTGTATATAATGACACAGAACAACTTTCATAGTTTACTGAATTAGATTACTCAATAAGATCATCAAGTGTAAAATTGTAGAGATTTGCTTGTTAGTACTTCTAGCAATTTCTCTCTGCATTAGGTTTTTAAACTCTATGAGGACTACATAGAAAAGATTGTGCTGGGACTAGTGCCTGGTGTAGCAGATGATGGGAGCACCACATGTCGAGCCCTGTCGAGAGTCCACTTCCATCTAACTTTAATGATGCTGGTGTTCCTTGTCACCACCCTCAACTTGCCCACTCTTATAATTTGGAGCAGACTAGTAAGGTAAGTCACACTGGATTTGTATTAACTCTGTCTTGTTCATATCTTTGTTTGTAATTCATGAAAATTAGTTGGAGGGAAGATGTGATGGGAACCACTGATGCACTCAGACAAGTCATCAGTTTTAATGACCTTACTCTTTAAATGTTGGGTTTATTTCCTGTCTAATGGATGTGTATGCTGCCTTTCTGTTGTCATTTATAGATGTGTCTCTTTGGTTTCTAAGTAGTCCAAAATGTTAAAGTAGAGTCTTGTACTCAAAACTTTATTTCTTGCATATTTCTTGTCCTACTTGTCAACACTCTTAAGCTTGCTCCTGAGTAGTCAGATCTCTTTTTTCTCTCATGAGATACTCTCTAGTATATTCTTTAGGTTAATGGCATTAAGACCATCCAACCCTCTGTCTTCTAGTGGGAAAACAGTGGTTTTTCCCTCCCTGTTGCTGTCATTGTAACGACATAGCAGCCGCTTACTTGTTTTGGGCCCACTCTCAGCCAGCGAGAGTGTGCCACAAAGGTGATGTCGTTGAAACAGTGACTCTCGGCCATTGACGTCATAGATTTTTTCTAGGTTGTATACATTCAAGGCATGCTACCAGACTGACTCCTTTCATTGCATGGATTAGAATACCTTTTTCTCTTTTCTCTGTAGTTTATCAAGTGAATATATATGTGTATGTGTATTATTTATTTATTGCTGGACTCTGCCTTCATAAGATTGCACCTCGAGATAAGAGTCACCTTTGGCCAGATTATATCATTTTATGTTGATGAAAGAGAGTACAGGCTTGTCAAAGACCTTCTTGCTTTTGGGTTTATGTTTGTGACCTATGAATTCTGTGCTGTCAGTGGCCAAGAGCTAGCAGGTCAATGACATCATCTTTGTGGCAGTTTCTAATTGGCTGAAAGCTGGCTCATAATGAGCAACTGGCCATGATCCAGTTAGGAAATAAGTAACAGGTAGGGAAAACCAGTGTTTTTCCTCAGAAAGAGAGAGGATTGGAAGTTCTTAATCCTGGTTTTTTAGAGAATATCATGCTCATGTGACTGCCTCAGAGAGATAAAGGTTTTAATTTTTCAGAATCCACATTTTTTGTTTTCTTTATGATATTGAAAAGAAGTTTGCATATTGTAGAAAGTGCTTACATTTATTGTTCTTATAATTTGTTGTGAAGTTATGCTTACATTTTTTTTATGTGGTTTCATTTTATTGGTTTAAAGCTTTGTATTTAGACAGTTGCCTCTGTTTGTGTGGCCATACTTACTTATGCTATGATGCACATGATTTTCAGGTTGCTGCTTAGGCCACATTTTCTATAGTATAATGATATTTTATTCTTTCTCCATATCTATTCATTGACAAAACTCTTATGTAATCAGTACATGTATGGAAAAGATGAAAATTTTTCTCTAGATGTCTTGATATTCGAATAAGGATTTATGTTTTACATCATAGCAAATCCATATATTCTGTTACCAAATAGGTACTTAGTATTAGATAATGAGAAATTTTAGCTACCTAAGATCAAAAGATGACTTTAATGAAGATCTCTCTAAACAGGAACAACCTACAGCTTGCAGAGGACCCAACTCTTACTGTAACAGTTGCCATCCTAGTCACCCTCTGTTTTCTCTGGCAGAAGAAGCTTCCACAGGCCAACAGGTAAATCTTATAATCCACTGTTGTTTTCAGACTGTGCTCCATATTTTTTTTTTTTTTTTTTTTTTTTTTTTATACTTTGTCGCTGTCTCCCGCGTTTGCGAGGTAGCGCAAGGAAACAGACGAAAGAAATGGCCCAACACCCCCCCCATACACATGTATATACATACGTCCACACACGCAAATATACATACCTACACAGCTTTCCATGGTTTACCCCAGACGCTTCACATGCCTTGATTCAATCCACTGACAGCACGTCAGCCCCGGTATACCACATCGCTCCAATTCACTCTGTTCCTTGCCCTCCTTTCACCCTCCTGCATGTTCAGGCCCCGATCACACAAAATCTTTTTCACTCCATCTTTCCACCTCCAATTTGGTCTCCCTCTTCTCCTTGTTCCCTCCACCTCCGACACATATATCCTCTTGGTCAATCTTTCCTCACTCATCCTCTCCATGTGCCCAAACCACTTCAAAACACCCTCTTCTGCTCTCTCGACCACGCTCTTTTTATTTCCACACATCTCTCTTACCCTTACGTTACTCACTCGATCAAACCACCTCACACCACACATTGTCCTCAAACATCTCATTTCCAGCACATCCATCCTCCTGCGCACAACTCTATCCATAGCCCACGCCTCGCAACCATACAACATTGTTGGAACCACTATTCCTTCAAACATACCCATTTTTGCTTTCCGAGATAATGTTCTCGACTTCCACACATTCTTCAAGGCCCCCAGAATTTTCGCCCCCTCCCCCACCCTATGATCCACTTCCGCTTCCATGGTTCCATCCGCTGCCAGATCCACTCCCAGATATCTAAAACACTTCACTTCCTCCAGTTTTTCTCCATTCAAACTCACCTCCCAATTGACTTGACCCTCAACCCTACTGTACCTAATAACCTTGCTCTTATTCACATTTACTCTTAACTTTCTTCTTCCACACACTTTACCAAACTCAGTCACCAGCTTCTGCAGTTTCACACATGAATCAGCCACCAGCGCTGTGTCATCAGCGAACAACAACTGACTCACTTCCCAAGCTCTCTCATCCCCAACAGACTTCATACTTGCCCCTCTTTCCAAAACTCTTGCATTTACCTCCCTAACAACTCCATATATATCAGCTTTTTTTTCTCCCACACCTTGATTAATCATTTTAGTTGATCATTGTATATGAGGATATGTCCATATGTACACAGATACAGTACTCTTAATCTCTTTCTGCTTCCATATCTCACTATTGGTTCATCCATCTAAAGTTAGCTCAGTGTCATGTAATTCTAGATATTCTAAATCTTTTATGTATATGTGTATGGTTGCCTATTTTCTGCTTTTCAACTTGACACATGCAAGCTGTATAATATCCAACATAGTAGTTCATTGACATTCAGATTAACCTTTCATTGTCATACAGACACTTATTTACTGCTCCAGTTTCATAGCTACTAATTGCTGTAAGCTGACCAGATGAATCCCTGAAATTCAAACATAACATCCTCAACCTTGGCATGTCAACCTCTCTGGCTGCAAAATAATTTTCTGACTTACTGTAGGCCAGGAGGTCACTTTAGGGGTGGGTAGGGTGACAGCTTTCTTCAGCAAACATCACATCTTTGAAGTTGCAGAATGTTCCTTGTGTTAAGAATTGATTGTTTGACAAGCAAACTGTATTGAGCTCATGAATTATGCAGCATGATAGAATACCAGATTGGGACATAGCCACCATATATATGATCAAAAGCCTTAATCAAGCTGGTAGCTATGTCCTTATCTGGTATTCTATCATTCTATTTTATCCCTGGGGATACGGGAGAAAGAATACTTCCCATGTATTCACCGAATGTCGTAGAAGGCGACTAAAAGGGGAGGGAGCGGGGACAGGAAATCCTCCCCTCTCATTTTTAATTTTCAAAAACGAGGAACAGAGAAGGTGGCCAAGTGAGGATATTCCCTCAAAGACTCAATCCTCTGTTTTTAATGTTACCTTGCTAACGCGGGAAATGGCAAATAGTACAAAAAAAAAGTCTTGTATTTGTTAGGTATCTCAGTCAGGGAAAGCTTTATGAGATATCTCCCATAATGATTTCAAGTGTAGAACCCTTTCATTATATTGATTTTCAGTTTTAAAAGAAAAAGGTTTCTGGGCAAAAAGATACCCTGAACTATTACCTACAATTTTTATTTTTCATAGGTTAATGGATATCCTTGAAAACCTTAGTGTAAGGACAATTTTTCCTGCTCATTTAAGAATCTAAGATTGAAATATTGTTTGGAGGCCAATAAAGTCCTATAATTATGGGGATAGGGGAGAAAGAATACTTCCCACGTATTCCCTGCGTGTCGTAGAAGGCGACTAAAAGGGAAGGGAGCGGGGGGCTGGAAATCCTCCCCTCTCGTTTTTTTTTTTTTTTTTTTAATTTTCCAAAAGAAGGAACAGAGAAGGGGGCCAGGTGAGGATATTCCCTCAAAGGCCCAGTCCTCTGTTCTTAACGCTACCTCGCTATCGCGGGAAATGGCGAATAGTAAAAAAAAAAAATTTGTTTGAATTTTTTTACTATTTTCATATTCATTGGGTATCTATCAGGTACGCAGAACATTATAAAATAGTTCCTGATATCATTTCAGGTATAGAAGCTTTTCATGTGTTATATTTCAATAAAAAATGGGCAAAAAAATTACCCTGCAATTTTTGGTAGCTTTCTTAGTTTGATAAATTTCCTTGAATATTCAACCTTAGGATAAGAAGAATATCGATGCTCAGTAATAATCTGTGGTAGAAATATTGTTTGGTGGCCCTTAAGTCCTGTAATTAAAGATTTAAATGGTTTTATCTGTGAAAGATTTTTTTATTACTAGTTTTATATGTATTGGTTATTTTTCAGTCAGGCAACGCATTGAGATATTTCCCATGATTGTCTCAAGTATAGAAGCCTTTCATTATGTTATATTTCAGTTTTAATACAAAAAGTTTTTTTGGGCAAACTAATACCGCGAAGTATATAACCTGCAATTTTTATTTTCTTAGGTTAATAGATTTTCTTAAACTTTAGTATAAAGACAACTTTTCATTCCCTTTAAGAATATGGGGTTCAAATTTTGTTCAGTTTCAAAACATAACATTTTTCCAAGCAAAAAGCCTGAACTATTACCTTTAGTTTTCATTTTTGTAGGGATGATAGATTTCCTTAAAAAGCTCAGTATAAGGACTGGTTTTTCATGCTGATTAAGTATCTGAGGTTGAATTGTTGTTTTGGGACCATTAAGTCCTTTAACTAAGTATTTAAACGATCTCATGTTTGAAAGATTTTTTATCAATGGTTTTGCATTTATTGGGTATCTTTTGATATGGGCAAGCATTATGAGATATCTCACATTATCATTTCAAGCATATAAGACTTTCATTTTGTTGTATTTCAGTTAAAAGAAAAGATTTGGCAAAAAAAGTACCCTGCAAATTTTTATAACTATTAAATTAATAGATTTCCTTGAGATCCTCAGTATAAGGACTATTTTTTGTGCTCAGTAAGAATCTGTGGTTGAAATGTTGTTTGGGGGCTATTGAGTCCTGTAATTGAATGCTTAAATTATTCCATATTTGAAAGATTTTTTTCTTCAGTTCCATATTTATTAGGTATCTGTCAGTCAGGCTAAGCATTCTTGAGATAAATTCAGTGATCTTTTCAAGTAAAGAATTTCATTATGCTATATTCAATTAAAAAAAATTTTTTTTGGAAAAAAATACCTTGCAGTTTTTGGGAATTTTGTTAGGTTGACTGATTTCCTGGAAAGCCTCAGTATAAGGATTATTTTTTGTGCTTAAAAGGAGTCTAGGGTTGAAATGTTATTTAGGGGCCTTGAAGTCTTATCGAGCATTTAAATGATTTCGTGTAAAAAAAAAAAGAATTATCGTTAGTTTCACTTATATTGGGTTTCTGATGGTTTTTGGAAGACATGAGATATTTTCCATGATAATTTCAGGTATAGAAGTTTTTCATTATATTTCAATTTTAAGAACAAAACTTTTGGGGCAGAAAAGAAAAAAAAAATACCCTAAACAGTATACTGCCTGCCATTTATATTCTTTTTTGGTTAATAGATTTCATTAAATAAGAATCTGGGGTTCATATGTTGTTTGGGGGCCATTAAGTCATGTAATTATACATTTAAATGATTTCATGTTTGAAAGATATTTTGATGATTAGTTTCACATTTATTGGCTATCTTTTGGTATGGGTAAGCGTAATGAGATATTTAAAAGATCATTTCAGGTATAGAAGCCTTTCATTATGTTATATTTTGATTTTTAAACAAAAAGTTTTCCGGGCAGAAAATGCCCAGCCATCTTGGATAATATTCTTAGGTTAATAGGTTTCCTTAAAAATCTTAGCAAAAGGAAAATTTTTCATGGTTTTCAAATGTTGTTTGGGGGCCATTAAGTCCTGTAACAAAACATTTGAATGATTTCATGTATGAGATATTTTTTGGTTTTTAGATTTGCATTTTTTGGGTATCTTTTTGTGTGAGGAAGCATGAAGAGATATTTCCCATTATTATTTCATGTTTACAAGCCTTTCATATGTTATATTTTGATTTTAAAACAAAGTTTTTAAGACATAGAAATACTCTGCACTATTACCTGCAATTTTTGTATTTTTCTTGGGTTGATAGATTTCCTTGAAAACCTCAGTATAAGGATTTTTTTTAATGCTCAGTTAGAATCAGGGGTTCAAATGTTTAAGGCCAATATGTCCTGTAATTAAGCATTTAAATGATTTCATGATTGAAAGATTTTTTTTATTCTCATATTTATTGGGTATCTGTTGATCTTGAGAAGCATTATGAGATATTTCACATGATCATTTGAGCCTTTCATTATATTTTGATTTTACAATAAGGTTGTTCAGGCAAGAAAAATACCCTGAACTGTTACTTGCATTTTTTGATATTTTTTATGTCAATAGATTTCTTTGAAAGTTATAGTATTAAGACTATTTTTTTATACTTGTTTGCTTTGAAGAATGTATGTGAGAAATACTTAGAAAAGCAAATGGATTTGTATGTAGCATTTATGGATCTGGAGAAGGCATATGATAGAGTTGATAGAGATGCTCTGTGGAAGGTATTAAGAATATATGGTGTGGGAGGCAAGTTTTTTTTTTTTTTTTTTTTTTTTTTTTTTTTTTTTTTTTTTTTCCAAAAGAAGGAACAGAGAACGAGGCCAGGTGAGGATATTCCCTCAGAGGCCCAGTCCTCTGTTCTTAACGCTACCTTGCTAACGCGGGAAATGGCGAATAGTATGAAAGAAGAAAAAGTAAGGCATGTGTACGTGTAGGAAGAGAGGAAAGTGATTGGTTCTCAGTGAATGTAGGTTTGCGGCAGGGGTGTGTGATGTCTCCATGGTTGTTTAATTTGTTTATGGATGGGGTTGTTAGGGAGGTGAATGCAAGAGTTTTGGAAAGAGGGGCAAGTATGAAGTCTGTTGAGGATGAGAGAGCTTGGGAAGTGAGTCAGTTGCTGTTCGCTGATGATACAGTGCTGGTGGCTGATTCATGTGAGAAACTGCAGAAGCTGGTGACTGAGTTTGGTAAAGTGTGTGAAAGAAGAAAGTCAAGAGTAAATGTGAATAAGAGCAAGGTTATTAGGTACTGTAGGGTTGAGGGTCAAGTCAATTGGGAGGTGAGTTTGAATGGAGAAAAACTGGAGGAAGTGAAGTGTTTTAGATATCTGGGAGTGGATCTGGCAGCGGATGGAACCATGAAAGCGGAAGTGGATCATAGGGTGGGGGAGGGGGCGAAAATTCTGGGAGCCTTGAAGAATGTGTGGAAGTCGAGAACATTATCTCGGAAAGCAAAAATGGGTATGTTTGAAGGAATAGTGGTTCCAACAATGTTGTATGGTTGCGAGGCGTGGGCTATGGATAGAGTTGTGCGCAGGAGGATGGATGTGCTGGAAATGAGATGTTTGAGGACAATGTGTGGTGTGAGGTGGTTTGATCGAGTAAGTAACGTAAGGGTAAGAGAGATGTGTGGAAATAAAAAGAGCGTGGTTGAGAGAGCAGAAGAGGGTGTTTTGAAATGGTTTGGGCACATGGAGAGAATGAGTGAGGAAAGATTGACCAAGAGGATATATGTGTCGGAGGTGGAGGGAACGAGGAGAAGAGGGAGACCAAATTGGAGGTGGAAAGATGGAGTGAAAAAGATTTTGTGTGATCGGGGCCTGAACATGCAGGAGGGTAAAAGGAGGGCAAGGAATAGAGTGAATTGGAGCGATGTGGTATACCGGGGTTGACGTGCTGTCAGTGGATTGAATCAAGGCATGTGAAGCGTCTGGGGTAAACCATGGAAAGCTGTGTAGGTATGTATATTTGCGTGTGTGGACGTATGTATATACATGTGTATGGGGGTGGGTTGGGCCATTTCTTTCGTCTGTTTCCTTGCGCTACCTCGCAAACGCGGGAGACAGCGGCAAAAAAAAAAAAAAAAGCATGGGGTTGTAATGTTGTTTGGGTGGCTAATAAGTCCTGTGTCCTGTAATTAAGCATTTAAATGATTTCATGTTTGAAAGACTTTTTTATTATTAGTGCTGCATTTTTTGGGTATCCAGCAATCTGGGGAAGCGTTATGTAACATTTGCAAAATATTTTCAGATAATCAGATGATAGTGTTGGATGAAAAATATTTCTGAGGTGATTTTTTTTCCTTTGTTATAAAAGTTTTAACAGAAGATGGAGCCGAACAAGGAGTGCTCATCCTCCTCGAAGGCTTAGGGTAGGATGTCTGAATGTGTGCAGATGTAACTGAAGATGAGAATAGGGGAGAGGTAGGTATCATATTTGATGAAATGAATGTGAACATTCTAGTTCTGAGAGAAATATTGCTCACAAGTAAGGGGGAAGAATAGTTTGGTAATATTTAAGAAGCTAAGTCAAGGGTTAGTGTAAGGTAAGAGATAGGTAGCACTTCGGGTGAAAAAGGAGTTGTGGGAATGTGTGAAAAAGTGTAAGGAAGTGAGCTCCTGGCTGTTGTGGGTTAATATCATCATAGATTATGAGTGATTTGTGATTGTTAGTGCTTATGCACCTGGCTAAAAGGGGACTGAGGCAGAGGTTATGGGAGGAGATCGGATATTAGCCATGGGAAATTTTAATATGGAAGTTTGGCAGTTGAGGTTATAACTGGTGGACATGGGGTATTATTTAGTAATGTTAATGGAATTTTGTGCTGAAAAAGGGCTGTTGATTAGGAATACCTTATTTGAAAATATATGTAGATGAGAAGGAAAGATGGTAAATGGGCATTATTGGATTATAAATGTGCAAAAGAGACTTTGATGTGAATGTGCTGAGAGGAGTAGCTGATAGGGTGTCTGATCATTACTTGATAAAGGTAAGAGTATCACTTTGCAGTGGCTTTCAGAAAAGAGGAAATTATATGTGTGAAAAGAGGGTGGTGAAAGTAAGTGAGCTAGGGCAAGAGGGTTGTGTGAAGATCCCAGGAGAGATTGAGCGTAGAATGGCAAAAGGAGAAGGTAATTGTGGCTAGGGGAGCGAGTGAGGAATGGGACATATTCAGTAAAGCAGTATCAATGTGTGGGAGGCACGTGACATGCGGAAGGTGGGTGATAGGCATGCGAGTGTTCGGATGATGAGGTTAAGTTGCTAGTGAGACAGAAAAGGGAGGTATATGGGTGTTATTTATAGGGAAGGAGTGTGACTGTTTGGAAGATGTACAAGAGAAACTGGTAGGTCAAGAAGAAGGTAACAGGGCTGAAAAAGAATGCAAATGAGAGTTGGGGTGAGTGAGTATCAGGGAGAATGAGATGATCTTTTGGAAGGAGGTTAAGGGCATTAAGAAAATGAAAACAAATGGGAACATCTTTGATGGGGGCAAATGGGGAATTGGTAACAGGTAGAGTACTCTGAAGGTGTTTGATGATAAGATGGCAAGTATGGGGTCTTTGGGTCGAGAAGTTATGCGAATTGAGAGAGAATCATGGCAAATGGTTTCATGAAAAGAGAAGAGGTGATGAATTCCTTTTTTGAGACGAAGTGTGGCAAGAAGGCTGGAGTGGATGGTATAGCGAGTGAATTGCTTTGAAAGTGGTTTTATTGTCTCATTGATTGGTTAGTTACGATTTTCAGTGAAGTAAGCTTTGAGGTATCAGGGTCTGAACATTCAGGAGAGCATCTGCTGTACTAGTTAGAGACATCAGTTTGTTAATTAACATTTTTTTCAATACTGACCCCTCTGTCATGAGACTTTTTGATTATTTTTGCAGGAAATATTACAAGCAACTGTCATACTTGGTCCACATCTTAGCAGTTATTACATTGCTGTTTGGCAGTATACACATATATCGTGTATCTTACATTGTGATGGGAGCTTTAACTCTGATTGCTTTACATCAAATTTTGGCCCCCTGCACACCTCGGAACTCTGAAGCTCATGATTCTCCAAGTAGAAGCAACCACCCATACATGGCTCAGGTGGGAACTGAAGATGCTTCACTTTCAGATGGTTGTCATTCTGAAGCAACTACAACCAGTGCTGACTTGTCACTGGATACTGGAGGATCTGGTACTGATTAAGACCTTTCAGTGAGGCCAGGCTGTGCTAGTGCAACTACAAAAGAGTCATTATTATTAGATCCAGTTATCTTTAACTGTTTAGTAACTGTCGTATGTTTAGTATTGCTCTTTGGTACTTGTAAGTACTTATGGAGTATTAGACTGATTTTACAATGAAAAAGCATAGCCTTTAATAGAACATTACTTCTGATTGCTGAATTAAGAAACATTTTTAGTGACTGTTGATGATTATGAATAATATTTGTATATTGTTTTATTCTGTTTTTGCATTGAAACTTCAAGAATTCAGATGTTGGTTTTATGTATCAATTTCTATTTCTATGTAAGCTTTTATTTTACTTATAATTTCATTGAAAAAGATGTAAGTTTTGAATTGATTTAAACTATGCTGGTTGTGACATGTAATTTATGCTCAGGTGTATGCTTATATGGTGTAAAGGTTATGTGATTATTTATACAGTAAAGCCCTAGTCAACCAAACTCCGGTAATAGAAATCTTTAATTTTTACCAGAGTTTTCCCCTAAATAGTAGTAATCGTAAAGAAATGATAAGATTAATTAGAAGTTGTGATTAATGATAAGGATGATGGCAGAATAAAGTATCATCAGTAAAATGGGAAACTTTTGTGCTTATAGAAATAAAGTTTTTATGTCTTGAGTTTTTTGTTTTTTTTTTATTATTATTTTGCTTTGTTGCTGTCTCCCACGTTAGCGAGGTAGCGCAAGGAAACAGACGAAAGAATGGCCCAACCCACCCACATACACATGTATATACATATAAGTCCACACATGCAAATTTACATACCTATACATCTCAATGTATACATGTATATATACACACAGACATACAAATATACACATGTACTCAGTTCAAACTGTCTGCCTTTATTCATTCCCATCGCCACCTCACCACACATGAAATAACAACCCCCTCCCCCCTCATGTGTGCGAGGTAGCGCTAGGAGAAGACAACAAAGGCCACATTCGTTCACACTCAGTCTCTAGCTGTCATGTAATAATGCACCGAAACCACAGCTCCCTTTCCACATCCAGAACTTTCCATGGTTTACCTCAGACGCTTTACATGCCCTGGTTCAATCCATTGACAGCACGTCGACCCTGGTATACCACATCATTCCAATTCATTCTATTCCTTGCACGCCTTTCACCCTCCTGCATATTCAGGCTCCGATCATTCAAAATCATTTTCACTCCATCTTTCCACCTCCAATTTGGTCTCCCACTTCTCCTTGTTCCCTCCCCCTCTGACACATATATCCTCTTTGTCAATCTTTCCTCACTCATTCTCTCCATGTGACCATGCTATTTCAAAACACGCTTTTCTGCTCTCTCAACCACACTTTTTATTATCACACATCTCTCTTACCCTATTATTACTTACTCGATCAAACCACCTCACAGAACATATTGTCCTCAAACATCTCATTTCCAGCACATCTACCCTCCTGTGCACAACTCTATCCATAGCCCATGCCTTGCAACCATATAACATTGTTGGAACCACTATTCCTTCAAACATACCCATTTTTGCTTTCTGAGATAATGTTCTCGACTTCCACACATTCTTCAACACTCCCAGAATTTTCGCCCTCTCCCCCACCCTATGATTCACTTCCGCTCCATGATTCCATCCGCTGCCAAATCCACTCCCAGATATCTAAAACACTTCCACTTCCTCCAGTTTTTCTCCATTCAAACTTACCTCCCAATTGACTTGACCCTCAACCTTACTGTACCTAATAACCTTGCTCTTATTCACATTTACTCTCAACTTTCTTCTTTCACACACTTTACCAAACTCAGTCACCAGCTTCTGCAGTTTCTCGCATGAATCAGCTGTATCATCAGTGAACAACAACTGACTCGCTTCCCAAGCTCTCTCATCCACAGCAGACTGCATACTTGCCCCTCTTTCCAAAACTCTTGCATTCACCTCCCTAACAACCCCATCCATAAACAAATTAAACAACCATGGAGACATCACACACCCCTGCCGCAAACCTACATTCACTGAGAACCAATCACTTTCCTCTCTTCCTACACGTTCACATGCCTTACATCCTCGATAAAAACTTTTCACTGCTTCTAACAACTTGCCTCCCACACCATATATTCTTAATACCTTCCACAGAGCATCTCTATCAACTCTGTCATATGCCTTCTCCAGATCCATAAATGCTACATACAAATCCATTTGCTTTTTTAAGTATTTCTCACATACATTCTTCAAAGCAAACACCTGATCCACACATCCTCTACCACTTCTGAAACCACACTGCTCTTCCCCAGTCTGATGCTCTGTACATGCCTTCACCCTCTCAATCAATACCCTCCCATATAATTTCCCAGGAATACTCAACAAACTTATACCTCTGTAATTTGAGCACTCACCTTTGTCCCCTTTGCCTTTGTACAATGGCACTATGCAAGCATTCTGCCAATCCTCAGGCACCTCACCATGAATCATACATACATTAAATAACCTTACCAACCAGTCAACAATACAGTCACCCCCTTTTTTAATCAATTCCACTGTAATACCATCCAAACCCGCTGCCTTGCCGGCTTTCATCTTCCGCAAAGCTTTTACTACCTCTTCTCTGTTTACCAAATCATTTTCCCTAACCCTCGCACTTTGCACACCACCTCGACCAAAACACCCTATATCTGCCACTCTATCATCAAACACATTCAACAAATCTTCAAAATACTCTCTCCTCACATCACCACTACTTGTTATCACCTCCCCATTAGCCCCCTTCACTGAAGTTCCCATTTGTTCCCTTGTCTTACGCTCTTTATTTACCTCCTTCCAAAACATCTTTTTATTTATTTATTTATTTATTTTGCTTTGTCGCTGTCTCCCACGTTAGCGAGGTAGCGCAAGGAAACAGATGAAAGAATGGCCCAACCCACCCACATACACATGTATATACATACACGTCCACACACACAAATATACATACCTATACATCTCAATGTATACATATATATACACACACACAGACATATACATATATACACATGTACATAATTCATACTGTCTGCCTTTATTCATTCCCATCACCACCCTGCCACACATGAAATAACAACCCCCTTCCCCCTCAGTGCGCGAGGTAGCGCTAGGAAGACAACAAAGGCCCCATTCGTTCACACTCACTCTCTAGCTGTCATGTAATAATGCATTGAAACCACAGCTCCCTCTCCACATCCAGGCCCCACAGAACTTTCCATGGTTTACCCCAGACGCTTCACATGCCCTGGTTCAATCCATTGATACTCTCTCACCCCAACTCTCATTTGCCCTCTTTTTCTCCTCTTGCACCTTTCTCTTAACCTCCTGCCTCTTTCTTTTATAAATCTCCCACTCATTTGCATTATTTCCCTGCAAAAATCGTCCAAATGCCTCTCTTCTCTTAACCTTACTTCTTCATCCCACCACTCGCTTCCCTTTCTAATCTGCCCACCTCCCACGCTTCTCATGCCACAAGCATCTTTTGCGCAAGTCATCACTGCTTCCATAAATACATCCCATTTCTCCCCCACTCCCCTTACCTCCTTTGTTCTCACATTTTCCCATTCTGTACTCAGTCTCTCCTGGTACTTCCTCACACAAGTCTCCTTCCCAAGCTCACTTACTCTCACCACTCTCTTCACCCCAACATTCTCTTCTTTTCTGGAAACCTCTACAAATCTTCACCTTCGCCTCCACAAGATAATGATCAGACATCCCTCCAGTTGCATCTCTCAGCACATTAACATCCAAAAGTCTCTCTTTTGCACGCCTATCAATTAACATGTAATCCAATAACGCTCTCTGGCCATCTCTCCTACTTACATGCGTATACTTTTGTATATCTCTCTTTTTAAACCAAGTATTCCCAATCACCAGTCCTTTTTCAGCACATAAATCTACAAGCTCTTCACTATTTCCATTTACAACACTGAACACCCCATGCATACCAATTATTTCCTCAACTGCCACATTACTCACCTTTGCATTCAAATCACCCATCACTATAACCCAGTCTCATGCATCAAAACTACTAAAACACTCATTCAGCTGCTCCCAAAACACTTGCCTCTCATGATCTTTCTTCTCATGCCCAGGTGCATATGCACCAATAATCCCCCATCTCTCTCCATCAACTTTCAGTTTTACCCATATCAATCTAGAGCTTAATTTCTTGCACTCTATCACATACTCCCACCACTCCTGTTTCAGGAGTAGTGCTACTCTTTCCCTTGCAAACCACTCTTTCCCTTTACCCTTGAGCTTCGTTTCACTCAGTCAAAACATCCAGGCTCCTTTCCTCAAACATACTACCTATCTCTCCTTTTTTCTCATCTTGGTTACATCCACACACATTTAGACACCCCAATCTGAGCCTTCGAGGAGGATGAGCACTCCCCGCGTGACTCCTTCTTCTGTTTCCCCTTTTAGAAAGTTAAGATACAAGGAGGGGAGGATTTCTAGCCCCCATGCTCCCGTCGCCTTCTACGACACGTGAGGAATGCGTGGGAAGTATTCTTTCTCCCCTATCCCCAGGGATAGTTTTTTTGTATGAATTTTTGATATAATTGAATACATGAATATGGAGTAAATTGTTAAATATCCTGAAACTTTTATCAGTAAATGAAAATATGCTGTCACCAACTATAGTCTCTTCTGCCCTTATGATATCTGACAATCATGTAGGTAATCTGAATGTAAGACTTGGAGCTCCTGGAGTGATTTTACAATAGCTTCCTCGCAGGCTCAAGTAAATCTCCTGATCAAGGTCCATTGTCAGAGATGTACAGTGAGCTTTGGCTTGAAATATCCTAACATTCTTCTGAATTGGATAAATCTGAAATCTATATTATAGGTTGTATACAGTGATTTAGCTGAAGAATGACTTTCAGTGTGAGGCATTGCAAGGCCTTGCAAGTGTTCTGAATGTATTGGACATAAATGTTGGTGGCTTTTGACCATTTGTGTTTATATAAAGAAGCAGACATGTTGCTGATTATATCTTTATGATTATATTTAAGTAATGAGTGAGCAAAATACAATATGGTCTCTGTTTTCCTTGGTATTTGCAACTTTCATGAAAATTTCAAACATTTTAAAAGAAAACTGGATGTATGGTTGAGTTCAGTCCTTGATGAATCTAATATTGACAGTTTTATAAGGTGTGTGGCAAGTGGAGAGAAATATTATTATTCATTAATTAATACATGCAGTTAGTGCAACACAGTAACCTTGCTGTTATGGCAAAAATTTGCTTTAGGTACTCACTGTAGATGTGATGGGACAGGATAGGAAGGATATGTGGTTGATGTGGAATTTGTGTTAAAGTTGCAGTTATAACATCCAAATGGTTGATATATTAGTATGATATTGTGGGAGTGTTAGTTATCAAGACTGAAGTCTAATTAGGTTATTATGTCAATCTGTAAGTCAATGTGAAAGGAAGTATTTATTAAGCAGGGGGCCACCTCTATCCCCCATCCCTGACAGATTGCAGACCTTCCAGTTTCTCCAAGACCCTGGCATTCACTTACCTCACCACCCTCTCCATAAGCATAACAGCTATGGTGACATCACACACCCCTGCTGCATTAACCAACATTTTTTTTTATTCGTATTTCATAATGAAGATTGAGGAAAAAGTTCAAAATGATGCCAATGTGCAATACTGTGTAAATGAATTCTTGATGATGCAACTGATGCTAAGCTCTGTATATATATGTAGGTTCAGTGAAAGTCACAACCAGTCAAAAAATATTACAAATGTCTGCCATGAGAGCTTGATGGGGGATCATGGCACTCATTACAACAATCAAGAGACATTCGACCATAACATTCTTTGGAGTAACAAATTTTCTATGGCCATTGATATATAGATGAATAGGGTGAAAGGCAAGATAAAAAGTCTAGCCAAGTAGTTTAGTTTTAATGACACAGAAGCCAAACCAGCATTCTGTACATGGAGGATGTAAGGGTGTTCATTGCATGCAGGTGGTTTGTTTGCAATCTTCACTTTACCAACAAAGTGCTTCTTGAACACATCTGTAATTTTCCTCAATTGATATTTCCCTCTTTCTCCAGTCCTCTTCAATATCTCCAGCTTATATGCAGCACTGCACCAGAGTCTCCCAACTTTTATCCACAACTTAACCTTTTTCTAATTTATCTCCAGTACTGCAATTTTTTTTTTTTTTTTTTTTTTTTTTTTTTTTTTTTTTACTCAAGTACCTGTGTGCTCTTGCTACAAATTGACACTTTGGCACTACTCCATCATGTTTTCAAAAGTTCTTCCGTGTTCTTACATTTCTTTGAATTTCTTGTCAGCTCATCTTTAGGTGTTCTCCAGCTAATTGTTAAGTTAATGTAAGAGAGATTAAATTCATGCAGAAAAAGTAGCTTCAAATGAATAATCATGGGCATTTGCTAGATACAGTTGATATCACAGGATGCATATGGTGCTCTTTTCTCATATCCTGTTAGTAAATGTCCTGATTTTCTTCATTGTTTTACAAAATGAAAAATTAGTCGTCTTTGATTTTATTGATCTCTGTAGTATATTTTTTGTACTCCTACAGTATTACTGTTTTAAATCTTGAAAGAAACTTATTGTATATGGTTATATGACTGATGTGTAAAGTGAGCAGATTTAGCAAACATTGTCTTGATAATATCAACCGAAGGCCTTTCTTATTTACTTTGCATATATCTCTGTATCTTGTATTGGAAAAACTTATGATGACAGCAAATGTTACTTAATTACAGTTTATTGGATCAACTCCAAGCCACATGAAACAGTGCTCTTAGAAAAGTTACAGAAACAAGGATTGTAACACCAAGCCTTGTGCCTTTAAGTTTGGTTTGTTTGAAGACTAAAGTTCATTCTTTCACAGATTTCTGTTCAAGATGAGGACTAAGTTTGTTTCTAAGCAAAGGATAATACTTGACTGTACCATGGCACTTGCTAATCTGAATGTTGTAAATTCAAGAATTTTATATATTCTGAAAAATTAGGCTATAAGTGGCATCATAGTGATTTTTGAGGTGCTACAATATATTAATAGTTCAGTCTCCCTCTGTTTTAGTTTTTTATCCAGTGTGTTCATTTTTGTCTTTGAAAGATGGTGGTTGTATGTCAGCACAATATTATTGGACTTCATAGTACTGTAGAATTTGTTTATCTCAGCAGATTAACTGCTAAGAGTATTAGTGAAAAAAAGTATTTTTGGTGTATTTGAGGGTAGGTGTATGTTTGATATTTGAAAAGCCCAAGTAAGGAGTGTGTATGCTTGTAAATACTATATGCATTTTAGAAATGTTAATTGTTTCAAGGAAGAATTTTGAATGCCATTTATATTTTTTTTTGCCTAATTACTTCTCCCACCTCAGCAAGGTGTCATCTGGAACAAATGAAAAACAGCTTCATTTGCACACATCTAGTCATGTATAGTGTTCATAATGTTTTATAATAATTGTTATTGTTAGCTACCTTGCTAATATGGGAAATGGTGAACAAGTGTGAAAAAAAGAAAAAGATAGTGTTACCATTACAAATCAAGAATGAAGATAAGTATTAATTGTGGTGTGGTGAAAACTTATTCTGAATGACTAATTGTATGAGTGTCTGTGAGAGAGAGGGGGAAAGGCAGTCTGTTAGAAGCTGATTTCTGCTACATCCCAATGTGTAAAATAGCAGGGTGAATCTGCAGTGACCTATATCACCTCTGACACATATCCTCTTTGTCAATCTTTCCTCACTCACTCTCTCCATGTGACCAAACCCTCTTCTGCTCTTTCAACCACACTCTTTTTATTACCACACATCTCTCTTACCCTTTCATTACTTACTCGATCAAACCACCTCACATCACATATTGTCCTCAAACATTTCATTTCCAACGCTTCCATCCTCCTTCAAATATACCCATTTTTGCTCTCCGAGATAACGTTCTCACCTTCCACACATTCTTCAATGCTCCCAGAACCTTCGCCTCCTCCCCCCACCCTGTGACTCACTTCCACTTCCATGGTCCCATCCGCTGCTAAGTCCACTCTCAGATATCTAAAACACTTCACTTCCTCCAGTTTTTCTCCATTCAAACTTACCTCCCAATTAACTTGTCCCTCAACCCTACTGAAACCAATAACCTTGCTCTTATTCACATTTACTCTCAGCTTTCTTCTTTCACAAGACCAATCTCAGTCACCAACTTCTGCAGTTTCTTACCCGAATAAGCCACCCGCGCTGTATCATCAGCAAACAACAACTGACTCACTTTCCAAGTCCTCTCATCCACTACAGACTGCATACTTGCCCTGCCTTCCAAAACTCTTACATTCACCTCCTTAACCACCCCATCCATAAACAAATGAAACAACCATGGAGACATCACACACCCCTGCCACAAACCGACATTCACTGGGAACCAATCAATTTTCTCTCTTCTTACTCATACACATGCCTTACATCCTTGGTAAAAACATTTCACTGCTTATAGCAACTTACCTTCCACACCATATACTCATAAAACCTTCCACAAAGCATCTCTATCCTTGAAAAAAAAATATTTTGCTATGTCGCTGTCTCCCGCATTAGCGAGGTAGTGCAAGGAAACAGATGAAAGAATGTCCCAGCCCACCCACATACACATGTAAATACATACACGTCCACACACGCAAATACACATACCTATACATCTCAAAGAATACATATATATACACACACAGACATATATATATATATACACATGTACATAATTCATACTCTCTGTCTTTATTCATTTCCATCGCCACCCCGCCACACATGAAATAACAACCCCCTCCCCCCTCATGTGCGCAAGGTAGCGCTAGGAATAGACAACAAAGGCCACATTCGTTCACACTCAGTCTCTAGCTGTCATGTAATAATGCACCGAAACCACAGCTCCTTTTCCACATCCAGGCCCCATAGAACTTTCCATGGTTTACCCCAGACACTTCACATGCCCTGGTTCAATCCATTGACAGCACGTCGACCCCGGTATACCACTTCGTTCCAATTCACTCTATTCCTTGCACGCCTTTCACCCTCCTGCATGTTCATGCCCCGATCACTCAAAATCTTTTTCACTCCATCTTTCCACCTCCAATTTGGTCTCCCACTTCTCCTCATTCCCTCCACCTCTGACACATATATCCTCTTGGTCAGTCTTTCCTCACTCATTCTCTCCATGTGACCAAACCATTTCAAAACACCGCCTGCTGCTCTCTCAACCACTTTCTTTTTATGACCACACATCTCTCTTTCCCTATTATTACTTAATCAATCAAACCACCTCACACTACATATTGTCCTCAAACATCTCATTTCCAGCATATCCACCCTCCTCCGCACAATTCTATCTATAATCCACACCTCGCAACCATATAACATTGTTGGAACCACTATTCCTTCAAACATACCCATTTTTGCTTTCCGAGATAATGTTCTCGACTTCCACACATTCTTCAACACTCCCAGAACTTTTGCCCCCTCCCCCACCCTATGATTCACTTCTGCTTCCATGGTTCCATCCGCTAACAAATCCACTCCCAGATATCTAAAACACTTCACTTCCTCCAGTTTTTCTCCATCCAAACTTACCTCCCAATTGGCTTGTCCCTGAACCCTACTGTACCTAATGACCTTGCTCTTATTCACATTTACTCTCAGCTTTCTTCTTTCACACACTTTACAAAACTCAGTCACCAGCTTCTGCAGTTTCTCACACGAATCAGCCACCAGTGCTGTATCATCAGCGAACAACAACTGACTCACTTCCCAAGCTCTCTCATCCACAACAGACTGCATACTTGCCCCTCTTTCCAAAACTATTGCATTCACCTCCTTAACAACCCCATCCATAAACAAATTAAACAACCATGGAGACATCACACACCCCTGCCGCAAACCCACATTTACTGAGAACCAATCACTTTCCTCTCTTCCTACACGTACACATGCCTTACAGCCTCGATAAAAACTTTTCACTGCTTCTAACAACTTGCCTCCCACACCATATATTCTTGATACCTTCCACAGAGCATCTCTATCAACTCTATCATATGCCTTCTCCAGATCCATAAATGCTACATACAAATCCATTTGCTTTTCTAAGTATTTCTCACATACATTCTTCAAAGCAAGCAAACACCTGATCCACACATCCTCTACCACTTCTGAAACCACACTGCTCTTCCCCAATCTGATGCTTTGTACATGCCTTCACCCTCTCAATCAATACCCTCCCATATAATTTCCCAGGAATACTCAACAAACTTCTACCTCTGTAATTTGAGCACTCACTCTTATCTCCTTTGCCTTTGTACAATGGCACTATGCAAACATTCCACCAATCCTTAGACACCTCGCCATGAGTCACATACATTAAATAACCTTACCAACCAGTCAACAATCAGTCACCCCGTTTTTTTAATAAATTCCTCTGCAATATTATCCAAACCCGCTGCCTTGTTGGCTTTCGTCTTCCGCAAAGCTTTTACTACCTCTTCTCTCTTTACCAAATCGTTCTCCCTAACCCTCTCATTTTGCACACCACCTCGACCAAAACACCCTGTATCTGCCACTCTATCATCAAACACATCACCTCCCCATTAGCCCCTTTCACTGAAGTTCCCATCTGCTCCCTTGTCTTACGCACTTTACTTACCTCCTTCCAAAACATCTTTTTATTCTCCCTAAAATGTAATGATACTCTCTCACCCCAACTCTCATTTGCCCTCTTGCACCTTTCTCTTGACCTCCTGCCTCTTTCTTTTATACATCTTCCAGTCATTTGCATTATTTCCCTGCAAAAATTATCCAAATGCCTATCTCTTCTCTTTCACTAATAATCTTACTTCTTCATCCCACCACTCACTACCCTTTCTAAACTGTCCATCTCCCACGCTTCTCATGCCACAAGCATCTTTTGCGCAAGCCATCATTGCTTCCCTAAATACATCCCATTCCTCCCCCACTTGCCTTATGTCCTTTGTTCTCACCTTTTTCCATTCTGCACTCAGTCTCTTCTGGTACTTCCTCACACAAGTCTCCTTCCAAAGCTCGCTTACTCTAACCACTCTTTTCACCCCAACATTCTCTCTTCTTTTCTCAAAGCCTCTACAAATCTTTACCTTTGCCTCCACAAGATAATGATCAGACATCCCTCCAGTTGCACCTCTCAGCACATTAACATCCAAAAGTCTCTCTTTCACGCACCTATCAATTAACACGTAATCCAATAATGCTCTCTGGTCATCTCTCCTACTTACATACGTATACTTATGTATATCTCTCTTTTTAAACCAGGTATTCCCAATCACCAGTCCTTTTTCAGCACATAAATCTACAAGCTCTTCACCATTTCCATTTACAACACTGAACACCCCATATACACCAATTATTCCCTCAACTGCCACATTACTCACCTTTGCATTCAAATCACCCATTACTATATATCGGTCTCGTGCATCAAAACTACTAACACACTCACTCAGCTGCTCCCAAAACACTTGCCTCTCATGATCTTTCTTCTCATGCCCAGGTGCATATGCACCAATAATCACCCATCTCTCTCCATCCACTTTCAGTTTTACCCATATCAATCTAGAATTTACTTTCTTACACTCTATCACATACTCCCACCACTCATGTTTCATAAGTAGTGCTACTCCTTCCCTTGCTCTTGTCCTCTCACTAATCCCTGACTTTACTCCCAAGACATTCCCAAACCACTCTTCCCCTTTACCCTTGAGCTTCGTTTCACTCAGAGCCAAAACATCCAGGTTCCTTTCCCCAAAATACTACCTATCTATCCTTTTTTCTCATCTTTGTTACATCCACACACATTTAGACACCCCAATCTGAGCCTTCAAGGAGGATGAGCACTCCCTGCATGACTCCTTCTTCTGTTTCCCCTTTTACAAAGTTGAAATACAAGCTGGTGAGGGTTTCCAGCCCCCCGCTCCCGTCCCCTTTAGTCGCCTTCTACGACACATGAGGAATGCGTGGGAAGTATTCTTTCTCCCCATCCCCTTTCTAAAAGGGGAAACAGAAGGAGTCAGGTGGGGAGTGCTCATCGTCCTCGAAGGCTCAGATTGGGGTGTCTAAATGTGTGTGGATGTAACCATGATGAGAAAGAGGAGAGATAGGTAGTATGTTTGAGGAAAGGAACCTGGATGTTTTGGCTCTGAGTGAAACGAAGCTCAAGGGTAAAGGGAAAGAGTGGTTTGGGAATGTCTTGGGAGTAAAGTCAGGGGTTAGTGAGAGGACAAGAGCAAGGGAAGGAGCGGCACTACTCCTGAAACAGGAGTAGTGGAAGTATGGGATAGAGTGTAAGAAAGTAAATTCTAGATTGATATGGGTAAAACTGAAAGTTGATGGAGAGAGATGGGTGATTAATGGTGTATATGCAACTGGGCATGAGAAGAAAGATCATGAGAGGCAAGTGTTTTGGGAACAGCTGAGTGAGTGTGTTCGTAGTTTTGATGCACGAGACCGGGTTATAGTGATGGGTGATTTGAATGCAAAGGTGAGTAATGTGGCAGTTGAGGGAATAATTGGTGTACATGGGGTGTTCAGTGTTGTAAATGGAAATTGTGAAGTGCTTGTAGATTTATGTGCTGAAAAAGGACTGGTGATTGGGAATACCTGGTTATAAAGAGAGATACATATGTAAGTAGGAGAGATGGCCAGAGAGTGTTATTGGATTACGTGTTAATTGCTAGGCGTGCGAAAGAGAGACTTTTGGATGTTAATGTGCTGAGAGGTGCAACTGGAGGGATGACTGATCATTATCTTGTGGAAGTGAAGGTGAAGATATGTAGAGGCTTTCAGAAAATAAGAGAGAATGTTGGGGTGAAGAGAGCGGTGAGAGTAAGTGAGCTTGGGAAGGAGGCTTGTGTGAGGAAGTACCAGGAGAGACTGAGTACAGAATGGAAAAAGGTGAGAAGAAAGGACGTAAGGGGAGTGGGGGAGGAATGGGATGTATTTAGGGAAGCAGTGATGGCATGCGCAAAAGATGTTTGTGGCATGAGAAACGTGGGAGGTGGGCAGACTAGAAAGGGTAGTGAGTGGTGGGATGAAAAAGTAAGATTATTAGTGAAAGAGAAGAGAGAGGAATTTGGACGATTTTTGCAGGGAAATAATGCAAATGAGTGGGAGATGTATAAAAGAAAGAGAAAGAAGGTCAAGAGAAGGGTGCAAGAATTAAATTTTAGGGAGGATAAAAAGATGTTTTGGAAGGAGGTAAATAAGGTGCGTAAGACAAGGGAACAAATGGGAACATCAGTGAAGGGGGCTAATGGGGAGGTGATAACAAGTAGTGGTGATGTGAGAAGGAGATGGAGTGAATATTTTGAAGGTTTGTTGAATGTGTTTGATGATAGAGTGGCAGATATAGGGTGTTTTGGTCGAGGTGGTGTGCAAAATGAGAGGGTTAGGGAGAATGATTTGGTAAACAGAGAAGAAGTAGTAAAAGCTTTGCAGAATATGAAAGCTGGCAAGGCCGCGGGTTTGGATGGTATTGCAGTGAAATTTATTAAAAAAGGGGGTGACTATTGTTGACTGGTTGGTAAGGTTATTTAATGTATGTATGACTCATGGTATGGTGCTTGAGGATTGGCGGAATGCTTGCATAGTGCTATTGTACAAAGGCAAAGGGGATAAAAGTGAGTGCTCAAATTACAGAGGTATAAGTCTATTGAGTATTCCTGGGAAATTATATGGGAGGGTATTGATTGAGAGGGTGAAGGCATGTACAGAGCATCAGATTGGGGAAGAGCAGTGTGGTTTCAGAAGTGGTAGAAGATGTGTGGATCAGGCGTTTGCTTTGAAGAATGTATGTGAGACATACTTAGAATAGCAAATGGATTTGTATGTAGCATTTATGGATCTGGAGAAGGCATTTGATAGAGTTGATAGAGATGCTCTGTGGAAGGTATTAAGAATATATGGTGTGGGAGGCAAGTTGACAGAAGCAGTGAAAAGTTTTTATCGAGGAAGTAAGGCATGTGTACGAGTAGGAAGAGAGGAAAGTGATTGGTTCTCAGTGATTGTTGGTTTGCGGCAGGGGTGCTTGATGTGTCCACTGTTGTTTAATTTGTTTATGGATGGGGTTAGGGAGGTGAATGCAAAAGTTTTGGAAAGAGGGGCAAGTATGCAGTCTGTTGGGGATGAGAGAGCTTGGGAAGTGAGTCAGATGGTGTTCGCTGATGATACAGTGCTGGTGGCTGATTCGAGTGAGAAACTGCAGAACCTGGTGACTGAGTTTGGTAAAGTATGTGAAAAGAAAGCTGAGAGTAAATGTGAATAAGAGTAAGGTTGTTAGGTACAGTAGGGTTGAGGGACAAGTCAATTGGGAGGTAAGTTTGAATGGAGAAAAACTGGAGGAAGTGAAGTGTTTCAGATATCTGGGAGTGGATTTGGCAGCGGATGGAACCATGGAAGCAGAAGTGAATCATAGGATGGGGTAGGGGGCGAAAGTTCTGGTAACGTTGAAAAATGTGTGGAAGTCAAGAATGTTATCTTGGAAAGCAAAAATGGGTATGTTTGAAGGAATAGTGGTTCCAACAATGTTATATGGTTGCGAGGTGTGGGCTATAGATAGAGTTGTGCGGAGGAAGGTGGATGTGCTGGAAATGAGATGTTTGAGGACAATATGTGGTGTTAGGTGGTTTGATTGAGTAAGTAATGAAAGGGTAAGAGAGATGTGTGGTAATAAAAGGAGTGTGGTTAAGAGAACAGAAGAGGGTGTTTTGAAATGGTTTGGTCACATGGAGAGAATGAATGAGAAAAGATTGATAAAGAGGATATGTGTGTCAGGTGGAGGGAACAAGAAGTAGGAGACCAAATTGGAGGTGGAAGGATGGAGTGAAAAAGATTTTGAGCAATCGGGACCTGAACATACAGGATGGTGAAAGGCGTGCAAGGAATAGAGTGAATTGGAACTATGTGGTAGACCGGGGTCGTGCTGTCCTTGGATTAAACTAGGTCATGTGAAACGTCTGGGGTAAACCATGGAAAGTTTTGTGGGGTCTGGATGTGGAAAGGGAGCTGTGATATCGGTGCATTACACATGACAGCTAGAGACTGAGTGTGGATGAATGTGGCCTTTGTTGTCCTTTACTAGTGCTACCTCGCGTGCACGTGGGAGGAGGGGGGTGTCATTTCATGTGTGGCATCATGTATGAATGTGTACATGTGTGTATGTATATGTCTGTGTATGTAAAAGTTGAAATGTATAGGTATGTGTATGTGCGTGTGTGGGCATTTATGTATATACATGTGTATGTGGGTGGGTTGGGCCATTCTTTCGTCTATTTCCTTGTGCTACATTGCTAACGTGGGAGACCAACAAAGTATAATAAAAAAAATATCATTATTATTATTATTATTATACTTGATCGCCGTTTCCTGTGTCAGCGAGGTAGTGCCAGGAAACACATAAAGGTAAGTTGCAAGAAGCAGTGAAAAGTTTTTACCTGGAATGTAAGGCATGTGTACAAGTAGGAAGAGAGGAGAGTGATTGGTTCCCAGTGAGGGTCGGTCTGCGGTAGGGGTGTGTGATGTCTTCATGGTTATTTGATATGTTTAAGGTTAGGGAGGTAAATGCAAGAGTGATTGGGGTCTGAACATATACAGGAGGGTGAGAAGC
Source organism: Panulirus ornatus (assembly GCF_036320965.1). NCBI lineage: Eukaryota > Metazoa > Arthropoda > Malacostraca > Decapoda > Palinuridae > Panulirus > Panulirus ornatus. The sequence continues at coordinate 97,372,654 of NC_092225.1, forward strand.
ATACAAGAAATAGAGTGAATTGGAATGGTGTGGTATACCTGGGTCGACATGCTGTCAATGGACTGAACCAGGGCATGTGAAACATATGGGGTAAACCATGGAAGGGTCTGTGGGGCCTGGATGTGGATAGGGAGCTGTGGTTTCCTTGCGTTACACATGACAGCTAGAGACTGAGTGTGGACGAATGTGGCCTTTTTTGTCTGTTTTTCGTGGCGTTACCTCACTGAAGCAGAGTGTTAAGCATACAAGGAAAAGTGTATGTGAGGGTGTTGATTTGATAGATTGATGGAAGTAACTGAATGCAGAATAAGTGAATTGAGGTAGAGGATGTGTGGATCAGATTTTTGCATTGAGAATGACTGTGGGAAAGTATCTAGGGAAAGGTAAGAAGCATTACGCAGCTTTTATGGACCTGGAGAAAGCATATGGTAGAGTTGAGTAGAATGCTTACAGGATTTATGGAGTAGGGGAACAGATGTTGGAAAGCCTTCTGTAGTAAAGCTAAGGTATCTTTAAGATTGGATGGAGAGGTAAGTGAAAGTTTTGGTTAACATGTGGGTGTCTGGTAGAGCTGTTTGATGTCACCACAGCTTCTTAACATGTAAATAGATGGACTGATCAGAGAATTGAAAGCAAATCTAAAGAAAAGGGGTGCAGAGATGGAGTATGGTGGTGAAGTATTATGGCTGATGACAAACCTGTTTGCAGGTGATTCTATATTGTTTGCTTAGTGAAGAGTTGTTGCAGAAGGTTGTAAATGTGTTTATGATGAGTGTAAGCATAGGCAATTGAAGGTAAATGCAAGTAAAAGTAAAGTAATGGTGTTTGAAAGGAAACAGGGAAAGTATAGATTTTGCAAACCCCTATAGTGTTTATGAAACTGTTACAGAAATGGAGAAGGTGATAGAATTTAAGTAAATGGGAGCTATCTTGGGTGTTATGAAAGGAGAGAACAAAGAGAGCATTACAGGGTAGAAGAGTCATTGGATCCCTTAGTAGAATAATGAACTTTAGAGGCGTAAGTCTGTGAAGACAAGACTAAGGGACAGCATAGTCCTCCACCCTGACCTATGCAGCCTGAACATAAACATGGAAAATGCCAAAGAGGTCAAGAATTCAGGCTGTGGGAGTGAGCTATTTGAATGGCATGAGGAAATACTCAATGGAATGAAGACTTGAATGAGGGGTGTATGGGAGATTTGGTATGGCAGGAAATGCAAAGGGAATGAATTGTGGAGTGGGTGAAGAGGTGGTTTGGGAATGTGGAAAGAATGCAAGATGGGAAGTTACATAGGCTGTAAAATGAGTTTGATTAAAGGGTTTGTTGTGAGAGGAAATAGAGTGGAAGAGTACTGGAGGGAGAGAAATGATGGAAGAATGTGTGAAAAGGTGTATGCAAGTGAGGCATGTAAGGACAGGCATAAGTGGAGACCCTTTTGCTATGGCCACCCCTTTGATGGGACAGGTTGATTATCTATGCACATTTTGCTTCAAGTAAAATTAATGAAAGATAAAAATATGCCATTGAGATGCAAAACTGTTATATACACCACCATTTCATAACCCATTTTAAAGATATGGATGAGAAGCATTGCCACTCACGACCAAAACGAGTTCACAAATCCAGGCAGCCGAAATGTGAGCATGTTAATTCAGAGAAGTTACATTGGGAAAGAACAAGCTGAGGTGGTATGGCCACGTGTAATGAATGGAAGACAACATGCCAGTAAGTATTTGAATGGACCCCTGAAGGAAGACATCCATCATGATGTCCTGGAATGAGATAGACAGAGGGCATCAAGAGCTTGTTTAGAAGAAGGTAGAGACTCGAAGGAGGTGAAGAAAATACAGAGTATGAGAACAAGTGAAAATTGATTGGGAGGCTGGCGACTCGCACTAACAGACACTGTTTACCCAGTGTATAGTGAGAAAGGTGAGAACTAATTTAATTTCTGTAGAACATGTAACAGTAACCTCCACTAATGCATGTTAAGTCATAAATATGTAATGTAAACAAATAGATGACATGTTTTCAGCTTATGCAAACAGGTGCTAGTCATCTTCCTGCTTTCATTCCCCAGTCACCATTAGATGCCTTTGTCAAGGAGAATAATTATACCTTTGAAGTTTTTTGTTCTGAGAGTTATGCAAGTGGAATTTTCTGTTTTCAGTTTTAAGGGGTGTATCCTAGAGAACATAGTCATTGTTTTGTTTCTGTGACGTGTTCCATAGTATATCATTTTGTTTTACTGTTTTGTTTCTTTGACGTGCATCTAAAGTCATTGAATTTGAAGCATTGCTCAAGTATGCTGCTTAGGTGTGGTGGAACCTCAGTAGCACCTAAATTGATAGCTAATGTTGAGTTAACCCCTTGTCTGTACTTGCTTGATGAAATCCAGCTTCTGATGTGAATGACTGTCAAGTGGACTGTTAATAATCATTAAGTGCAATAGCTGTAGCACAAACACTGTTGCTTGAAGGTAACCTGAGAGATGTCCTCGTGATTTTTTCTATATTCTTCCAGTATGTCATAGATCAGGTTAAGCACACTAAGTTCAAAGCCTCATTACTAAAAAATTTATCAATATATCTGCAGTCGTAGAAGGCGACTGGAGGGGATGGGAGCGGGGGGCCAGAAATCCTCCCCTCCTTGTATTTTTTAACTTTCTAAAATGGGAAACAGAAGAAGGAGTCACGCAGGGAGTGCTCATCCTCCTCGAAGGCTCAGACTGGGGTGTCTAAATGTGTGTGGATCTAACCAAGATGTGAAAAAAGGAGAGATAGGTAGTATGTTTGAGGAAAGGAACCTGGATGTTTTGGCTCTGAGTGAAACGAAGCTCAAGGGTAAAGGGGAAGAGTGGTTTGGGAATGTCTTGGGAGTAAAGTCAGGGGTTAGTGAGAGGACAAGAGCAAGGGAAGGAGTAGCAGTACTCCTGAAACAGGAGTTGTGGGAGTATGTGATAGAATGTAAGAAAGTAAATTCTCGATTGATATGGGTAAAACTGAAAGTTGATGGAGAGAGATGGGTGATTATTGGTGCATATGCACCTGGGCATGAGAAGAAAGATCATGAGAGGCAAGTGTTTTGGGAGCAGCTGAATGAGTGTTAGTGGTTTTGATGCACGAGACCGGGTTATAGTGATGGGTGATTTGAATGCAAAGGTGAGTAATGTGGCAGTTGAGGGAATAATTGGTATACATGGGGTGTTCAGTGTTGTAAATGGAAATGGTGAAGAGCTTGTAGATTTATGTGCTGAAAAAGGACTGGTGATTGGGAATACCTGGTTTAAAAAGCGAGATATACATAAGTATACGTATGTAAGTAGGAGAGATGGCCAGAGAGAATTATTGGATTACGTGTTAATTGACAGGCGTGCGAAAGAGAGACTTTTGGATGTTAATGTGCTGAGAGGTGCAACTGGAGGGATGTCTGATCATTATCTTGTGGAGGCTAAGGTGAAGATTTGTATGGGTTTTCAGAAAAGAAGAGTGAATGTTGGGGTGAAGAGGGTGGTGAGAGTAAGTGAGCTTGGGAAGGAGACTTGTGTGAGGAAGTACCAGGAGAGACTGAGTACAGAATGGAAAAAGGTGAGAACAATGGAAGTAAGGGGAGTGGGGGAGGAATGGGATGTATTTAGGAAATCATTGATGGATTGCGCAAAAGATGCTTGTGGCATGAGAAGAGTGGGTGGTGGGTTGATTAGAAAGGGTAGTGAGTGGTGGGATGAAGAAGTAAGATTATTAGTGAAAGAGAAGAGAGAGGCATTTGGACGATTTTTGCAGGGAAAAAATGCAATTGAGTGGGAGATGTATAAAAGAAAGAGACAGGAGGTCAAGAGAAAGGTGCAAGAGGTGAAAAAGAGGGCAAATGACAGTTGGGGTGAGAGAGTATCATTAAATTTTAGGGAGAATAAAAAGATGTTCTGGAAGGAGGTAAATAAAGTGCGTAAGACAAGGGAGCAAATGGGAGCTTCAGTGAAGGGCGCAAATGGGGAGGTGATAACAAGTAGTGGTGATGTGAGAAGGAGATGGAGTGAGTATTTTGAAGGTTTGTTGAATGTGTTTGATGATAGAGTGGCAGATATCGGGTGTTTTGGTCGAGGTGGTGTGCAAAGTGAGAGGGTTAGGGAAAATGATTTGGTAAACAGAGAAGAGGTAGTAAAAGCTTTGCGGAAGATGAAAGCCGGCAAGGCAGCAGGTTTGGATGGTATTGCAGTGGAATTTATTAAAAAAGGGGGTGACTGTATTATTGACTGGTTGGTAAGGTTATTTAATGTATGTATGACTCATGGTGAGGTGCCTGAGGATTGGCGTAATGCGTGCATAGTGCCATTGTACAAAGGCAAAGGGGATAAGAGTGAGTGCTCAAATTACAGAGGTATAAGTTTGTTGAGTGTTCCTGGTAAATTATATGGGAGGGTATTGTTTGAGAGGGTGAAGGCATGTACAGAGCATCAGATTGGGGAAGAGCAGTGTGGTTTTAGAAGTGGTAGAGGATGTGTGGATCAGGTGTTTGCTTGCTTTGAAGAATGTATGTGAGAAATACTTAGAAAAGCAAATGGATTTGTATGTAGCATTTATGGATCTGGAGAAGGCATATGATAGAGCTGATAGAGATGCTCTGTGGAAGGTATTAAGAATATATGGTGTGGGAGGCAAGTTGTTAGAAGCAGTGAAAAGTTTTTATCGAGGATGTAAGGCATGTGTACGTGTAGGAAGAGAGGAAAGTGATTGGTTCTCAGTGAATGTAGGTTTGCGGCAGGGGTGTGTGATATCTCCATGGTTGTTTAATTTGTTTATGGATGGGGTTGTTAGGGAGGTGAATGCAAGAGTTTTGGAAAGAGGGGCAAGTATGCAGTCTGTTGTGGATGAGAGAGCTTGGGAAGTGAGTCAGTTGTTGTTCGCTGATGATACAGCGCTGGTGACTGATTCATGTGAGAAACTGCAGAAGCTGGTGACTGAGTTTGGTAAAGTGTGTGAAAGAAGAAAGTTAAGAGTAAATGTGAATAAGAGCAAGGTTATTAGGTACAGTAGGGTTGAGGGTCAAGTCAATTGGGAGGAAAGTTTGAATGGTGAAAAACTGGAAGTAAAGTGTTTTAGATATCTGGGAGTGGATGTGGCAGCGGATGGAACTATGGAAGCGGAAGTGAATCATAGGGTGGGGGAGGGGGCAAAAATTCTGGGAGCCTTGAAGAATGTGTGGAAGTTGAGAACATTATCTCGGAAAGCAAAAATGGGTATGTTTGAAGGAATAGTGGTTCCAACAATGTTGTATGGTTGCGAGGCGTGGGCTATGGATAGAGTTGTGCGCAGGAGGGTGGATGTGCTGGAGATGAGATGTTTGAGGACAATATGTGGTGTGAGGTGGTTTGATCGAGTAAGTAATGTAAGGGTAAGAGAGAGGTGTGGAAATAAAAAGAGTGTGGTTGAGAGAGCAGAAGAGGGTGTTTTGAAATGGTTTGGTGACATGGAGAGAATGAGTGAGGAAAGATTGACCAAGAGGATATACTTGTCAGAGGTGGAGGGAATGAGGAGAAGTGGGAGACCAAATTGGAGGTGGAAAGATGGGAGTGAAAAAGATTTTGAGTAATCGGGACCTGAACATGCAGGAGGGTGAAAGGCATGCAAGGAATAGAGTGAATTGGAACAATGTGGTATACCAGGGTCGACGTGCTGTCAGTGGATTGAACCAGGGCATGTGAAGTGTCTGGGGTAAACCATGGAAAGTTTTGTGGGCCCTGGATGTGGAAAGGGAGCTGTGGTTTCAGTGCATTATACCTGACAGCTAGAGACCAAGTGTGAATGAGTGGCTTTTGTTGTCTTTTCCTAGTGCTACCTAGCGCACATATGGGGTGAGGGGGTTGTTATTTCATGTGTGGCGGGGTGGCGATGGGAATGCATAAGGGCAGACTATGAATTATGTACATGTGTGTATATGTCTGTGTATATGTATATGCCCAAACCATTTCAAAACACCCTCTTCTGCTCTCTCAACCACACTCAACCTCGGAAAGTTCTGTGGGGCCTGGATGTGGAAAGGGAGATGTGGTTTCGGTGCATTATTATGTGACAGCTAGAGAATGAGTGTGAACGAATGGGGCCTTTGTTGCCTTTTCCTAGTGCTACCTCGCACACATGAGGGGGGAGGGGGTTGTTATTACATGTGTGGCGGGGTGGTGATGGGAATGAATAAAGGCAGACAGTATGAATTATGTACATGTGTATATATGTATATGTCTGTGTGTGTATATGTATGTGTACAGTGAGATGTATAGGTATGTATATTTGCGTGTGTGGACGTGTATGTATATACATGTGTATGTGGGTGGGTTGGGCCATTCTTTCGTCTGTTTCCTTGCGCGATCTTGCTAACGCGACAAAGCAAAATAAATAAATAAATAATAAGTCTGAGGCTGAGAACGTTATCTTGGAAAGCAAAAATGTGGTTCCAACAATGTTATATGGTTGTGAGGCGTGGGCTATAGATAGAGTTGTGCGGAGGAGGGTGGATGTGCTGGAAATGAGATGTTTGAAGACAATATGTGGTGTGAGGTGGTTTGATCGAGTAAGAAATGAAAGAGAAGGAGAGGTGTGGTAATAAAAAGTGTGGTTGAGAGAGCAGAAGAGGGTGTTTTGAAGTGGTTTGGTCACATGGAGAGAATGAGTGAGGAAAGATTGACAAAGAGGATATATGTGTCAGAGGTGAAGGGAACGAGAAATGGGAGACCAAATTGGAGGTGGAAAGATGGAGTGAAAAAGATTTTGAGTGATCAGGGCCTGAACATGCAGGAGGGTGAAAGGTGTGCAAGGAATAAAGTGAATTGAAACAATGTGGTATACCGGGGTTGACATGCTGTCAGTGGATTGAACCAGGGCATGTGAAGTGTCTGGGGTAAACCATGGAAAGTTTTGTGGGCCCTGGATGTGGAAAGGGAGCTGTGGTTTCAGTGCATTATACCTGACAGCTAGAGACCAAGTGTGAATGAGTGGCTTTTGTTGTCTTTTCCTAGTGCTACCTAGCGCACATATGGGGTGAGGGGGTTGTTATTTCATGTGTGGCGGGGTGGCGATGGGAATGCATAAGGGCAGACTATGAATTATGTACATGTGTGTATATGTCTGTGTATATGTATATGCCCAAACCATTTCAAAACACCCTCTTCTGCTCTCTCAACCACACTCTTTCTATTTCCACACATCTCTCTTACCCTTACATTACTTTGATCGAGTAAGTAATGTAAGGGTAAGAGAGATGTGTGGAAATAGAAAGAGCGTGGTTGAGAGAGCAGAAAAGGGTGTTTTGAAATGGTTTGGGCACATGGAGAGAATGAGTGAGGAAAGATTGACAACTAGGATATATGTGTCGGAGGTGGAGGGATCTGGGAGACCAGATTGGAGGTGGAGGGATGGAGTGAAAAAGATTTTGTGTGATCGGGGCCTGAACATGCAGGAGGGTGAAAGGAGGGCAAGGAATAGAGTGAATTGGATCGATGTGGTATACTGGGGTTGACGTGCTGTAAGTGGATTGAAGCAGGGCATGTGAAGCGTCTGTGGTAAACCATGGAAAGTTGTGTGGGGCCTGGATGTGGAAAGGGAGCTGTGGTTTCGGGCATTATTGCGTGGCAGCTAGAGACTGAGTGTGAACGAATGGGGCCTTTGTTGTCTTTTCCTAGTGCTACCTTGCACACGAGGGGGGAGGGGGAAGGTATTCCATGTGTGGCGAGGTGGCGATGGGAGTGAATGGGGCAGACAGTGTGAATTGTGTGCATGGGTATATATGTATGTGTCTGTGTATGTATATATATATGTGTACATTGAGATGTATAGGTATGTATATTTGCGTGTGTGGACGTGTGTGTGTATATATTGTGTATGGGGGTGGGTTGGGCCATTTCTTTCGTTTGTTTCCTTGTGCTACCTCGCAAACGCGGGAGACAGCGACAAAGCAAAAAAAAGAAAAAAAAAAGTGATGAGATGTATAGGTATGTATATGTGCATGTCTGGACGTGTATGTATAAACATGTGTATGTGGGTGGGTTGGGCCATTCTTTCATCTGTTTCCTTGTTGCTACCTCGCTAATGCGGGAGACAGCGACAAATTATAATCAAAGAAATAAATAAGTCTGAGGCTCACTTACTTACACTCAGACAAATCTTCAGCATGTGATACTCTTTTCCTTGTTCTTACCTTCACACTAACCCAGAACTTCAACCACTAGCCAAACCATTCTTACGCATTACTCTTAAGCTTTACTTCACTTGGGGCTTGAGCATCCAGGTTCCTCCCCTCAAACATACTACGTATCTATCTCTTCTTAGTCACGTCCTCATACACTTGGACATCCCAGCCTTAGCCACTGAGGTGGTTGAACACTTCTCGCTTGCTGCTGCTTTTTCCAAAAGTAGTGCACTGTATTATAATCTTAAAATACATTTATTATGGTTAGTTCCCATGCATAAGTATGGTGTATCAACAGTATTGAAATAGTAATGTAAATAATACAATGCTATCATTTTTCAATTTTAATCAAAATACCATTGCCATGAAATTTTTTATATGCCACCTTTGGCACATGTGCCCAGGGTTGCTGATCCCTTCTCTATGGTTTATCTTGCCCTGGTTCAGCCTCCATACATTTCATTCTAATTAATTCTGTCCATAGCATTCCCTTCATCCTTCTGTAGGGTTAAACCCTACCCAAAGGCCTCTTTCATTCTCATCTTTCCATCTTGACATTTATGTACATTCCATTTCAGCACTCGCCTGGTCAGCCCCTCAAAGAGACTACTTTCTACACCTCTCCAATTCTTGTCTTCTTACATATTGATCCTTCCTCATACCACACATCCCTCAGTCATTTCATTTGTGCAGATAGCATATACTTCCCAGTACATTTCTTGTTTAGGTGCAAGACTTGCATTCATACATTTGTTAGGTCTATTATACCTTCAAAAACATCCATCTCAGCCCTTCCAAATGCTGACCTCTTTCCACACACTCCTTTATGCACCAGGAATCCTGGCCCCTTCTTCCATTTTAACCCCACATTCTGCCTTGTCTACTCCTACTCCCAGGTACCTAAAGCACTCCCATTTCTCCAGGTCTTCCCCCTACCCCATTTAAGCATGCATTCAAAAGATCTTTTATCAAATATCTACATAAATAAAACTTCATCATTCCAGTGAGTTGGGCTTTATTAGCGAACTTATTCTGTACAGTATTGGACACAAGGTCAACACAGATCCCTGAAACAGGTGTGAGCGGAGAAGCTCTCATCAACCAATTAGCTCATGTCACATATGTTGATGTAGTTGTGACTGACGTATGAAAATTTATATGGAAATGATATGGTTTTTTATTGAATGGTATAGGAGCTTATTGCAAATCACTTTGGGAGCTTCTAGTATAAACATGCTCCTCCTCCCCAATAATTACTAAGAATACATTCCACTCCACCCACACCTCATTAACTACATCCACTGTTTTGCCAAATAATAATAATAATAATAATAATAATAATAATAATAATAAAAAAAAACCTACTCCCAAAATTGTACAAATGTATACGAGCTCATCTGTTAGGTGAGCCAGGACAAAACCTTACACGAGAAAGAACAGACTTACGGTGTTTTATACATTACATACAGAAAGAATTCCATACGTATTAAATAACATAAATAAAACAACTATGGGCAATACAGTGTTGAATTTACAAAACTGCAAATGGACAAAGCCCATATCACAGCAACATACAGTTCATAATTCCTAATCACTACTTACTGCATTGCTGGCAATTATAATTTGATGTGAGACACTTTTTTTCAATATATAACTTTTTTTTACAAAGGACACACAAATTTCTTATAAAAGCATGAACATGTTCCATGTGTAATACTGAGGACAAACTAGAATGTGTCACATGAAAAACTATACATGATAAAAGTTCAGAATAAGGAAGTTTGGGTGAATCAACAGGGAGGAGTGGAGAGGAAGTGAACTAAATCCTTAGACATTACTTGAGGAACTGCAAGTGTTCTTTTCAAAAGTGTTTATGACTAAATCTGCTTCAGCCGATGCTAATTTCATTACCTAGTCTTGCTATCACTCAAGTTAAGTCTAAGAAATTAGGTCTTGGTGCACAGCCTTCTGGTATGGATATTGTTCAAGAGTTCTCAGCTCAGAGCTCACATAATTTGTTCAGCCTTCCACAATGCGAGGGCATCGTTAGACTTGCGGTCAACAGCACTGACATAAAAAATCTGTAGTGTGGAACTTATATCCTTAGGCACGCCCATTTCAGGTACAATTTGTTGAGCACTCAGTTTGCCATACCTTATGCTCCTCCAGGATTTCCAAAAATATTATCTGAAGGGTCTACTGCTCATCATTTCCACCTGACATGAGCTTCAATTGTAAACAAAAAACATATGAATGCAACTGAAAATGTATAGCAGTTTATAAACTAAAATATCTGGTACTTCAGAAATTATAACAAATTCATGGGTCAACAATAAAAAATCAAACAACTACATAAAAAAAAAATATAAAAAAATATTACCATCCAATACAGTTGCATATTCACAATCCCGGAGTTGAAGGATTAGTAATGCTAGACTGTATGCGGATAATGTGAAAAACAACAAAGGAAAAGGAAAGACGTAAAACAATAGGAAGTAGGAAGGAATACTAGGATTACCTGTCCCAACATCCATTCTAAATGCTCTGGAATAGACACAATAGGTTAGGGTATTTGGCAGGATACTGGGAGTAATTTAACTAAATCATGAAATAAAATATATTTATTAACACAGTTAACAAAACTGCTGATCACAAATCATCCATAACAATGCATGTGGAAAGATCTAAGATGGGTAAGCTCTAAGTGAGACTTTGTAAAGTGGCAGATTTTGTGGCAGTTGAGATTATCACAAGATAAAAACACTCACTTCTTGTGGCAGTGATTTGAAACCTTTTAATGCACACACACCTATAATGACAACTAAGGCCAGTCCTTTTGGCTGGTAACTTGGAAGGAGAACATAATGTGTAGGCAAGGCTAATAAATAAAAAACTGGGTAGTACCATCAACCACACGCATTTCTACTACCCCGACTACAGCTAATTCAGCACTGGCTGTTAACCATCTTGGCAACCACTAAATTATCATGGGGAAACAACAACAGGTCTTGCAACAGCTCTTGTTCTGGCACAATTGCAAGTCCATCATACTGCACCACTATACACACAAACATATGCTTATCACTCTCCATGTGTCAGTGTTGCTTTCCCTGTGTCCTTGAGTTCTATGAGATCATTATCATTATGCTTGGGAGAGTGGCAGCACTTTAAGCAAAGTTCCTGGGTGCTTCTCTTCCACAATCATACAACTCACACATTTTCTCCATTCACTCAGTCTTGGCAGAAATTTTCATAATGCCCATTTTTTCACTGCGATAACTTCCAAGAATTAAGGTGTGAAAAATACGGCCACTGTGACTACAACGAGTCAATAATAGAAAAGGCCTCTGGAAGGTGCACTGGCAGTGACGTAAACTCTTAATTATAACTTAATGCTATTTGCAGTGAATCACCTTGTCTTTCTACAGTAACACACTGCAGCTCACTAACACTTGCTGTCTCTTGTAGATGTGGTTCTCCACCTGCAAACATAGGCAGGGACAGTTTTCCACTTTAGAGCTATACGAGATAGATCCTGTGTAACTAGGAGCCACCCCACGTCACAATGAGCACAATGGAGTGGCCACTAGGACTGGGTTAGGTCACGTGAGGGGGGTTGGAGTTGTGGAGGTAGGAGGTGGTGTTGGTACTTGTCCTGGTAACGTCTGTCCCTGAACCTGTAATTGACAAAAACATAAAAAACAATGAAAATGGGCATTTCATTTAATGTTCATGTACTGTTAGCAAAAAAGTATTACTACCCCGGGGTTCGATGGAATTCTGAATTAGAATAATCCAGTTTTTCAGTATGGTTGGTACTTATCTTTGTTTTCTGCAATTCTTATACATTATAAGATTCCTTCTTCATTACATTGAACCAGGGCATGTGAAGCGTCTGGGGTAAACCATGGAAAGTTCTGTGGGGCCTGGATGTGGAAAGGGAGCTGTGGTTTCGGTGCATTATTACATGACAGCTATTGACAGAGTGTGAACGAATGGGGCCTTTGTTGTCTTTTCCTAGCGCTACCTCGCACACATGAGGGGGGAGGGGGTTGTTATTTCATGTGTGGAGGGGTGGCGATGGGAATAAATAAAGGCAGACAGTATGAATTATGTACATGTGTATATATGTATATGTCTGTGTGTGTATATATATATGCATACACTGAAATGTATAGGTATGTATATTTTGCGTGTGTGGACGTGTATGTATATACATGTGTATGTGTGTGGGTTGGGCCATTCTTTCGTCTGTTTCCTTGCGCTACCTTGCTAATGCAGGAGACAGCGACAAAGCAAAATAAATAAATAAATATTCTTTATTCCATATTCTTTGACTTAAATCTGAAATGTTTTTAGTTCATGTTTGCTCTTCATTTCTCACTTTTGCGAGGTAGTGTCAAGAACAGACAAATAAATGGCCTCATTTGCTCACATCCACCCTCTTGCTTTTGTGCATACACTGAAACCAGAGCCTCACACCCACAACCAGACCCCACAGACCTTTCCATGGTTCCCCATGCGCCACATTACTCCAATTTGCTCAATCCCTTGCACACCTGGATCTTCAAGTCATGAATAACTTCCATCTCCTCTGTTTCTCCCTTTTTCTTATTACCCTTCACTTCTGATATGTATACCCTCTTAGTTACCCTCCCCAAATGTCAACCATTTTAGGACATGTACTTCATGAAGGCTCTCGTACATACTAATCTTTCTCACCTGCATGCCACACACCTTTACACAGATTAGCACTGCTTTCCTAAATACCTCCCATTCCTCAAACTTTATCAACTCTCCCTTTTTGCCATTCTACAAAGCTCTTCTAGTATCTCTTCACACAAGCCTCTTTTCCAAATTCATTCACTTTCACCACCTACCTCCCACCTATATCATCAGTTCCTCTTCTTGTATTGCCTCTTCAAATCATCAATCCTGCCAACACCAAGAAATGATCAAGTATCCCAATAGCTGCCCCTCTCAGCACATTCATATCCAGGAGTCTCTCCTTTGCATGCCAATTAGCAGATAATCCATTAACGCCAGCTTTCCATCACCTCTACTCATGTATACTTTATTCATATCCCTCTGTTAAACCAAATATTCCTAGTCACCTGTCCTTTTTCAGCATACAACTCAACAAGCCGTTCACTACTTTCAATCACATCACTGCATACCCCTACCTCCAAAGTATGCCCTCCACTAGTACAATAGTCACTCTTGAATTCAAATCATACATCATTAATGATCGATCACTCACATCTAAATTGCAAACACACTCACTTGGCTCCAAAAATACTTGCCTCCTTTTCTCTCCCATTTCCTCATGAATAAGCACTGATAGTCACCCACCCTTCACAATCCACTTTCATTTTTACCCACATCTGTCTGGGACTCACTACCTTACACTTTCGCACCTCTCGGCCTCACGCTAACCCCTGAGATATTTCTAAGCTACTCTTCCCCCTTCCCCTTTAGCTTTATTTCATTAAGACCTAGAACACCTGGGTTCTCCTCCTCAAATACACTATCTATATCTCCCTTCTTTTCTTGATTACATCCACACACCCAAGCCAGAGCCTTCAAAGAGTATTAACACTCATTGCTTGACTCCTGTCCCTACTTTTAAGAAATTACAATAGAATGGTTCCCCCCCCATACCCTTCCTTAGTTGCCTTCTACAACATGCATGGACTATGTGGGAAATATTTTTTCTCCCTTATACCAAAACATTATATCATAGGAAATGAACAAAGGAAAACTAATGGGATGAACTGTTGCTTACCAAAATATAGTAGCCATGAAAGAAATAAGTGAAAGGGATGGAGCATAATCTAATAGTTTTGCTTTGGGAAACTTCTGAACATGCACAAGAAATATACTATTTATCAGAGCATCATTATTTTGCTCATGAGGGAGTTACCAAACCACTTCTTTGATTACTGGACTCTGATATATGAATGACCAAAAATGTTTAAAGGAAGAGTCTAAATTCAAGACATGAGTTAGTGTACAGCTTGTGGCCATTCATAAATGACACCTTATGGAGATTGGAATGTTGAAATAATGAAGAAACGTGACATGCAATGCAAGTGAAATAAGATGATTAAACTGAAGTAAAACTGTACAGCTTTAGTTTTGACATGTTAATGTTAGAATTCTGCCATACTTTCTGGATATTCTTTCATTACTGAACATTTAATATCAACTTAATGATATACAATATTCTTCTATTATTCAGATACTTAATATTCAGGTATTTTTTTTACTATGAAAAGGTAGAACCAAGGAGATGGAATGATGGAGTGAAAGATGTTCTGAGGGTGCAGGGGATATAGCAAACTGGAGCAATATGTAAACAGGGGACAACATGCTGGCATTGGTGTAAACCTGAGCACATGAAGCAGCCAGAAGAAACCAGGGAGAGGGCTGTAGGCCTGGTTATGGATACGGGTCTCTGGTTTCAGTGCATGACATATGCCAACTTAAGAACACAGGAAATAATGAACATGTATCAAAAAATTATAACACGAAGATTTCAATGAAACAGATAGCAGATTATAGAACTATAGAAGTCCGGTATCCCATGAAACCACTCAAAAAAATTAGTTCATTCCGCCAATTACACCCAACCTTTCCCGGAATCTTAGTAATGTCATTGCCAAATGAGAGCAGGCAAATCAGTACGTGAAGCCACTCAAGTAATATAGCAAACCATTTTGTCCTGTGTTTCAAAATGTAAAGCAAGGCAAGTGTAGCGATACCTTTTTGCTGAAATAAAGTGGCATTAACATAGCTGCCCTATATGTATATGCAAAGGTTGGAAACAAATTAACAATCTCTTGCAGTCTTGATAAATTGTGACTGCAAGTTTTACTTGAATTTAGTATAAACAATTACTGTATTTGTAAAACACTGGCTGAGACAACTAATACAATTTATGCATTAATGTTTACCATTATACTTACCGATTGTAAAACAAAGTTGTCATAAACCTGGCATAGGTCATTTAGGTGGTATTCCTCTAGTACAACAAAGCCTTCAAGGCGGGGGGCTTGGCGTCGTGCACAGTCCACACAGTGTACCACATGCCGTCTCTCTTGTTCTTTCACAAACAGTACATTAAATACCTGAAATATTTCATAACAGTTAAAAAAGGAAAGACTGGCTGATAATAATGCTCCTCTTTTCAGCAGTTTGATTCTTAGAAAAGACCAGTGCTTGTTACAATCTTTTAAACATCATTATCCATACTGCTGTTTCATTACAATGAAAGCTTTTGCTTCAAATATAAATCCACTGACTGTAACCAGCAAACCACCACCAAGAATTCACTTTCCTCTAAAATGTTACACTAAGATGATCATTCCTTGTGAACTAACACTGTAGCGTAAAATGAATACAGAAACCCAAATCAGTGAAGGATTTGTTCCAAAACAAGGAGGAGATCAGAAAGTATTAACAAATGCACTTTTTTAATGTTCCCACTGTATCAATTCTTTTGCTCCCTTAACGTACCTCAATCTCACAAACACCACAGTAGTGTGATGGATCCGTGCGAGTGCGTCCATGAAACTTGGTTTCCAAGCCACAAATCTTGACAAAATCTAAAGATAAGCAGACCTGACGTAGTGATCGCATGAGACAGCCCCTGAGGAAGAAATCTTCAATTAACATCACTCTTGACATATGAAATTGATCTATAAATAAGAAGTAAAAAGAATTTAAGTCTGCTAATACACTTCCCCTAAAAACTACATCCATGACAATATATTTATGAAAAGATAACAACTATGCTAAAACAATACTCCCTAAAAACTACATCCAAGACAACATCATATTTACGGGACATATCTCATCTTTTACCATTTTCTTCTAATCAATCAACTCATTTCATCAACAAGTTACTCAATTCACGGATGAGCTAATGACTTCAGTCTTCATCTTACATCTTCATAATAACCACATCTCAAGATCAGTCTAAATCTTTTCTCTCCAACTACTTTATACATTTTTATTTAGCTGAGATTTCCCAGTGGAGCAGACATAATCAAGTCTAATGCTTCTTTCTTCCTATTTCTCTTTTGAAAAGTTCTCATGACTTTCCCATTATTGATGGCTCTGTGGTTACACCAAGCAATGCAAAGATCATCTGGCAGCATAAACATGAAATCTATCTTCGAACCCTAAATGATAGTTTCTTTTAGCTACATAATGCAAGTAGCTAAGACTATTTACCTACCTACAATTATTATTACATTCCCAATTTCATGGGATGGATCAGGGACATACAAGTAATTATCTCTCTCTCTCTCTCATACATATTTGCCATTTCCCATGTTAGCCAGGTAGCATTAAGAACAGAGGACTGAGCCTACGAGGGAAGATCCTCACTTAGCCCCCTTCTCTTTTCCTTTTGGAAAAGTAAAAACGGGAGGGGAGGATTTCCAGCCCCTCACTCCCTTCCCTTTTAGCTGCCTTTTACAACATGCAGGGAATACATGGGAAGTATTCTTTCTCCCCTATCCCCAATAATAACAGGTAATTTTGAATCTATGAATCTGGGAGCCTTGTTCAAATGCTAAAAGATATGCAGGAATAATTTGCACTTTGAAAAATAAGTGCAGCTCTCACATTTTGTGTCTCTCCAGCTCCACATGTTTATTATGTGACTGAGCTGAGTCTGAAAGAATCCAATTAACAATACCTTTTTATCATTCTATCTATATCTCTGATGCCTGTTCCAATTGGAACTCATTCAATGGGGGGCCAGTGCAACAGAGTCTCCACAACTAAAGAAATCCAGTGCCACTTCTTAGCCTTCAGTGATTCCCTTAACATGCCACTAGCAAAGGGCAAGTCTAGCGCAGTGTTTGCAGAGGCTCCTACCTTTTTATCTATCATAAATATTTGATACACTTTCCAAATGCCCCATTATTCACTTTTTTCCTCTATTCTGCAAACACAACTTGAATGTCTACTTCAGAAAGCTGGTTGCTTGTAATAAATCAACCGTTAGTATAGCCATGAAGTACTTGGCAAACCAGTGGATCATAAAATTCCTGTGTGGCTACCTTTAACCCATGTCTCGGCCGTTGCAATGTCCACTCCTAGGTATCTAAAACACTTCACTTCCTCTATGTTTTCTCCATTCAAATTCACACTCCAACCTGCCAACCACTCTCTCTCTACTGCTAAACTTAACAACCTTACTTTTATTCACGTTATCTCAACTTTTTCCTTCCACAAACTCTCACAAACTCAAAAAGCAGATTCTGCAGTTTCTCAACGGAATGTGCCATCACAGCCCTGTTGTCTGGAAAAGGCAAGACTCACCTCCCAGGTGCAAACCAGCGTCTCTCTCCAAGACCCTTGCATTTGCCTACCTAATCAGCCCGTCCATAAATATATTAAAGTCATGGTGATATTGCACATCCCTGCTGGAGACCAACTATATTTACTCATGAAATGAGATAATAGAAATCCAAAGTCACCTGATTGTCACTCTATATGGTAGTGAATGTAGGATCATGGAAATAAGCTTTGAACGGGCAATATTCCCATCAGTTCTTTAAAGAGGGCTGCCATGCAGTTGCCACGTTCTCATTTTCTATGCAATATTTGGTGATGGATTTTCCTATGGAACAAATGAAGACGTGTTTCTGATGTTTGGGAACCACATATATGATAGATGCAAATGCAAATGCAAACACAAACAAGATGCTAAGAACTTGAAATGTATATTTACAGCCCCTCCCTGGAGAAAAAGTAAATTTACAAAACTACCCCATTAAGGATTAAACTTTTCTATATGAATTAAAGTTTTGCATTTTTTCTTTACAGCTTCATCCAAACCCACTTCCAAAGCAATATTTTGGGTCTAAATGTTTTCAGCCTTCAAGTACCACTAATCCAAACATCTAAATATATACAATCACTTACTTGATTGCCTCAAAAAGCTTGGGGTCAGACACTTTGATATTCCTCGCCAGATTCCATGACAGGTGAACAAGGGGCACAATGGACTTGAAGCTCTGTAGTTTATTCCACTCATATCGCTCCAGTGCTAAACTATACTGACGTGCTGTGAGAGGTCCCACATTCCAGGCGATGTTGTTACACCAACCTACTGCTTGGACCCAATGAACACACCCTACAAAAAAATCATGCAAGTCACATAAAAGATTGCCAAGGTACTGTTTGAAATATTTTGAGAGAAAACTGATATGTCAGAGTACCATATTACAAATGAACTTCAAATATGTCAGCAGAAACTAAATATGCATTCACTTATTTAAAAAACAAGACAACCATCAGATAAATAAATGAAAGGACTCTGACTAAGATGGCGATGACAAGTATCACACACTTATCTGGTACTTAAAATTAATGTCTCTATTTACTAACACAGAAACTTCTCCCTCACCTGAATTAACCCAGACCATGTCTCCTGGTTTCTGATGGAAACGATAAACAGGAACATTTTCTTCATACAGCTCTTGTAAATCAGGCCACCATGATCCATGAAGATAATTTGTTCTATTCCTGGAAATAAGTTAGTAATTAGTTTATCACTCTTATATCTATGCCTAATTCTTATTCCTGTATATTGCTTTGTGCATTCATACAGTAAGGTTAGCACTCAAATCTTACACAACTCATTCCTGTAATCTCAGATGTAGAGGTCGCAGGTTAAAAGATGGAGCAACATGAGTATAACACTCTCTGTAACAAATAAATAGTACTCACACAAAAGTAAAATTTGTAAAAAACTACACTGGTTAGTCTTACTATACCACAGTTGAAAGCATTTATCTAATGCTTTAAATACATCTATCCTTCACAGCTGGATGAATTGCAATTTTGCAATCATGCTTATAAAAAAGGGAGTTCTTCAAATTTTGTTTCAAACAGTAAAATGAAAGAAATACACGTAAAAGTAAAGAATATGTACCATGTAAGCTAACATAACTTCAATGGTCATGGTATAGTGCTAAATTTACTGCAACTGTTGTAGTTAACTGTGTATGTGTGTGTGTGTGTGTGTGTGTGTGTACAATACAAGGAGAGAGTTTTACACTTGAGACCCCATCTTTTGAATATTCCTTACTATTATTATCTATTTTTTTCATTATACTTTGTCGCTGTCGTCTGTGTTAGCGAGGTGCGCAAGGAAACAGATGAAAGAATGGCCCAACCCACCCACATACACATGTATACATACACGTCCACACATGCACATATATATCTATACATCTCAACGTATACATATATATATAAACACACACAGACATATACATATATACACATGTACATAATTCACACTGTCTGCCCGTATTCATTACCGTCGCTACTCCGCTACACATGAAATGACAACCCCCTCCCCCCGCATGTGTGCCAGGTAGCGCTAAGAAAAGACAACAAAGGCCACATTCGTTCACACTCAGTCTCTAGCTGTCATGTATAATGCACTGAAACCACAGCTCCCTTTCCACATCCAGGCCCCACAAAACTTTCCATGGTTTACCCCAGATGCTTCACATGCCCTGGTTCAATTCATTTTAGCTTTCTGAATGATGCTTGCATTTAGCATGTTTTCATTCCTTTCTTTCTATTCATCCACTGCTCATACTACAAAAAATACTTCACATCTTTCTTATCAGTTTTCTTGTTTGGTTTCATGTAATGTCCTCTGGTTGTTGTTATATCCCTACATCTCTTGAAGAATTGTTCACTATTTACCTTTTTTTCCCCCCCCAAAGACTGTTATCAGGAAACATCCCTCATTCCTCTCTTTTCAAGAAGGGCAAATGTAAGGCCTCTAGCCCATAACTCAGCCCTCTTAATTCTAGTACCATGTTTGTCGCACTTCTTTGGCCTTCTATATTGGCTTTTAGTGCTTCTTTAAGTGCAGTAACCAAACTTAAGAAGCATATTCTAGTTTTGACCTTATGTATGATGTGTACTTCTTGCTGGGTATTTCCTTATTCAAGAACTGTAATGCAATTCTAATATATGCTACCAACACTTGGTCTCCTTAAACTGTTCTCTTATGTTGGGATCTGGTGACAGGTTAGGGATAATGATGACTTCCAAACCTTTCTTTACTCACACACACACGCACACACACACACAGTCCTACAGCTTATTTCCATCTAGATGAGAATCACACTGAAACCTTCTTTTGCTGTGACCCATTCTCATTATCACAGATGTATTCAGGTTAAATTTCATCAACCTTATACCAGACTAATTTTGGTGTCAGCCAAGGTTAGCTTAATTTACTTATGACTTTTGCATCATCTACAAACATACTCAGGCAGGAAGGAATCCATACAGTCTTGTAATCATCTACATAGATAAAGAGTATTGGTCCCAGAACAGAACAATGTGGCACTATGCTAGTGACTACTCATTTTGAGATGGGGCTCATATAACATGCATCTTTTGTTCCCTTCCACTATGATATCTTCTATCCATTGTAAATATCTTTATGTACTGTATGGGTAAGGAGCTTTACACTCATGGGGCCCCATTTTTAAATAATGTCTATCTTGAACTATATTTCTGTACTGGCATGCCTGTCTTGCTTACTTTTATATTATGCCCTTGGCTGTTCTATTCCTACATCTTTTGATATATTGTTCACCGAGTATATCATCAATCTGGTTTAAAACCTTAAATATTATGATCAGGTCACCCACTCACTCTTCTCTCTTCCCAGGTGGGCAAATGCAAACGTAAGTTAATGCAATCCTCGATATTCACTAGCCTCATGATATTTGCATCATCTGCAAGCATATTCAGGTAGGAGTCTATATCTCAAGGAAGTCATTTACATAAATCAAGACGAGTAATGGTCCCACAACAGAACCCTGTGGCACTCTGCTGGTCACCTTAACCCATCAAGAGAAACCCTCTCTGACAAGTATCCTTTGTTCCCTTCCACTGATATATATAATCTATCCATCACAGGACTTTCCCCAATGTTCTTGCCCCTTAATCAGCCTCCCTTCTGTAAAGTCATTCCAGTGGCAGTCAAGACGCAAACAATCCACCCAACCTTTCTTTTGTCTAATAGAAATAAAGAGAAGTTTGTTATGCTTGACCTCCTTTCCTTTAAACAATATTCTCTATCACTTCAGTATCTTCTCTGTGGAGTCATCCATTTGCTTTCTTACCATCATTTCCAGAACCTGACAGACCACACTCTGATATCAATCAGACAGGTCTGTAATTCTGTGCCTGTTTCTGGACTCCTTTCTTCTATAGTGGTATGAAACAAGCAATTTTCCATTCCTCAGCACTTTTCCTCTCAACATTGGAGAAATGGAACAGTATTTCAAGAAGTTTATCTACCATACCTGCAAATATCAGCACATCTAGAGAAATTTCATCATGATCACAAGTCTTTTAGTATTCTGTTCATGTAAATGATAACTGACTCTTGATGAGCTTTGCATTTTCTCCAGCCTTGTCCACAATATTCTTCTTGAAATTTCTTTGTTCCTCCTTTCTTATCTAGGTAACTAACTCCTCGTTTTCTTATTCATACCTTGCAAATGCTGGATGGCTGGAATGCCATCTATATCTTTGCCACAGCACATTTCAAAATTACTGTACTCTTTGACAACTTTTATCAAACCCTTTATTACTCTTTCTCACCATTCCCTCTATTTTTTTATGTTGCAGGTTTCATTCACGGATAAAAGTCCACATCAAGACCAGGCCTTAAATGACATGCAGAAAGAATTATGAAGTGGAAAAAGAAAAAACAAGGGAAAGTATTTATGAACTTTGGACGAAGTGAAAAACCTGTCTTTCAAAAAGTGACAGGTCATTGTTATTGGGAAAAATATGAAAAGGTTGAGTTTCAAAGCTCTGATGTGCAGCGAAAGATGCATCTGCCAAAATGGCCCACACTTGAGTTGCTGATGGCTACATAAGCAGCCAGCTCTTGGAAGCAGAAACCAAAGTAACACCTATAGAAGAGTGTGGGGCAAGGGGGTCAAGTTTGAAAATTAGCCTGGGACAATTTATAAGTTGGACTACTTTCAACTAAACTATTTTAAGTAAGGATGCAGAGCTAGAATCACTCAAAATGTGAAAGCAGTACTCCATACATGGACAAATTAATCCCTTATACAAACAGAGCAACTGTTTAAAAGAAGTTTTGACATCTAAACAAGACACCCAGTTTATCAGAGGCAGACTTAGATATTCCTGTAATGTGGGGGTTTCCAAGAAAGAGTGGATATTACAGTAATACCTAGTAGGCATGTTCAATGAGTCAAAAGGTGGAATTACAGAACCACCAAGAGATGAGAGTTGTGAGGAGTTTTCGCAAAAGAGATGGGTAGAAACTGGGTCTTGGAGGCATTAAACTTAACATGATTTTGTGCACCCCACTGAGATATCCTGTCCAAGTCTGAGTTTATTGAGAAAGCTGATTCTGTGCAAGACAAGATGCAGATCGAGGGATAGAAGAAGGAGCAGATTTGAAGCATGTGGATGAATGCAGTGTTGAGTCGTCAGCATATGAATGCATTGGGTTATTTGTGGAGAGAAAATTGTTGAAAAAAAGGAGAAAAAGTGTAGGGGACAGAACCTTAAGGGACACGCTGTTGATGTAGATAAGAGGGGAGGCTGATTCATCAACAACCACAGAGATAGATTGGCCACAGAGGAAGCTAAATATGAAGGAGCAAAGTGAGGGAGGGAAGCCCACAAATGAGACCCTAATGCCACACCCTGTCAAAAGCCTTAGATATGTCAAGGGCAACTACACATGACTCCAAAATCTTTCAGGGATGGTGACCAGACATTAGTAAGATAGGAAGGATATCACCAGTGGATCTGCCTTTACAGAAACCATACTAGTGATTTTTGAGGTGATTTCTGGGATTAAAGGTTTTCACTTTCCTACTCTTTCATTGTGTGTACCTATTTGTACTTATGAGGTCCCCATCTCTTGAATATTCTCAACTATCATACAACTTCAATGGTTTATGTATGCAGTAACCATGTACTCATTTCATTCTATTCATCTACCATTCTTAAAGTACTTCTTTACATCTTTTTTAACAAGTTTCTTGCTTAATTTCATGTTATGTCACCTGGGCAATCTATTCCTAAAACTCTTGAAGAACTGATCACGCCCAACATCACCAATTTGTTTTACAAATTTTGGGGTTGTGACCAGGTCACACCTCAGTTTTTTCACTTCAAAGTACAGCAAATTTCAAACCTCCAACCTTTCCCTCTACCTCAGCTCTCTTAATTCTGGTAAAATATTTGCTGCTCTCCTGTGGACCTTTTCTATTTGCTCTTTGTGCTTCTTTATGTGAGGTGACCAAACCTGAGGAGCATATTCTAGTGTTGGCCTTATGCAGGGTATGAAGAGCTTCTGTGTGTGAGCTGTGAGCAAATTCAATGATGACACCACTTTTTATGAAAAAATTCATGTAAAGGTAAAGAACATGTATAAACGAGAGCTAGAATAACTTGCACGGCCATGGTTTAGTGATAAAGTAAACTATCTGAGAAAGACAGGGGATGTATGAGAGAAATGGGAAAGGAACAGCAAGGGGTAAGCCTTGTGATGCAAATTCACTAAATGACATCTTCCACTATTTATGGTTACTATCATTATTCTTCTATTATACTTGATCACCATTTTTCCGCATCAGCAAGGTAGTGCCAGGAAAAAGACAAAGAATGGCCCATCCACTCGTATATATACATACACGCCCATATACATACAAATACATATCAACATATACACATATACATACATATAAATACACGTTATTTATTATACACACCTATACGTACATACACATATGTACAGTAAATACATACACATGTACAATACATACACATATGCAGACATTGCGCACATACTTGCCTTCATCCATTCCTGTTGCTAACCTGCCCCGCAGGAAAACAGCAATGCTATCCCCTGCTTCAGCAAGGCAGCGACAGGAATACAGACAAAAAGGCCACATTCGTTCACACTCAGTCTCTAGCTGCCATGTGTAATGCACACAAACCACAGCTCCTTATCCACATCCAGACCCCACAGACCTTTCAATGGTTTACCCCAGATGCTTAATAAGCCCTGGTTCAGTCCATTTACAGCATGGTGACCCAGGTATGCCACATCATTCCAGCTCACTCTACTCCTTGCAAACCTCTCACCCTCCTGTATGTTCAGGCCCCGATCGCTCAAAAATCTTTTTCACTCTATCCTTCAACCTCCATTTTGGTCTCCTGCTTTTCCTTGGAATACAGACAAAAAGGCCACATTCGTTCACACTCAGTCTCTAGCTGCCATGTGTAATGCACACAAACCACAGCTCCTTATCCACATCCAGACCCCACAGACCTTTCAATGGTTTACCCCAGATGCTTAATAAGCCCTGGTTCAGTCCATTTACAGCATGGTGACCCAGGTATGCCACATCATTCCAGCTCACTCTACTCCTTGCAAACCTCTCACCCTCCTGTATGTTCAGGCCCCGATCGCTCAAAAATCTTTTTCACTCTATCCTTCAACCTCCATTTTGGTCTCCTGCTTTTCCTTGTTCCCTCCACTTCTGACACATATATCCTCTTTGTCAATCTTTCCTCACTCATTCTCTCCCTATGTCCAAACCATTTCAACACACCCTCTTCTGCTCTTTCAACCATACTCTTTTTATTTCTACACATCTCCCTTACCCATACACCAACCTCTACATTTTCTCACACAAATCAGCCACTAGAAATGTAACATCGGCGAACAGCTAACTCACTTCCCAGGCCCTCTCATCCACAACAGACTGCCCCTCTTTCCAAAACTCTTGCAATTACCTCTCTAACTACCCCATCCATAAACTAACAACCACGGGGACATCACATACCCCTGCCGCAGACTGACATACACTGGAAACCAATCACTCTCCTCCCTTCCTACTTGTAAACATGCCTTACATCCTTGGTAAAAATTTTTCACTGCTTCTAGCAACTTACCTCACACACCATATACTCTTAAAACCTTCCACAAAGTATCTCTATCAACCTTATCATATGCCTTTTCCAGATCCAATATAATACATACAAATCCATTTGTTTTTCTAAGTATTTCTCACATACATTCTTCAAAGCAAACACCTGATCATACATCCTCTACCACTTTAGAAACCACACTGCTCTTCCCCAGTCTAATGCTCTGTACATGCCTTCACTCTTTCAATCAATACCCTCCCAGGAATACTCAACACTTATGCCTCTGTAGTTTGAACACTCACCTTTATCCCCTTTGCCTTTGTACAATGGCACTATGCATGTGTTCCGCCAATCCTCAGGCACTTCACCATGGTCCATATATACGCTGAACATCCTTACCAACCAATCAACAACACAGTCACTCCCTTTTTTAATAAATTCCACTGCAATACCATCCACTGACATATACATATATATACACATTTACATATTCATACTTGCCTGCTTTCATCCATTCCTGGAGCTATCCTGCCCCACAGGAAACAGCATTGCTACCCCCTGCTTCAGCAAGGTAGCGACAGGAAAGCAGACAAAAAAGGCCACATTTGTTCACACTCAGTCTCTAGCTGTCATGCTTAATGCAACCAAAACCACAGCACCCTATCCACATCAAGGCCACACTGACCTTTCCATGGTTCATCCCAGATGTTTAATATGCCCTGATTCAGTCCATTGACAGCATATTGACCCCTGTATACCTCATCATCCCATTTCACTCTATTCCTTGCATGCCTCTCAGCCTCCTGTATGTTCAGGCCCCAATTGCTCAAAATCTTTTTCACTCCATTATTCCACCTCCAATTTGGTCTTCCTCTTCTCTTTGTTCCCTCCAACTCTGAAACATATATTCGCTTTGTCAATCTTTCCTCATTCATTCTCTCCACATGTCCAAACCACTTTAACACACCCTCTTCTACTCTCTCAAACACTCTTTTTATTTCCACACATCTCTCTTACCCTTTCATTACTTACTCGATCAAACCCTCAATCACACCACATGTTGTCCTTAAACATTTCATTTCCAACACATCCACCCTCCTCTGTACAACCCTATCTATAGCCCATGCCTCCCAACCACTGAACATTGTTGGAACCACAATTCCTTCAAACATACCCATCTTTGCTCTCTCAGATAACGTTCTCTCCTTCCACATATTCTTCATTACACCCAGAACCTTTGCCCCCTCCCCCACCCTGTGACTCACTTACACTTCCATGATTCCATTCACTGCTAAGTCCACTCCCAGATATCTAAAACACTTCACTTACTCCAATTTTTCTCCAATAAAACTTACATCACAATCAAATTGTCTCTCGACCCTACTGAACCCTCGACCCTACCTTGCTTTTATTTGCATTTACTCTCAATTTTCTCCTTTCACTCACTTTTTCAAATTCAGCCACCAATTCTGCAGTTTCTAACTCGAATCAGCCACCAGAACTGTATCACTGGCAAACAACAATTGACTCACTTCCCAGGCCCTTTCATCCCCAACAGACTATATACTCGCCCCTCTCTATGAAACTTTTGCATTTACTTCTCTAAGCACTCCATCCAAAATCAAATTAAACAACCATGGGGACATCACACATCCCTGCCACAGACTGACATTCACTGGGAACCAATCACTCTTCTCTTCTTACTCATACATATGCCGTACATCATTGGTAAAAAATTTTCACTGTTTCTAACCTCCCACACCATATACTCTTAAGACTTTCTTTATTTACAAATACATTCATTTACACAAATACATTATCTATAATCCTGGGCCCTCTTCTCCAGGGGCTCCCACAGCTTCATTGCTGGACTACAATCAGTAGTAAGGAAAAGATGGATTCCATTATGAAAAGTTTTTTGATGAGACTGTACTTATAAACTCAGCAAAGGTGACTTTTCACCTGTAGCATATCCAAGAGGAAGAAGGGTTCGATAACACTCCTATACTTACACATTCTACCTCGCTAACACAGGAAATTATGGTAAAGTATGAAAAATAAACTAAGATATTAAAGACAATTCCTTTTTCCAAACATGCTTTCTGTTCCTGCCTTAGTGAGACAACATCAGGAACTGAATCTTTAAAGGAAAATCCCTGATTTACTACTGTCCCTACTTCTAGAAAGAGAGGGAAGAGAGGGAAATTTCCAGACCCCGGCTGGAAATTCCTTTTAGCCTTTCTATGATAGCAGGAAATACCTGAGTAGCATTCTCTCTATACCTATTCCCATCCTATATCTCTGAAGCCTGTTCCCTCCATAATAATGCAGAAATGAATGAGCTGCTGCTTACACACAATAAGGCTCTGGTGTTAGACTCCTGAGAGAAGTTCTAGAAGCAGGTGACAGAGTTTGGGAAGGCGTGTATAATAAGAAAGTTTAGAATAAATGTGAACAAAAATAAGGTAAACAAGGGAAGCAGGTATCTGGATGAGACAGGAGTAATTTTCTTCAAGTT
The DNA here is from genome assembly GCF_036320965.1 of Panulirus ornatus. NCBI lineage: Eukaryota > Metazoa > Arthropoda > Malacostraca > Decapoda > Palinuridae > Panulirus > Panulirus ornatus. The sequence continues at coordinate 97,400,340 of NC_092225.1, forward strand.
TAAATAAAGGGGACTCTGAGGAAATGAAGTTGTTCAGAAACCTAAAAGTGGATGTGGCAGCAGATGTCGCCATTAGGGTTGAACTGAATCACAGGGTAAAAAAGGGGATTGAGATCCTGACTATATTAAGGGACAAGTGGAAAGAAAGGTCAGTGTCTGCATAAGCAAAGATGAGAAGTTTGAAAACACAGCAGTCCTATCAGTGCTTTGCAGATGCAGGTCTTGAGCCTTTCATGCAAAGAAAGTCAAAAAAATACCTGATTAGGTAGATCATTTTCACTCATTCACTTTCCATATGTCCAAACCATTTCAGCACACCCGCTTCAGCTCCCTTCACCACACTCTTTTTACTACTACCCCTCTCTCAAATCCTTTCTTTATTCACTCAATCAAACCACCCCATACTATCCTCAAACATTTCATTTCCAGCGCATCTATCCTCCTCTGCACAGCCTTATCTACATCCCATTCCTTGCACTCATACAATATTGCTGAGACTACTATTCCTTCGGAGATGCCAATTTCTGCCCTCCCAGATAACGTTCTCTCTTGCCACTCATTTTCCACTGATCCTAGAACCTTTGCCCCCCTCAGCCACGCTATGACAAAATGGATATATGAGTCAGAAGTGGATGGAACAAGGAGAAACCAAATTGGAGATGCAAAGGCTTGCAGGAGATAGAGTGAATTGTCATGATGTGGTATATTGGGGTCGACGTGCTATCAATAGACGTTGAACAAGGGGATGTAAAGCATTTAAGGCAAACCATGGAAAGGTCTGTGAGGCCTGGTTATGAATAGGGATCTCAGGTTTTGGTGCATTAAACATCGACAGCTAGAGATTGGATGTGACCTTTCTTCGTCTGTTCTTGGCAATACCTAGCTAATGTGACAAAAGGTGAAAACAAAAATCATACGATAAACAATATTGCCAGAGGTGAGGCACTGAGCCACTTTCACAATTTTCTGCTTTCACATACTCTTCCAAACTCAGTCAAAAACTCAGTTTCTCACCTCGAATCTGCCATCAAAGCTGTATCATCAGCAAACAACATATAACTCACTTAGCAGGCCCTCTAATCACCCATAGACTACTTATTTGCCCCTCTATCCAACACTCTCTCATTTACCTTGCTCACCACCCCTTCCATAAACAAACTGAACAATCATTGTGATATCACATACCCCTTGCTGCAGACCAACCTTCACTTGAAACCATTCACTCTATTCTCTTCCTACTTGTACACAAGCCTTACACCCTTAATTTTAAATTTCTCACTGCTTCTAGAAATTTTCCTACCACACCATATATTCTTAAGACCTTCCATAAAGCATCTCTTATCAACCCTATCAAATGCATTCTCCAGATCCAAAAATGCCTCAAACAAATCCATCTGTTTTTCAAAGTATTTCTCACATTCTTTAAAGGAAATACCTGATCCACACATCCTCTACCACTTTTGAAACCACAATGCTTCTTCACAATGTTCTGTACATGCCTTTACCCTCACAATCAGTACCCTCCCATACAACTTACCAATTATACTCAACAAACTTATACTTCTGTAGCTTGAACATTCACCTTCGTCCCCTTGCCTTTACACAATGGCAATGTACATGCATTCCACTAATTCTCAGGCAACTCACTATGATACATACACATCTAGAAAATTCCTACCAACCAATCAACAAGTAAACCCCATCTTGATAAATTTAATTACAACACCATCCACTCCAGCTGCTGTGCTGCATTTCATCTTATGCAAGGTTTTCACTACCTCTTCTCTCTTCCCCAATCCACTCTTTCATACCACCCACACCAAAACACCCTATTTCTGCCTCTCTATCATCACACTACATTTAACAATCCTTCAAAATGTTCACTCCATCTCCTTACTTCATCACTACTAGTTAACACTTCCCCTTTTACCCCTTCACCATTGCTCCCATTTGTTGTCTTTTGTATTTCATCTACCTCCTAAAATGTACATGTGTATATATAAGTATATACTGAGATGTATAGGTATGTATATGTGCGTGTGTGGATGTGTATGTGTATGTGTCCAACGGGATGTCGCTCAGTTTTGGGAAAGCCTATTCAGACGGTCTCGATTCAGAAGTGTAGAGACGGGCGAGTTCCTGTTCCCCATTTGAAGGTCCGTTTAACCGAGTTATAGTTGACATTGTGGGCCCATTGCTAAGAACCTCCTCTGGCCACTGTTACACATGTATATACATGTGTATGTATTTTGCTTTGCCGCTGTCTCCCGCGTTAGGTAGCGCAAGGAAACAGACGAAAGAATGGCCCAACCCACCCACATACACATGTATATACATACACGTCCACACACGCATATATACATACCTATACATCTCAACGTATACATATATATATATACACACAGACATATACATATATACACATGTACATAATTCATACTGTCTGCCTTTATTCATTCCCATCGCCAACCCACCACACATGAAATAACAAACCCCCTCCCCACTCATGTGCGCGAGGTAGCGCTAGGAAAAGACAACAAAGGCCACATTCGTTCACACTCAGTCTCTAGCTGTCATATAATAATGCACCAAAACCACAGCTCCCTTTCCACATCCAGGCCCCACAAAACTTTCCATGGTTTACCCCAGACGCTTCACATGCCCTGGTTCAATCCACTGACAGCACGTCGACCCCGGTATACCACATTGTTCCAATTCACTCTATTCCTTGCACGCCTTTCACCCTCCTGCATGTTCAGGCCCTGATCACTCAAAATCTTTTCCACTCCATCTTTCCACCTCCAATTTGGTCTCCCACTTCTCCTCATTCCCTCCACCTCTGACACATATATCCTCTTTGTCAATCTTTCCTCGCTCATTCTCTCCATGTGACCATACCATTTCAGAACACCCTCTTCTGCTCTCTCAACCACACTCTTTTTATTACTACAAATCTCTCTTACCCTTACATTACTTACTCGATCAAACCACCTCACACCACATATTGTTCTCAAACATCTCATTTCCAGCACATGCATCCTCCTCTGCACAACTCTATCCAGAGCCCACGCCTCGCAACCATATAACATTGCTGGAACCACTATTCCTTCAAACATACCCATTTTTGCTTTCCGAGATAATGTTCTCGACTTCCACACATTCTTTGACGCTCCCAGAACTTTCGCCCCCTCCCCCACCCTATGATTCACTTCCGCTTCCATGGTTCCATCCACTGCCAAATCCACTTCCAGATATCTAAAACACTTCACTTCCTCCAGTTTTCTCCATTCAAACTTACCTCCCAGTTGACGTGACCCTTAACCCACTGTACCTAATAATCTTGCTCTTATTCACATTTACTCTCAGCTTTCTTCTTTAACACACTTTACCAAACTCAGTCACCAGCTTCTGCAGTTTCTCACATGAATCAGCCACCAGTGCTGTATCATCAGCAAACAACAACTGACTCACTTCCCAAGCTCTTTCATCCACAACAGACTTCATACTTGCCCCTCTTTCCAAAACTCTTGCATTCACCTCCCTAACAACCCCAATCATAAACAAATTAAACAACCATGGAGACATCACACACCCCTGCTGCAAACCAACATTCACTGAGAACCAATCACTTTCCTCTCTTCCTACACATACACATGCCTTACATCCGCGATAAAAACTTTTCACTGCTTCTAACAACTTGCCCCCCACACCATATATTCTTAATACCTTCCATAGAGCATCTCTATCAACTCTATCATATGCCTACTCCAGATCCATAAATGCTACATACAAATCCATTTGCTTTTCTAAGTATTTCTCACATACATTCTTCAAAGCAAGCAAACACCTGATCCACACATCCTGTACCACTTCTGAAACCACACTGCTCTTCCCCAGTCTGATGCTCTGTACATGCTTCCGCCCTCTCAATCAATACCCTCCCATATAATTTCCCAGGAATACTCAACAAACTTATACCTCTGTAATTTGAGCACTCACTTTTATCCCCTTTGCCTTTGTACAATGGTACTATGCAAGCATTCCGCGAATCCTCAGGCACCTCACCATGAGTCATACATACACTGAATAACCTTACCAACCAGTCAACAATACAGTCACCCCCTTTTTTAATAAATTCCACTGCAATACCATCCAAACCTGCTGCCTTGCCGACTTTTGTCTTCCACAGAGCTTTTACTACTTCTCTCTTTACCAAATCATTCTCCCTAACCCTCTCACTTTGCACACCACCTCGACCGACCAAAACACCTGATATCTGCCACTCTCTCATCAAACACATTCAACAAACCTTCAAAGTACTCACTCCATCTCCTCATCACCACTACTTATTATCACCTTCCCGTTAGCCCCCTTCACTGAAGTTCCCATTTGTTCCCTTGTCTTATGCACTTTATTTACCTCCTTCCAAAACATCTTTTTATTCTCCCTAAAATTTAATGATACTCTTTCACCCCAACTCTCATTTGCCTTCTTTTTCACCTCTTGCATCTTTCTTTCTTTTTCTTTTAAACTATTCGCCATTTCCCGAGTTAGCGAGGTAGCATTAAGAAGAGGACTGGGCCTTTGAGGGAATATCCTCACCTGGCCCCCTTCTCTGTTCCTTCTTTTGGAAAATTAAAAAAAAAACGAGAGGGGAGGATTTCCAGCCCCCCCGCTCCCTCCCCTTTTAGTCGCCTTCTACGACACGCAGGGAATACGTGTGACGTATTCTTTCTCCCCTATCCCCAGGGATAGATATAGATATATTTTTTTTTTCTTACTTGATTGCTGTTTCCTGTGTTGACAAGGAAGCAGCAGGAACAGAACAACTAAGCCCCACAAACCTTTCAATAGTTTACTCCTGATGCTTCACATGCCCTAGTTCAGGCCATTGACAGCACATCATCCCCAGTGTACCATATAATTCTAATTCAGTCCATCCCATGCACGCCTTTCACCCTCCTGCATATTTAAGCCCCAATCACTCATGGTCATTTTCACTCAATCCTCCATCTCCAATTTGGTCCCCATACCTTCCTTGTTCCCTTCACTTCTCACACATATAGCCTCTATGTCAACCTTTCCTCATTCATTCTCACACTACTTCCACACCATTTCAGTATACCTACTTCTGCCCTCTCAACTGTACTCTTTTTATTACCACACATCTCTCTTTCCCATTCATTACTTACTTATCAAACCACCTCACACCACATAATGTCCTCACACATTACATTTGCAACACATCCACCCTTCTTTGCACAGCCTTATCTATAGCCTATGTGTCACATTCATATAATATCTTTTTTTCATGCATTACTGCCATTTCTCGCATTAGCGAGGTAGCGTTAAGAATAGAGGACTGAGCCTTAAAAGGAATATACTCACTTGGCCCCCTTCTCTGTTCCATTTGGAAAATTAAAAAAACGGGAGGGCAGGATTCAGCCCCCCACTCCCTCCCTTTTTAGTTGCCTTTTACGACATGCAGGGAATATGATTGGGACTAATATTCCTTCAAACATACTCGTTCTTATCCTTCCAGATAACGTTCTCTAATTCCACACATTCTGAAGCACTCTCAGAACCTTTGCCCACTCCCCACCCTATGACTCACTTCCACTTCCATGGTTCCATTCTTTCTTCCATATTTGTCGTTTCCTGTGTTACCAAGGTAGCGCCAGATACAGACAAAGAGCGGCCGCACTGATGATATCGAGCAAGAAATTGTGGAAATTGGAGACTGAATTTATCAGCATGTGTGAGAGGAGGATATTGAGAGTAAATGTATAAAAAAGCAAGGTTATCAGGTCAAGTAGTGAAGATAGACAGGTTGTGTTGGAGGAAGTGAGGTGTTTTAAATAACTGGGAGTAGATATGGCAGCAAATGGAACCATGGAAATATGGATGAGAAGGCAAAGGTTAAGGGAACATTGAGGAATGTGTGCAAGAGATCACTCTCTGGGAGGGTGAAAATTGGTATACTCGAAGGTATAGTAGTCCTAACAATGTTGTATGGATGCAAGTCATAGGCTACAGATGAGAATGTAAGGAGGGTTTAAGTGTTGGCAATGAAATGTCTGGACAAAACGTGGTGTGAGGAGGGTTGATTACATAAATGATAGGGTAAAAGTAAGAGAGAGGCACAGTAATAAGGAGAGTATGGCTGAGAGAGCAGAAAAGGATATGCTGAAATGGTTTGGACATAAGAGAGAATGAGTAAGAAGTTGACAAAATGGATATATGTGTCAGAAGTTGAGGGGACAAGGATGGGGAGACCAAACTGGAGATGGAAGGATGGAATGAGAAACATTTTGAGTGCTTGTAGCCTGAACATGCAAAAGGGTGAAAGGCATGCATGGGATACAGCAAACTGGAGTGATGTGGTATAAAGGGAGCTGAACCAGGGCATATGAAGCAGCAAAGGAAAACCATGGAAAAGTCTGTGGGCCTTGGCTGTGGGTAAGGGACTTGGGTTTCAGTGCATTACACATGCCAAGAAGAGAAGGGATGTGAGCAAATGAGGCCTTTTCTTCTGTTCCTGGTGTTCCTTTGATAACAAAGAAAGCTGTGAACAGCATGAATGAAAAAAAAAAAAAAAAAAAAAAAATATGCTGAAGTTTTTCACAGAGTACACTTAGCACAGTTCTCAAAATAAACTTTTGTGAACTTTTCCAATCCAATAAAAATTAACAATTTGTAGGAGGGTACGAGAATATGTGAGGTTAAATACTGCAAAACAAACAAAATTAAACAAAACCTAAAAAAAACTTTACCCAAACTTCCCCTGGAGATGAAATTTACAAATTTTCCATGTTATATTATCAATGTGTCTATGTCACTGACATATGTTATCACCTACTTTCAAAAGAAACTTTTTTAAAGTGTTCTCATACAAATATTCAAGAAAATACCACAATTCTTGGTTAGTGTGTGTGTGTACTGAGAAAATATTTCACACCATTATCATATTATTTCACACTATCATCATATAATTATACTACAGTTTACTATGTATATGTAAAGAAGGAAAAACAAGAGAGGTGAAGACAGAGGAGGAATAGAAAGGATGGAGTAAAGGAAACTTCAGGGTAAGAGGGCTAGAAAATCCAGGATGAGGTTATAATGGGATGGAATGAGTAATTTGAAGGACTTTCAAATGGCTTAGATAGGAAGATGACAGACATGGCATATTTGGGATGAGGGGGTATGCAAAGCAAGAGTAATGTCAAGTTGTTTGGTATAAAGAGGTGGTGAACGCTCTGCATAAGCTGACATATAGCAAAGTGGCTGGTGTGGTTGAGACTGCAGATGAATTTCTAAGGTGACAATATTGTTGACTGTTTAGTTAGGATTTTCAGTGCATGTCTGGCTCATGGTGAAGTGCCTGAGGATTGGCAGAACGCCTGTACGGTGCCATTATATAAAAGCATGGGGGACAAAACTGTTCGAATTACAGAGGTACGTAAAGTTTGTTGAGAATACTTAGTAAATTTTACAGGAGAGTGGTGATTGGGAGGGTGGTGGCATGCAAAGCATTAAACTGGGGAAGAACACAACACCGTGGCTTTAGGAATGGTAGAGGATGTGGTAATTAGTGTTTGTTCTGAAGAATCTGTTGGAAGTACTGAGAGAGAGAGAGAAGACTTACATGGCACTTCTGGATCTGAAGAAAGCATATGATGAACCTCATAGATATGCTTTGTGGGAGGAGTAAAGAATATATAGTAGGGAAGGAAAGCTACTAGCAAGAGAGAGAGAGAGAGAGAGAGAGAGAGAGAGAGAGAGAGAAGGGGGGGTTAATGTATTGAAAATAAAATGCTTGAAGCCAGCATGTGGTTGACTGAAAAAGAAATAACTGGGTAAGAGATAGGTCCAGCAGAGGGAAGAGTGTGGGTGACAGAAATGAAGGGGTTGAAATGTTTGGAACATATGGAGAGGGTGAGTAGAGAAAGGCTGACTAAAAGTGTATTTACATCAGAAGTGGAGAGAAAAGAAGGGGAAGACTGAGGATAAGATGGAAGGATGGTGTGAAAGGTGCATTGAGTGACTGGGGGCTGAAAATGGAGGGGGTTGTGAGGCTTGCAAGGAACAGAGAAAATTGGAGAAATGTTGTATATAGAGGGCAATGTATTGTCAATGGGCTGAACCAGGGCATATGAAGTGTTCAGGGAAAACCATGGAAAGGTCCATGGGGCCTGGCTCTGGATAAGGTGCTCTGGTCTCAGTGCATTAGGCATGAAAGAAAATAAGGTCATTCTTCGTCTGTTCCTGGCACTACCCTGCTATGTGGGAAATGGCAACCAAGTATGGGGAAAAAAAGTATGGTGGAAGTTAAGAAACAAAACCTTCTGCATCAAGATGAAAGCAGAAAATAGGATGATGATGTTACAGAGGAACTGGAGATAAAGAAGAGGAAAATAATGTGAATAAGGGATGATTATAAGAAGGTATCAGTTTCAGTGAGGAAGGGGAGGAAGAAAAGAAGATGAAAGGCAGAGGGGAAAGACACTTACCCTAAAATGAGAGAGAGAGAGAGAGAGAGGTAGAGAGAGAGAGAGAGAAAATAACTGCCAAATGCCAAAGCATATGGAAAACAAGGAGGGTATGTACAATATGAATAGCCATGCAGTGTTCAGAAGAAACTTCAGAAATTTGTCTTTTATCAGTACATGATAATACCATTATTTCATAATTTTTTCTCTTAACATAGTAAGACCTACAAGTCTTTATTACTGACTTACTTCTCACAGAGGCTGACAATAACACCCCAATAGGCATCTGGAACGCCATACCACACGCAATCTCCTGGTCCAATATTGATATTGATAGCGCAAAAATTATTATTTTCTTGATGACCTGGTGTTCTTGAACCAGGGACCTGGAAATTAAGATTGACACATTACAAGGATTGATTTGAAACTTACTTTTCACAGAGGTTGGCAATAACGCCCCAATAAGCATCAGGAACACCAAACCACTCGCAGTCTCCTGGCCCAATATTGATATTGATAGAGCAAAAATTATTATTTTCTTGATGGCCTGGTGTTCTTGAACCAGGGACCTGTAAATGAAGAGTTATACATTACTCTCACATCCAAGAGTACTTAATTCCCATTTAGCTGCAAAAGCATAAGCCAAAATACACAGCAGATCTGGTAAAACATTTTTTCCATATATGATGATGTTCTAAAATGTTATGAATCTGTCCAAACTTACCTTCATGTACAGTTGTACAGTGTTCATGCCAAGGATGGGATGCCCAACATGAGACAGCATGTTCCCTGCAGACACAACCCGTGCAAATGCTGGCAACTTCATTAATTCTTGTAGCTGTGCACGCCATTTCTTTTCATCAGATAGGTCTACATTTGTACCAAACTTAATCATTTTCTGGGCTTTTTTCTTTTTACTGTCATCAGTCTTTGGTGCACCTGCTGCAATGCGGTCTTGTTCTTCCTTCAAGCTCTCCTGAAAACTTGATGCCTGATACTGGGCATACTTAGCAATTGTAGTATGGGAACGGTGACTGGCACAGGGCCAAATTTTAACTTCAGTTGCTGAGTCAATATTTTCATCTGCATCTTGTTTTAACTGAGTTCGAACTTCTACAGTATGTTCTGGGTTTGCTTCTACTAAAGTCTTTGTAGAAAAAAGACCTAAATCTAATTTAAGAGCTGAAGCTAATCCTCGCACTACAGCTATAGGATGCTGTAAACAGAATTCCTGTAACTGTGGTGAAAAAGCTAGTTTTTTGTTGTCTAAAAGTACTGATGGTGTGTTGGGTAATAGCTGTTCCTTATTCAGTTTTACTTTGGGAGGCTCAGGAGGTGCTGGGGGTAGCTGCTTATCAGAAATCATACTAGTGTTACGTGCGCTCTCTCCTCGACTCTTGCAGCCTGCAATGATTTCTCCACTATTCATTGCGATTGAGAATACAGGTTCTGCTGTTGGCTCAACTTTAATATCACAGAGCCTGATGTTGCTCAAACGAGGTTTCGTATCAGGCAAAAGATTATGAGTTAACTTATTTTCAGGCACTTCTTGCTTGATATACGTAACCCCTGACTGTAACGTAGTAGAAGCAGCAGATGCTGTGGTTGGGGCAGATGTTGTAGATGGAGAGGTGGCAGTGGTGGAGAAGTGGGTATTGGGCAAGACCACTTCTGGACCAACATCACTAGCCTTTGCCAACTCATCAATAACATCCTCTCCTTGAGCTAATCGATTTAGTAAATCTTCTGCAAGTGATGTTGTGAATTCTTTTTGGCTAATGAGTTCTTTAAGTTCCTGGAGTTCTTGATCACTGACTGTAGTCTCTGGAGTTATGCCACTTAGGTCTTTTGGTAATGCCTCATTTAAATTACTATTATTGTAGCCATTATTAAAACCATAACTAGCGGAAGTTGCTGGTACTCCTCCATTGGTGTATGACTGAGTTTGGGTAATATACCCACCAGTTGAAGAAGGCTGTGAGTATGCCTGGTTGGTCTGGTTGTAACTGGTGGTTGGTGTTTGAGGTCTCTGGGTAACATAACCTCTGTTTACCCCATTTGTTGCTGGTTGGTTAAAGCTAGGTACACCAGTTGGTTGCCCTGGACGAGCCATCTGCGCGCCCTGAACAAAACTAGGAGGCTGGCCTAAGCTTGGAGATACTTGTGGGCCTTGTACTCCTGCTTGTTGCTGCTGCTGCTGTTGTAGCTGCTGTTGTTGGTGCATCTTCATCTGATGCTGCTGCATGAGACGATAGTTTTGTTGAAGCTGCTGGAGTTGCTGCTGCTGTTGTGGAGTTAAACTTCCTTGATTCTGCTGTTGATAGTGCAACATTTGCATTTGTTGCTGATTGAGGTAGAAATGTGGCCGCTGCTGATCTCCAGCTAAATCAGGTTTGAACCGCTTAGCATCATTACCAGGGGTTGGGTAAGGTGGTGGAGGACCTGTGGACCCAGCAGGTCCAAACTGCTGCCCATATTTCTGGAAATTACTAGCCCCAGTTGCTAGTGGTCTTTGCTGACCAGCAACCTGCTGGTTCTGGCCCTGTTGTTGCCTGCTGGACATGTCTGTTGTAACAGGTAGGTTCCAGGCCTCCTCAATGCTCAGCAGCTGCCGAGGCTTATTTATTGCACTGGGCATGGGAGCATTCGCCAGTTGCTGCTGTAGAAACTTTATGCGTGGTGCAAGGTTTGGGTTTACAGGTTTGTTGCTACTATGTGTTGCATTCATGTAACAAGCAAGAGCATCACGTGGCTGATTACATGTCTCATAAAGTATGCCTAGATTAGTCCAAGCTGCAGTATGCCCTTTGTCGTATTGTACTGCACAGATGTAAGCTTGTAGTGCATCAATTGGCTGATTTTGTTGTTGATATAGCACTCTGTCAAAGAATGAAAGAATTGCAATTATAAACAAGCCTGTAAGTTGTTTAGGGAGTGGAATAATTTTTTCAAACACATAGGGCATTTCCCGTGTAAGTAAGGAAGCACTAGAAATAGACAACAGAAATAGCCTCATTTTCTCACATTAAATCTAGCTGTCATGCATAATGCACCAAAACCAGAGCCCCCTATCGACAACTAAGCCCCACAGACCTTTTAGTGGTCTCCTTTGATCACTTCACTTATCCTCATTCAGCTCACTGTCAGCAAAGTTTCCCCACCTGTAAACATCATTACTCCAATTCACTCTATCCCTTGCAAGCCTCATCCCCTCCTGCATGTTCAGGCCTTGAGCCCTCAAAGCATGTTACTATATCCTTCCACATCCTTCTTGGTTTCCCCCTTTTTCTTGTTCCTTCCACTACTTACATGTATATCCTCTTAGTTATCGTTTTCTCACTCATCCTTTCCATATGTTCAAACTATTTCAGGACTCTTGAAAATAATCCTCTAACTACACACCTCTCTATTTTCCCTTTCATATCTGATATGATCAATGCTCTTCACACCACATTCTGTCTTCAAACATTTCATTTCCAACAGATTCACCTTATCCTTTACATTTCTGTCTAAGGCCCACTTCTCACATACATTTAGTATGAAGACTAATATACTGACAATATATACTGACAAACATACACATCTTTGCCCTTCAAGACAGTGACTTTTTTTCTGTACATTCCACAAAGTACCAAAGACATGTGCCCCCCCTCAACCGACCTACGGCCTACTTCAGCTGCCAAGGCGAATTCGCAGCCAGATCCACTTCTAGGAGTCTCAATGCTCCACTTTCTCTAAGTCTTCATCATTCAAACTCACTCTTTTCACTTTTCATTCACAATTACTCTTAGCTTTCTCCTTTAACAAATTCTACCATACTCAGACACTATTACCTACAGTTTCTCACTCGTATCTCCTACCAGTGCTATTTCATCACCAAACAACTGTACAATAATAAAGACAATACTATCAATAATAATATCAACAACAATAAAACAATAATTCATGAAAATGCAGTCAGAAAATCTTGAAACACTCCAATAGTATTAGGCTATTCATTAGTATACAATTTTAACTCAAAGATGAGTACATTCTCAATCTCTTTACAATTCTTTTCCAATAAACCTTGACATTGCAAAAATCTGGTCAATGATACTTGGCCACACCATACATTCTTCTGAATCCTATACTAAGCTATTTCTGTCTTTCTAATTCACTCTTATCAACCAATTACCACACTTCCAATTACCTTTTCACTCTAAATACTTTCTCTTTCTTTCTCCCCTAAAAACATAAAATTGTTTGAAAACTCCTCTTTATTCCCTTACACATACTATGTATATACTCTTACAACACTCACAAATTATTAAATCAACCCACCTCAGTCTAGTTATTTAATTCATTTCACAAACTTTACCACATTTCACTTCATCATATTTGATTTTCTTTCTTACCTACCAACTCCTCTGCCAGTATCACCAAACTTGGACATTCTTTTATTGACTTCATCTCTGGTATCATTAAGCCCTAAATACTTATCTGCTTCTCATATACTTCAATACCAGTATCAGAAAAAGCACACACTTTAAGGTGACCATTCTCTATGTGCATAAGCAAATACAAGTTACTTACCCTATTGAGCACCAAGTGTCTGCATTACCCTCACACTTGTCGACTGAGTTTCTATACGCAATAAAGGCATCATGCACCTTTCCAAGGGCAGAATAACAGCGACCAAGCAGGTACAAGCTTTGCCCACTTTTGGGGTCTGCCTCAATTGATTTTTGAAGGTACTGGACAGCGGTGAGTTCCCTATATGATTTTTCTCCCAAACTTTCAACTGTATGGTACATCCATCCCAGCTGACGCTGTATATCTGCTCGCAGATGATTGGGAAGGTCTGATTCTTTTAGCAGGTTCTCATATGCTTCACGAGCGGCCCTATGCTTGTTCTGTAGTTCATAAAGGTGAGCTACATGGAACTGGACTGGAACAGTAGAACTGTGTGAGAATACAATTACAGCATAATTCCAGTATAATATATAAGCATAATGTATGTTTGGAAAACAATGAGAAAACACAAAATGTGTAAACAAATGCTGTATCAGTATACTTCCATAAATGTCATTTAATCATGTTCGCTTTCTCTGCAGGCAAATGCATACATATGTCCTATATGTATGTACAAAAGCAAACACATACTGGTGTGGTTAGTAAAATTTGCATTCAATTCAGTATTCATATGGGTTTGGAAGTCACACAAACAAGCATACTAAACATGGTGTTGCAAAACCATGACAATATGTCCCAAATATACACAGTTACAGCTTGGTTGGTTATTTTCACAAAACATCAAGCCAATGAAAAATTAAGAAAAATTACAAAATCAAGCCCAAAACTTAGTTCAAAGTGCAAAACATAAAAGTTTCCAACAAAAAACACTTACAACAATTCAAAACAGACACCATGCACTTATTGACATAAACTATACAAGGCTGTGACACATTTTGTGTGTGTATGTGTGTATATATATATATATATATATATATATATATATATATATATATATATATATATATATATATATATATATTCCCTATCAATGCGAAAAACAAGATATGATAGCTGACAGGATCTTTCTCGTGCACTTACTTTCAAGCTTGGAAAAAGATGCAGGACCAGCATCAATTAGTGCTGATTGGAAGTGTTTCAGTGAGGATTCATAGTCACTTTGGACTTTGAACATCAACCCCAGGCGCAGGTGAACTTCATTGGCTCTGCTAAACCCAGGCTCGATGTACAATACTTGCTGAAACGCCTTGATAGCCCTGAAATAATAGAATTTCAACTTAGCGATGGGTACCACATATGAAGTGTGTGTGTGTGTGTGTATGTGTATATATATATATATATATATATATATATATATATATATATATATATATATATATATATAACTCGTTTAGTTTACTTTCACAAGCAAACTGGATTAAGCTCCACACAAATAAGTAGTAAATATACACAAGGCCTATTCATCTATCCTAATAACAGGCATCCTAAGAAAACCACAGCATGATAAAATACACGCAACTTCACTTAAAAAATCAGTAAGACATAGATACAATATCAGGAATACACCAAAGGAAGTAATATGAAACTATAATTTCAATTACAATATAATGTTGGTATGTAAAATATTTCGTCCATGAACAATTCAAGGACACCAAATTCTCTAATAAAAGTCTTGCATTGTATAACTTCACATGAAGTAACCTGGGGAACAATTATCTGCCAAGCTGGATCTCTCCCTTCTAAAAAAAAAAAAAAAAAATAATAATAAAATCCTGTGCTTCACAGCCTGCCACAACAATATAAAGATCACTGATAAGGATGAAGGCAGAAGAACTGAATGGATGCCTCTTATCAATACAGCCAATTCGATGAATTTCTCGACATGTACGGGTACCACAACAGATGATGATGGGGAGGAGTGTGGAAAGAAAGAAGTGGTCGATACAGAAGAAAAAAAAGAAGAGATTGTGTGGTCATAACACATATACAAGAAGAGAGAGAGAGAGAGAGAGAGAGAGAGTTTTATATATATATATATATATATATATATATATATATATATATATATTTAAGGGAGCGGGTGGCTGGAAATCCTCCCCTCTCATTTTTTTTTTTTTTTTTTTTTTTTTTTTTTTTTTCCAAAAGAAGGAACAGAGAAGGGGGCCAAGTGAGGATAATCCCTCAAAGGCCCAGTCCTCTGTTCTTAACGCTACCTCGCTAATGCGGGAAATGGCGAATAGTATGAAAGAGATATATATATATATATATATATATATATATATATATATATATATATATATATATATATACCCAAGGTCCAAACGTCCGGCCTACACACTACTAACAAAAATGCATTCTCCCCCCAAAAAAATAAAAGCAAAAGAATAGCAAAAAGTAAGGGCTCCTCCCCCTGCCAACCTCCATTCCCTACGGCAACAAGCAGGACGGATAACGAATGCGGAAAAAAAAAAAACATAATTTGCAGGGTTAACATGCCTGCAGGAAATTTGTATAGGGAAATCACAAGGTAGAATGAACATGGAACAGGTCATGCATCCCATCACCAGGCATCGCTTCACTTTTGGCTATAAAGCCAATCGCAAGGACAGACTAACCACAGAACTCACCACGTCTACATTACTCCTGACGTGGAAGGACGATACAACAATTCTTTCTTGCTCTCTCAAAGCAAGCGACCAGGGGTTGAGAGAGAGAGAGAGAGAGAGAGAGAGAGAGAGAGAGAGAGAGAGAGAGAGAGAGAGAGAGAGAGAGAGAGAGAGAGAGAGAGAGAAATTGGACGAGAGAAAAAAACAAAGGGTTGCGTGGACGACCAGCTAAGTCATGTAAAGTGCAGTGCATACACATTTACATCTAGGTAAAAAAAAAAAAAAAAGGCCTTCGAATATTTAGCTAAGCCTTAGTATATCATCCTTTAGGGGAAAAAAAAAAAACACTGCAGGAAGGTGAAACTCACACGGAACTGTTAAGAAAAATCACTTACCAAACTCAGAAAGAAAGAAAGATAAAAAATGACACCAACCTTAAATACCGAATACCTCAGGGTTTGCTGCGGAACCGACAGACTGAGGGAGGAGTCTGCTGGCCCAGGAGAGGCGTATGGACACTGAGGCGGCCCACGGGAGGTAGGGAGATAATGTGGGTGGCGCTGCGTATAGAGAGAGAGAGAGAGGCTGGCTTGTAGCGGGGGCCCGGCTGATTCACCCACAAGGTGGTTCCGGTGGCGTTACAACACCCAATACTACCAGCACACCCATGCATCATTTCCTACTGGGGTGTCTCCCTTCCTAGAAAGGGGCCGCTCGCCAAGGTGGACACTACTCTCAAGAGCCTAAGCGAATGCATATCAGTTACATTAATTAATGTTCGTTACTATCGAGTGACGAAGCCATACGTACAGTTTAGATGTGAAGGGCGCATATACTCAGTTCCTGCGATATACGCTATATTTCCAAATTGCTCCATACGAGGTCAGATGGGCTAAACATGCGATATATCAATGACAATAATAAACCTTCATCATGATCTGAGTGAATAGACAATTATCAATCAAAGGTCTTAAGATTTCCCCCATGGTAACCTCTCATCTACTAAGTAGATGGAGTGCAATTATCTACCATCTTTACTTGATACT
Source organism: Panulirus ornatus (assembly GCF_036320965.1). Classification (NCBI taxonomy): domain Eukaryota; kingdom Metazoa; phylum Arthropoda; class Malacostraca; order Decapoda; family Palinuridae; genus Panulirus; species Panulirus ornatus. Next base: position 97,416,996 of record NC_092225.1, read on the forward strand.
TAAACACTATGTACTTAATATACAAATGTAATAAGTACACGTTTCATTAGTAACGCGCGATTACATGTACAATTTACTCAAAACACTCGAGAACACTGAAACTCCAAAATCAACACACCGGTACACACGAATAAAGTATATGAACCTTTAACTGGTCATCTCACAGAATCCATGATCAGGCAGAAACTCACTCACAAATTAACCGGTCATCTCACAGAATCTATATTAAGCATAACTTCACTCACAAATTCTCATTTCAAACCGTTAAAAAAATACTTCACTCGGTTTCCCTGAAGATGAGGTAAGGAAAAGTATATACGTCACAACACAAAGTGGTGGCATACAGCAGTGTTCTAGACTCCCCGCACCGAGAAAATTAGTGGAATATAAATCTGGGAGAGTTTTGACGACTGGGGGCTCGAGCTAACAGTCAACAGGTGGCATCACCACCACCACACAGGATATCCTGTGCTGGCCAGGTACACAATGTTGCTGCCACATGCAAATGCACTTGAGTGAATGCCACCGTGCTTGTTTACAGCCATATTTCCCAGGGTTCAGTTGCTGATCTACTAAACATAGCTGCACGGCCCTCAATGCAAAATGACTCTACACTTATCATCAAATCTGGGAATTGTGCACGAACAGAAAACGGCCGCGGATACATTGAACTTTATTCATCATTTTTACACTTCATTTACCCGTAAGTGAAACAAATGGCATATTATATATATATATATATATATATATATATATATATATATATATATATATATATATATATATATATATATATATATATGCCTGAAATTTCAATCACAAGAAAACCAGAAGCAGACGGTAAAGACAGTGTGTGAACAAATATTTGGGAAACAACAACACATGTAACCACGGAAGAGAAGGGAGGGGAAATCTGGAAAAATGGTGTGGCAAGCATGAACGGAAACAACTTGCTCTGGCCAGCGGACAGCACTCAGACTCTTGGAATTCGGTCGAACATGAAGCCAAGATATAAGGTCAACTGAGTCATCATCATCATCATCATCCCCTCCTCCTCCTCCCTCCCTCTCACATATCCAACATTCCTCTCACACGAAGAATCCTGAGAGCGTCCATCTACAGCTGCGGCGTCACGCGATCTCAAACCCAAACTGCAACTACAATCATGTAAACAATGTACATAATTAAACGTCTACTAGATAGAGGGTTCCAGTACCCTTCCTTAATAGATAAACGACAAACTTAAACCCCAAACCTGCAATACGGAGGGTGGTATGGACGGATAACCCAGAGTCTACAACCACAATGAAACACAACAGCTTAATTGGTACTTTACAGTCCAGCCACTTTCACCACGTCCAACGGGCTGAACGGAAGCAGTGCACCTGACACACCGTAACGGTACACCGGTAATAAGGAATGCTAGAAATGTAGTTAGGATCAGCTGACCAGTTTAAGAATGACGGGCATCAGCTTTGTGGAAGGTACGCGATATATATGTTTATTATACTTTGTTGGTCTCCCGCGTCAGCGAGGTAGCGCAAGGAAACAGACGAAAGAATGGCCTAACCCACCCACATACACGTATATTCATACACGTCCACACACGCACATATACATATATATACCAGACATATACATATATATATACACAGGTACATAATTCATACTTGTTGCGTTTGTTCACTCTCGTCGCCACCCCGCCACATGAAGTGACAACCCCCCCATCCCCCCGCATGCGCGCGAGGTAGCCCTAGGAAAAGACAACAAAGGCCACATTCGTTCACACTCAGTCTCTAGCTGTCATGTATAATGTACCGAAACCACAGCTCTTTTCCACATCCAGGCCCCACAAAACTTTCCGTGGTTTACCCCAGACGCCTCACATGCCCTAGTTCAATCCGTTGACAGTACATCGACCCCAGTATACCACATCGTTCCAATTCACTCTATTCCTTGCACGCCTTTCACCCTCCTGCATGTTCAGGCCCCGATGTCTCAAAATCTCTTTCACTCCATTTTTCCACCTCCAATTTGGTCTCCCACTTCTCGTTCCCTTTACCTTTGACACTAACATCCTCTTTGTCAATCTTTCCTCACTCATTCTCTCCATGTGACCAAACCATTTCAAAACACTCTCTTTTGCTCTCAACTATACTCTTTTTATTACCACACATCTCTCTTACCCTTTCATTACTTACTCGATCAAACCACCTCACACCACATATTGTCCCCAAACATCTCATTTCCAATACATCCATACATAAATATATATCCCTGGGGATAGGGGAGAAAGAATACTTCTCACGTATTCCCTGCATGTCGTAGAAGGCGGCTATAAGGGGAGGGAGCAGGGGGCTGGAAATCCTCCTCTCTCGTTTTTAATTTTCCAAAAGAAGGAACAGAGAAGGGGGCCAAGTGAGGATATTCCCTCAAAGGCTCAGTCCTCTGTTCTTAACGCTACCTCGCTAATGCGGGAAATGGCGAACAGTATGAATATATATATATATATATATATATATATATATATATATATATATATATATATATATATATATATAATACATACGGTATACATTAGTCATTGGTTATATCTTTAGCACCAAATAATAATAAAAAAGCTATAATTCTCAGTACATAAAATGACACCAATAATTCTGCTCCGACTCTCAACTTCCGGGGTGGGGGGGGTGGATGAGTAACCAGTGAAAGCCAATGTCCTTCAGCCACAGAAGGACCCCTACGTGCACACGCTTGAGTCACATGGGACAATAAGGATGTGATGGACGGGGAGACACGAATACACCCACGGAATGTACGTGTACGTTCGAGTCACGGTGAATACCTCCTGAATATAATTTCCGTTTCTCATAAAAGAGAAATCTTCGTTTAACAGGAAGAGTCGATGACTGGCGGGGTATACAAGAAAACGAAACGACAGATTTATTAGAATATCAACACAGTCGGGGGGAAAAAAATCTTAGATTTCATTATAATTAGATATACGACTATATAATATACCACACTCAATTCATGAAGTGTTTGGCCTGAACCTTCTCTGAAGAAAGATAGGACCTTTATATATATGTGTATATATATATATATATATATATATATATATATATATATATATATATATATATATATATATTCCTATGAGTCCATGGGGAAAATGAAACACGATAAGTTCCTCAGTGCACTTTCGTGTAATAATCACATCAGGGGAGACACAAGAGAGAAATATACGTCACGAGATATAGAACGAAGAGACGTAGCTAGGACGCCATTTGGCAATCATGCGATTGTCACAATCGCATGTTTACACACACAATATAAACTACCCCTCTGCCCCGAGAATCGAACCCCGGGCCATCTGCGTGGAAGCCAAGCAACCAAACACCATGGTAAATAGATTACATCAGATATCATGCAAACGTACATTACTTGGTTGATGCACACACACACATACACACACACACACACACACACACACATTATATATATATATATATATATATATATATATATATATATATATATATATATATATATATATATATATATTTTTTTTTTTTTTTTTTGCTTTGTCGCTGTCTCCCGCGTTTGCGAGGTAGCGCAAGGAAACAGACGAAAGAAATGGCCCAACCCACTCCCATACACATGTATATACATGTCCACACACGCAAATATACATACCTACACAGCTTTCCATGGTTTACCCCAGACGCTTCACATGCCTTGATTCAATCCACTGACAGCACGTCAACCCCGGTATACCACATCGCTCCAATTCACTCTATTCCTTGCCCTCCTTTCACCCTCCTGCATGTTCAGGCCCCGATCACACAAAATCTTTTTCACTCCATCTTTCCACCTCCAATTTGGTCTCCCTCTTCTCCTCGTTCCCTCCACCTCCGACACATATATTCTCTTGGTCAATCTTTCCTCACTCATTCTCTCCATGTGCCCGAACCATTTTAAAACACCCTCTTCTGCTCTCTCAACCACGCTCTTTTTATTTCCACACATCTCTCTTACCCTTACGTTACTTACTCGATCAAACCACCTCACATCACACATTGTCCTCAAACATCTCATTTCCAGTACATCCATCCTCCGGCGCACAACTCTATCCATAGCCCACGCCTCGCAACCATACAACATTGTTGGAACCACTATTCCTTCAAACATACCCATTTTTGCTTTCCGAGATAATGTTCTCGACTTCCACACATTCTTCAAGGCTCCCAGAATTTTCGCCCCCTCCCCCACCCTATGATCCACTTCCGCTTCCATGGTTCCATCCGCTGCCACATCCACTCCCAGATATCTAAAACACTTCACTTCCTCCAGTTTTTCTCCATTCAAACTCACCTCCCAATTGACTTAACCCTCAACCCTACTGTACCTAATAATCTTGCTCTTATTCACATTTACTCTTAACTTTCTTCTTTCACACACTTTACCAAACTCAGTCACCAGCTTCTGCAGTTTCTCACATGAATCAGCCACCAGCGCTGTATCATCAGCGAACAACAACTGACTCACTTCCCAAGCTCTCTCATCCCCACAGACTTCATACTTGCCCCTCTTTCCAAAACTCTTGCATTCACCTCCCTAACAACCCCATCCATAAACAAATTAAACAACCATGGAGACATCACACACCCCTGCCGCAAACCTACATTCACTGAGAACCAATCACTTTCCTCTCTTCCTACACGTACACATGCCTTACATCCTCGATAAAAACTTTTCACTGCTTCTAACAACTTGCCTCCCACACCATATATTCTTAATACCTTCCACAGAGCATCTCTATCAACTCTACCATATGCCTTCTCCAGATCCATAAATGCTACATACAAATCCATTTGCTTTTCTAAGTATTTCTCACATACATTCTTTAAAGCAAACACCTGATCCACACATCCTCTACCACTTCTGAAACCACAGACTCTGATGTCTCAAACAACTGTAACTTTCTCCTGGCATGAGAACACTACAAATTAACACAAATAGGATCATTTGCGCCATCCCGATGTTGTTCGTTGTAAAATAAATTGTTGCAGGGTTAAAAAAGAACAAATCTCATTATTCTCCCCTTTTCAACACCAAAATTGGCAGATAAAGTTTCAGACGCGGAAAGTGCACCTTCTAACTACAAACAAGCTCATTCGGCTATCGTAAGAGAACATGCATAAGGGCTGATACACTGTCAAATATAACGAATCCATTTATACCCCCACACCATAATAAAGTTTACACATTAAGTAAACTTAAACGGCTTTAACCCAGACACCAGCCCACATGTAGAGAGGGTAATGGTGACTAGACAAGAGCGTGCGTGTTGGTGGTGTGTGTGTGTTGGTGGCGGTGGTGGTGTGTGGTGGGGCACAAGTAGCGATGGCTGCGAAACTTGGGACAAGGACGAGCTTGGCTTCCTCTTGCCAAGCTGTCTGCCCGCCGTCTACCCGCCCTTTAACATATATATATATTTTCATCGCACGCTTACCAATCACATATCAGGATACCCCTTGAACGCAACACCATGGCATTCGGGTTCTCCATCCCCGGTGAACAGCCGCCTTTAAACATGCCAGACGAATAATAGTAACTTAATATTTGACGCGGTGGCGAGACCTGGAACCACCGTCAGGCGTCGCGTACGAGAACATCCTGCGTCACTGTCCCAGATTCTCACTTCTGTCTACCACTCTCATTCGTCCTTACAGCTCGGTTACGTCACCACAAATATCTGGAATCAATGGTCAGTCCCATCTCCTCATTTCCCAATAACAACAATAATAATAATAACGATAATAAAAATATACCGCTACCAACAACTGCTTTGGGCGATTTAAACACGTAGTACACTGCGTCACCAGATAAGTTCCCACACAGTTTAACAAAGATACGCTGGTCAGTCTGTAATAAAATATGTAGGTTACCATTAATTGGTACTGTAGTATTTTGGGCCAAGGATAAATCCGCGAACTGCAGCCACGAGGAAACAATACAGGGGTGCGTGTTGTGTAGTTGCCAGAGTTGCTTAATTCACGAGTGTGTGCCCCCACACACAAAAGTTACAACCGGATTTAAATGTCTACTTAGGAACAGGTTTTGTTTTTCTTTTTTTTTTTCCTTTTCGAGAGGGGACATGAGCATTAAGCATTCTGAACACATGTTGCGTTTTACGTTGTAAAGTCACTACGTACGAAGAGTGAAATACCAGAACTTCCCACTACACATTTCATGTCACAGAACCTTAAACAGAAAACAACTACACCGTGTTGTTGACGAGAACCGATACTTTTTTTTTTTTTTTTTATCAGCCTGGGTGTTCTAGGTCGCCTGTGTTACTCATGCACTAAGGTACCCCACAACCACATCACTTCTCCCCCACCTACCACAGGACGCACCCCACCTGTGACACATGAGCTTCGAGAGAACGTCCGTCCCATGACAACGCCGTCTGGTGGCTACTTCGGCATTATATTCCTCTCCACACACAACTCAGACCAAAAGGTTCCATCACGATAGCCAAACACATTACCAGACAAAGAGAATACCAGAGCAAATCGTGAACAAACACAATTCACTCTCACGTTTGTGACAAGACATACACATATGGGCTGATCTAAACAAAAAAAAAAAAAAAATGTAACAACAAAACTACTGATCAAATCGGAGGAGGAGGAGGATCGACATGCCGTGTCTGTAAAAGGGGATGTGGCTACTGAACTTAGATTTCTTAACAATATTCGCTAACTTTGACAAAATACAATAAACATAATTTCAATGTTTAGAGAATGACGAAGGTGTCATCGATAACACTGTTCTGGGAAGATAGAGACTTCAAGCATATATTTACGACGAAAATGTAGTTAGTTCGAAAACTCATTATCCTTGTTAAACATGTCACAGGATTGCGTCTTTTCCCTACACACCACCACCCGCCCTCAAAACACACACACTGGGTACATCGTCTGCTTTCCATCCACCAATAAATTACTGATGTCCTCACCCTCCAAACCAGTCTAGACAGTCACAGCACCTTCATTCATCAGAAACATTTCCTAAAGAAATGCACATAAATTTTCGTCTGAATGCAGAGGCTAACCATGTTCAACGGACATTGCGTCCACCCAAGCCTCGCTCAGTCATAAAAATTTCTCCTCACAACGCTTGCCTTGTTTATTTACATGTGAAGGGAAAATGTATGTCACGCAATTTATCTTTTGAAATTCAGATATGGGAATCATGCAATGACGCATGGATTTCTCAGTACTATACGCTCTACGAGGACTTTTCTGACTTTCACTGGAAAACACAGGAAACCAGAAGCATAGGAGAACCAACTAATTGATGAACTGCAGAAAAATAAGGTAATGCCTGCATCTGACTTAATGTCTTCTGTTACGAATGTTTACGTTTCTAATTACTTGAAGCTGAAGCCAAACTACTGCTTCATAAAAAGTTACGTAACGACTTTCATGAATGGGGAGGGATGCAAGAGTCGGAGAATAGTGAATGGAAGCTGTGTGTGTGTGTGTGTGAGTAAGGCATCTGGAGTGAGAAGGTTATGTGGAGAGGAAGGAAAGGAGGAGGTATGCAGAGGGGGATGGGGGGTGAGGGTGAGGAGCGGGCGGCCCGGCCCGGCTGGGGCTTGGGGTGGTAGGGAGGGTGACAGTAGCGTAACGAGTTTTCCCCGGGTTGGGGGACTAGCAACTTCCCGGCACACGAGCCATAAACTGGAAGACTTGGAGGGAAGAGGAGAACTTGACATGATCTTCTGATCGCCTCCAGCGTGTTACCAGCAGAGTCAAATGTTAATCCTACTGATGACCCCGTCTAGTTCTACACTTGTCATCATAGAAATTCATACATTTTCAAGTCACAAATTAATGTACTATGTATAATTTCATTTTCGGGGGCCAAAATATTCTCCGTAGTGTACAAGGTCCGATAACCGTTTACAAAACATTCGACTCAAAAACATAAATCTTTTCATACTTCACACATGCCATTCAAGTCATACACAAACAAATCAATACTGAATTGGCATGGAGGTTGAGGAATGTACACGCAAATAAGAGCTAAAAAGAAATATGGCTGATTCAATAACTTCAAACATTTTACTAGCAATAAAATCCGTTACAATAAATCAATTGATATCAACAAGTTATCTGGCCAAGGACAGAAAACATGGAGGATAGAGAGAGAGAGAGAGAGAGAGAGAGAGAGAGAGAGAGAGAGAGAGAGAGAGAGAGAGCAAACCCAGTTTACATCACAACGTATTTAAAGAACTTTCTCGTAATACAAAAATTTCCTGTCTTCTCGAGTCAGTTTTCCATACAGGTACAACGTTCTCGTTCAATCGTTTCTTTTTTTTTCCATCCGACCTCTTAAGCAAATGATATTGCTAGACATTACGTAAAGCCCAGACGCGATTTCTTTAATCTAATTTCCTCATTGGCATTACGACGCAGCTAATAACTGATTTTCATTTGTCAAAGGTAGGCGTCACACTGCCGAGAAAAAGCTGCTTGATACTCAAAGTTGGATTCCTTTAACATCTAGCTAAGCAGTCGACTATGAACTAGAAGTTGGATACCTTTACATCTAGCTAACCAGTCGACTATGAACTAGAAGTTGGATTCCTTTACATCTAGCTAACCAGTCGACTATGAACTAGAAGTTGGATTCCTTTACATCCAGCTAACCAGTCGACTGTGAGCTAGAAGTTGGATTCCTGTACATCTAGCTAACCAGTCGACTATGAACTAGAAGTTGGATTCCTTTACATCTAGCTAACCAGTCGACTATGAACTAGAAGTTGGATTCCTTTACATCTAGCTAACCAGTCGACTATGAACTAGAAGTTGGATTCCTTTAACATCTAGCTAACCAGTCGACTATGAACTAGAAGTTGGATTCCTTTACATCTAGCTAACCAGTCGACTATGAACTAGAAGTTGGATTCCTTTACATCCAGCTAACCAGTCGACTATGAGCTAGAAGTTGGATTCCTGTACATCTAGCTAACCAGTCGACTATGAACTAGAAGTTGGATTCCTTTACATCTAGCTAACCAGTCGACTATAAACTATGACAACGAGCGATCATCACATGGACATGGCAAAAACATCAAAGCATGGCAAGTTTAGAAATGAACACCAAGAATATAAGAATACATACATAAGATATCTTCTCTCATAATTTTCGTCTTCAAAGTTCTTGTTGCTATGATCCTATACACAGTATAATACATAACTACATGTTCCTCGAGAACCAATAACCAGTTCTGGTTCTTACAAGTAGTGGATCTCTTTGAAAAAGAAAGAAAAAAAAAGGGCTTAACAATAGAATCGGCAATTTTTGTAACAAGTAAATCCACCGAAGACAGCCCATAATATCTTTTATGCTAAACGTAACATTCCAACCTAAACATGAATATCCAATGTAATTCTATAGCAATCTTTCTGACAAGGAGGGGGAGGAGGAGGAAGTTTGCATGCTTCTTAGGCATGTATGGCTGGCGGGGTAGTTGACTTCTGGTGCTGCGAGCTGTGGTTAAGTTCCTGAGAACCTGGTGATTTCCGCTATTATTTTTCAACCAACTCAGGTCTGCCCCCACAGAATTTTATACCTGTAAACCACAACACATCCAACTGACGGCTCCGTGTCGTGCACTCTGTCACGAAGCAACGGGGGTTTGCAATAGTGTCGCCTATTACATGCTAATTTCCTTCTATGCTCGTGTTTCCTAACACTAACTCTCCCTTGGGAGTAAAACGAGTAATTGTTTCTATCAGTCTATAGAAAATGGGTTTCACCTCATGCCATCTGAATGAATAATAATAATAATAATAATAATAATAATAATAATAATAATAATAATAATAATCAGAATATCGTGCATGGAAGAAAGCAACAATGAATCATACGTGAGCTGCAGAATAACAATCCATTTAAGTTTATCATGTTCATATCTGGCTCCCAACACGTAAGTGTTGGATACACGTTACTAAGCATATAATTCGGCGATTATCAACATAAAAGTTAAGCACTGCGTGCATACAGAAGCCCAACACTTCAAACGCGGCATTAAAACAAGCGAAAGAGGGCTTACAATAAATACTCTGAGAGGACCGTGTAAAAAATAAAAAGAAAAAAGAAAAAAAATCACATATCGCGTACTTAAGAGCAAAGTGAAGGCTAAAGGGAGATGGGGGGGTTGGGGAGGGGCAAGCAGGCGTGGCGTAAGTGGTCCGTCTGCCAAACCCACCCGCTTCACCCCCCCAACCCCCCTGGAAATCCGTCCCCAGCTACCTGTCCTCTACCACCCACCCCTCCACCTGGTTCCTGCCTCAAACGTACCTCACTACCGGACCCAGAACCAACCTACCTACCTGTCCCCACCTTCCCAGGCTTCAATGCACGCTACACTCATAGCATTTCAATTGTTAATGTAGTACACTGGGAACACGTCCCTTCCTAATTTAATTCATGTGAACACATGCACGTCATGCAAGTGAAACTAGATTAAATGCTGTCGGGGGGGAGCGTTTCCACCATGTTTCTGTTCAAGCATCACTTAATCTGTAAATCAAGCACAGACTTTTAAATAGGATTTTCACGGCCAGGAAGTCTCTCTAGTTCTGTCCTCCTCCGGTGACGACTCGCCCTCTGGACGCCGTTCGTTTTTTTTTCCCCCACGCTCAAATCAAACTTAAAATACTCACAACACGGGAGACGTACGGCGAAGGTTAGGAGAGCGAGAGCCAAGGACCCAGAACACACTTCCTCGACGTCGGAAGGTAACCCAAGAAAATACAGCCCCCCCCCCTCCCGCTAACTGTACTACCCCAACAGAACAAACCCCACTATTAACATACCGGTCCCCTGGGGGCCTCCCAAACAACGCTTGTTCAACCAATTAACTTAACCACCACCCACCCCCCTCCTCCTCTCCATTTTCTACAGCTGGACTACGGGAGGGGGGTGAACACGACTCATATCCAACCCCAAACAAACAATTTGAGAACAACGGCACACAACACATACAAATATGTCACCCGAAAGCGAATTCCCCTAATTCCTATCGATTTGAAATGGGCCATAGCAAAGCATACTGACCTACTATCCGAGTCTGCCCGTAAAAATAGGACCCCAAGGAAAGTGCTGTGGACTTTCTACATGCATGGGTTCGTGCTGCATCATTTCCTCCGTTGTGGAAGACACAGTTTGTTGACTAATATCAGGAAATTCAGAGACGGGGGGCCTCTCTTGGGGGTGAAGACGACCCCCCCAGAGGTCTTCACAAGGCATGAATCAATCAATCGTCTTATTAAATACAGTTAGCGACCGACAAATTTCGAGTTACACCTTTTTATTTTTTTTTCTACAGTGGATTACCAAAATCGCATTCAATAAAACATTACATACGACGAAACAAAAGGCAATCTTACGTTTGTATAGATAAAGAAAGCGTTTGAAAATTCTTCACCTGAACAGATCTTGACAGGATACATACATCACAGATGAAATCCTCGTAGAATATTTAGCAAAAGTTCACCGAAACCAACCATGCAACAAATCCCTTGTCAGCCATGTGACATAACTGAATACTGCTAACTTTTTGCAACATCACAAACACCCTGGCCTCCGTGTTAGCCATCTCGAGGTCGAGTCTGCAAGGGTTCGAATTTTGGGAACAGCAGTCAGCCCACACCCAACCCAGGTCTTCATCTTCCTCTCGGGACTGGTCGATAAATAGGTTGCTGACTCAGGCTGTGTGTGTGTGTGTGTGTGTGTGTGTGTGTGTGTGTGTGTGTGTGTGTGTGTGTGTGTACAATAAAGAAAAATATAAAAAAACGGAAACAAGGGTAAAACTTTCCTCGTAACACTTAGATTAATCACACACACGACTAAATTCTTTACGAAGCCTTACTTCACTTCATAAGTGTTTAACACTCGTTGTCCACACAATAATATCACAAACATCATCCCGGGCTAACGCTGGCACTTAATAGCCATAGGCCTCCCCTCTCTACCTCTCGTCAATCAACTCCCCCAAAAAAACATTCCACAACCTCACACTTCTGAAACTTATATAAACAACAGAGCAACTGGTGGGGCTAAAAGGGCATTCATCTCTTTTTTACATATAATTTTTACGAATCCACACCAGGGAAACATCCATGTGACTGTGCTTATAATGATGTGAGGATCGATGACTGAGCCCGGGTCCAGTCTTGCTCGGGGGCGGATGACCGCGGGGACGAACTTAAGTTACCAAAACTATGGCGCTGGTTTGTCTCAAGGCCGCCCGCCCCTCTCACCTAACCAGTCCACGACTACCCTGTCTAGGTGCTTATACTGTGATCGGACTACCGACGTTCTTATCTGCCTGACAAAAGATTCATTCCATCGCTCTGCCACAAAAGGCATCGCTTATCCAACAACGAGTCATGCTCAAAACGAAAGGGTACATTTTAACTTCAACACTGTCGTAACTCATTCCGCCTTCGCTCGAAGTTCAACCTGCAGTGTTCTATATCATGGAGTGTCCTGGACAGCATTGCCTAATGTTAAAGGAAAGCGGGAGATTTAAGACGATGACACACTAGGTTGCGACAGAGAAAAAGAGGTGGGAGTACAACTCTTGTGTGAGTACGTGCGTGCGTTCTGAGGGCGAGCCAAGTGTCATTGACCCTGGGAGGGCGGTGGCGGGAACAGCTGACACTGCCAAAGCGGAATGCTAATTTTATATATATATATATATATATATATATATATATATATATATATATATATATATATATATATATGGTATTAACAGACTGCGTCTGGAGCAGGATACACAGCGCAAGTGGGAGCGGTTGTCATATTAAAGAGCTTCTAAAGAGCATCTCACTCTAAAGGAGTCCATAATTTTCCTGCTACAGGAAGTAACGCAGCCTTGGAGGTGCAATGAGCTGCTGGGAAGATGTCCGAGTAACACCGGGACCTTCCCTTAGAATTATATACATATATACCTGAGGTTACACCACGAGCACTTTAGACAAGGCTCTATCATCGCCAGCTGACAGGAGAGTGTATTCTCGTAAAAAGAACTTCCGCTTCAAAAGGGTCCACCCTGTGCCTGCTACTGGGTGTAGTGCACCTTAGGAGGAACTCCTGGATTGGTGACCCTGTGGTAATACTACTACTACTAGCACACAATAACAATGATTCGTAGCACCATTATATATATATACAGAGAGAGAGAGAGAGAGAGAGAGAGAGAGAGAGAGAGAGAGAGAGAGAGAGAGAGAGCGTTTGTGGACTGTATGCCAGCAAACCAAATGTGGGGAGTCGGGGAAAGAAGCAACCTGGGCTAAGGAGGGGAACTTGACAGACTCTGTGGCTTTAGTTCACTGCGCAGCCGTCTGTAATTACCTCCAACTGCTAACAACAAAGAAAGCATACTGGAGAAAAATAAACAGGGAATACATCACTGCTCCCTTAATAAATAAATACAAAATAAATCGTAAATCCATAGGTTCCTTATTGCCAAGAAACATAAGATATGGTAATTCAGACGATGTAGTTTTGCTTCACTTTTTACTGCCGGGAAAATCCTGTTCGCCAGTCATGGTACTGAGCAATGTCATTATACCAAGGAACAAATAAGTGCTAATTAACGTAAACCAATTCAACGAAGCGCCTCCATAATAAACATGTTTGGCAAGTACATTACCCCATGGCTCTACAAGTGTTTCCCTCCTGTTGTGGCATTCACACCAGTCGCAAGCAGAATGCTCAAAAGAGGATAATAACATTCTAAATGACAGAACAAGGTGATTTTACCGTTCGTTTTACAGATTAAGCTCACTGTGCAGTGTGCAACGATAAATACACTTATGGCAAATAATCAGAGCAGCTTTAAGTGGACGGATAACTTTTGATGCGTAAGCGCATTCGGGATAACTAAAACTTTTGACATTTTAATGTCAATGTGCGAAAAGTGTGCACTTTCTAACGGCCATTCTCTCTCATAAAAGATCTAACTTCAATAAAATTGATCCAAAACAATATTTATTCACGTCATGCATAGGTAACTGCTAAAGAAAGCATTCATAAACATTAAATCAGAAAATTTTCATGATAAAGCCATCAAAATCGTTCAACCGTCACGGCTTCGACTAGAAACACTAAGTCCACCCATTCAGACTTACTCATATGACTCACAAGCAGGGTAGTCTTACTGACCAATGTGGTAATGTGGAAAAAGAGATACGACTGACACTTCCCCAGATAATATTTTTCCGGTAACTTCCATTTCCGTTACCATTCCACCCTCAAGGCTTTCGAGAACGATAAGAGTTCCGTGTTATCAAATGCTGCTTTATCTTATCCCTATCAAATTTACATATTCAGTTGATTACTTTAGCTTGTCCGAAGCCATGACTCGAATAATTAAGCTTCCTCAAACAATTAGACTTCTACAATTCCTGGAAATGGTGCCTTTTCTTTAAGAATTTTCAAATCTTAAGACTGTTAACAACACAACCATCTTACACGCCAGCAATAATGCATTTATCTTCCCCAACGAAAAGTTGCCGTGTTGATGTAAACACTACAGCAAATTACCTTACACAAGGACGAGCAACAGGATCCAAACAGAGGGCAGTGGAGATGGCGTCAGCACGAGGGTGAAGCCCTTAGTGAGCCGGCCCATAGGCCTACGCGACCCTCTAGGGAAACGCTGAAAACGGCCGTTAGACATACAACAGGATATTTCCGCGCGCCGCAAGCAGCATCGCAACATTGCCCTACGACCCTCCACCCCGTGAAATACAACTCTCAAGAACAGTTTGACGTGGATAAAGCAAAATCCTGCATTGCTGTAACAAATAAAAGCCCAACAAGCATGGGAAAAAAGTAATGGGAAAAAGGTCTTCCACACCCCCACGCGCGTCGCTTGTTACATGAGCAATCTCTACCCTCTCAGAATCTTGCCATTTAAATGCCAATCCGGAAAATTCCCTTCCTGGCCCAGCATTGGACTGGGCGAGGGTGAGGTGGCCCCATATCATCTTCCGGATTCATCCACCAACTATCAGGCGTATCAGATAATCTAAACAAGCTTTGGTTCAATGTTAGCGAAATTCGATGGGAGAAGATGGGCTTGTGTATGGACACAACCATGTTGCCACGTCGCCCCAAACCTGAGAGTCTGATGGAAACCTCTTGCCTTGGTCGTGAACTAAGGGGCTCCAAGGGACCAAACCAAGTTCTCAGGGCTGGTCTCGATGCCATGTTCTGTTCTACGTAGGGACGAATGATTGGGTGAAAATGGAATTGGGGAAAATGCAATCAGTCAAAATGCGGTGCGAGATGAAACGCGACGTTGCCACGAGTCCAGAGGCAGTACCGACGAGCGATTAGACTCGCCAGGCTGGACCGCCAGCGTCTCCTCAAATATCACGTACGCCAGTCAAATACGAGCTACCAGAATCTCTTACGCAAATTAAATGAAGCACTACTACTTCACAGTCACAGCAACAACACACATGACACACAAAAAAAGTACCCAGTGAACTTACCCGAAATAAAAAGCTTGGACTCCACACGTCAACAGATCTTTTTGGCTTAAAGAAACTGTTGTATGAACACTTGATGATTGATGGCAGTTTTCCCTGAAGGTTATTACAATGGCAGTGATGTAATAAGTTTTGCTTGTGATACTAGGACCTACGCATTCTTGACTTGAGCATTAACAGGAGATCATTGAAAATGGCAGTGTTCGGATACAATGTACTGGCTATAGCAGACAGTTCGTGGGGTTCTCGATCACACAGGTTGGGTCGTCGCAACACATAACATAATAAGTTAGAAGAGAATCGTGGCAGGTTAGCGGACACAGTATTCGGTCTTTGTCCTGTAACGGGGCTGGGGCGAACACCTCACACCGCACGGTCACTCAACTCCCCCGTTCACAGCCTCTATATCGTCTCTCTTCCCTCTAATACTTTCTGCCGTTTCAGTCATTCCCGAGGACACACGAGGGTGGGCTAAGCACTCGCAGTTTGGCAGTAATGCACGCGTCAGTACACGTGCAAGAACAGGGTCCTTGTCCCGTCCCCGCGGTCCTTGCCGACCCGAACCTCCTCTTCTCCTTCCTCCAGCCACACTGATGAACATTTTCAACACATGCTGCCGAGTAGACATCAAGTTCGTACCACCCGCTCAACTGCCTCCAGTACGAGTGACTGCAATTAGTATCTCTCTTTGCCTTTATACTTCATGGTTCTCGTACTGTGCATGTACGAGTAGGAATGTCATTGAGCAGGTTGTAGAGTCTGAGAAGGAAGGGACCTCGTCGTGCGTCTGGCAGGTGGGTCAGGGTGTTGGGGCGGTAGAGCGTATTGATCCCCAGGTGAGGCGGTGGGTCGTCGGGCTCCCACCGGGTACAACTCCCCACACACCCCGCACCACAACTTTGTACCATGGGGCATCTACCACATATAAACTTACCTAACACTCCCACGGAAGGGGAGGGGGGGAAAAAAACACAACTCCTCATTCAATGCAAAATCGCACGCAGTGATGAAAGACTCCGCGCCATCGATCCGATTCTCGGAATGTTAATGTCCAGTTTCCTTTTTCATCTCGCACGTATTGCATTGCCAAGAATGGAAACTCGATGCTTTAATAAGTAATGGTATTCGTGGGTAATAAGACACACACACGCACACGGGGGGAAACAAACACCAATGGCAAAAGTAGACACAAAAAAAGTTGTGAAGTTCAAGGATAGCAGCAGATCCTAGCAGTCTCGTTGCCCCTCAGCTGACGTTTACCAGTGAAAGCATTACAGTTCGGGGGTGGGTGTGTGTGTGTGCGTTTACACTGTGCCCTCATCACTAGTGAGGCCCGCCACTGCTCTACATATTAATCTGGGTTGAGAGCACATCATTACTGCCCTACATTACCGCTATTAAGTCACTCGACAATGGGTCAGGGTTTCCCTACTTTTCACATATCCAACGATGGACTCGTTTTACTCAATCTAGCGATGGACTCGTTAAACCTATCGCGACGCATCTTTCTCGTATATTTTCAGCTCGTACACCTCCCCCATCTAATGTTTCAAACATTTCATCCTAGGATACGCATGTTGTTACCAATCCGTTTGATATATATATATATATATATATATATATATATATATATATATATATATATATATATATATATATAAACCTCCGCCTTCGACAGACTTGGCCCAAATGCAATACTGAGTCATCACGAGCAACATGCAGACTTGGCGAGGCATGATTACATGCATGCATTTCTGAGCTAGACACTTCATTCTCTGTATCCAGTGGGTCACGGGACACATGACACATGCTTCGAGGCTCGACCTTGACGGTGGCACCCGGGCTGTGTCCGTGACTGATGCCATTTTTAACACACACACACACACACACACACATTTTCTCACAGTCTGTCTCTCTGTCATAAGAACTTTGGAACACCGTTTCTAGCAGTCAGCCACCGACTGAGGAGGTTCAACCTGTGCTACCCGCCAGCCTCGGGAGGTTCAGTGACGGCCAAGCAGTGGTCCAGCGCTTCGGTGGCTGTCAAGTTTCACTCCTAAGGCACATGTCGCCCTTTGTTCCTCCTTCTGCATCGCCCACAAGGGCGCTGCCGGCATTCTGTCCACAAGTATAAAGATCTCGCCATCTCATACATAACACTTGACAACACGTGAGTCAAATGACTCGTTCTTCCTAACTCGTGTGGTTTTCCAGTGGTAAGCGGTACGCCTTGCCATCTGACGGAGTCTCGTCGTCGTACACACACTCTCTCTCTCTCTCTCTCTCTCTCTCTCTCTCTCTCTCTCTCTCTCTCTCTCTCTCTCTCTCATATTCTTACCCAGAAACACGTGTGCGTGTGGATATCATATATCATATCTACGTCTTTCTTCGATGTCTATCAAATGACTGTTAAATTTCTTTCTTGTATTTCCCCCTGATGATGTGATCATTACACGAAAGTGCACTTGGGATCTTATCGTGTTTCATTTCCGTGTGGGAAGAAAGGAATTTAGCTGATCACGCGCTCAACTGTGATCTCTGATTCGGGTGAGAAACTGCAGAAGTTGATGACTGCGTTTAGTAAAGTGTGTGAAACAAGGTTGAGAGTAAATGTGAAAAAGAGCAAGGTTATTAGGTTCAGTAGGGTTGATGGACAAGTTAATTGGGAGGTACGTTTGAATGGAGAAAAACTGGAGGAAGTGAAGTGTTTTAGATATCTGGGAGTGGACTTACCAGCGGATGGAACCATGGAAGCGGAAGTGAGTCACAGAGTGGGGGAGGGGGCGAAGGTTCTGAGAGCGTTGAAGAATGTGTGGCAGGCGAGAACGTTATCTCGGAAAGCAAAAATGGGTATGTGTGAAGGAACAGTGGTTCTAACAATGTTATATGGTTGCGTGGCATGGGCTATGGATAGTCTTGTACGGAGGAGGGTGGATGTGTTGGAAATGAAATGTTTGAGGATAATATATGGTGTGAGGTGGTTTGATCGAGTAAGTAATGAAAGGGTAAGAGAGATGGGGTGGTAATAAAAAAAAAAAAAGTGTGGCTGAGATAGCAAGAAGAGGGTGTGTTGAAATGTTTTGGACACATGACAAAGAGGATATATGTGTCAGAGGTGGAGGGAACGAGGAGAAGCGGGAGACTAAAATTGGACTTGGAAGGATGGAGTGAAAAAGATTTTGAGTGATCGAGACCTGAACATACAGGAGGGTGAAAGGCGTGCAAGGAATAGAGTGAATTGGAACGGTGTGGTATACCGGGGTCGATGTGATGTCAATGGATTGAACTTGGGCATGTGAAGCGTTTGGGGTAAACCATGGTAAGGTTTGTGGGGCCTGGATATGCAAAGGGAGCTGTGGTTTCGGTGCATTACACATGACAGTTAGAGACTGAGTGTGAACGAATGTGGCTTTTTTTTTTTTTTTCTTTTTTTGTCTTTTCCTGGCGCTACCTCGCTGGAAGGGCGGGGAGCTATTTCATGTGTGGCGGGGTGGCGACGGAATTGGATGAAGGCAGCAAGTATGAATATGTACAAGTAAGTATACGTGTTTCATTTTCCCCGTGGACTCATAGGAACATGTGTATATATGTATATGTCTGAGTATGTGTATGTATGTACACGTTGATATGTATATGTATGTATATGTGCGTGTGTGAGCGTTTATGTATATACATGTGTATGTGGGTGGGTTGGGCCATTCCTCGTCTGTTTTCTTGCGCTACCTCGCTAACACGGGATACGGCGATTAAGTATAATATATATATATATATATATATATATATATATATATATATATATATATATATATATATATATATATTGCATATGAATGCATAATTTCATCGAACACATAATATCCTTCAACAGCCAGGATTCGAACCCAAGAGCTTTTGCGAGGTAGTCGGAAACGCTAACCGCAAGGCTATGATCGCCCCTAATAGGGAAATAACCATTCGATTACAAGTAATCGAATACCCTTTGTCTCACATCCATGAGCCACGGGGGTCTACACCGGTCAAATCCCATTAGGCTCAAATTACCAGCAGCTATTAGGGGCTATCGTAGCCTAACGGTTATCGCTCCCGACTACCACGCAAAAGGTCCCAGTTCGAATCCTGGTTGTTGGAGGGTATTATGTGACTCTATATATATATATATATATATATATATATATATATATATATATATATATATATATATATTTCCCTGGGGATAGGGGAGAAAGAATACTTCCCACGTATTCCCTGCGTGTCGTAGAAGGCGACTAAAAGGTAAGGGAGGGGGGCTGGAAATCCTCCCCTCTCGTTTTAAGTTTTCCTAAAGAAGGAACAGAGGAGGGGGGCGGGCAAGTGAGGATAATCCCTCAATGGCTCAGTCCTCTGTTCTAAACGCTACCTCGCTAACGCGGGAAATGGCGAATAGTATCAAAATAATGAACTTGTGGACCACGAAGGAAAAAAAATCTGCTAAAGCGCTTTCGTGTATTTCATCACATCTTCGGAAGCAAACACTATCAAGTCACAGATGGAGAAAAACATACCGAGACGCCAGTGCATGTTAACAGGATCACATCTCACGCGTTGCCGAAGCAGGCAGGAAGGGGAATGGGAACCCCATGTGGGGGTCACGGGGACGCTCACATACCATACCTGACGCGACCCCACTACTCAGAGGTTGATGACCTTGCACATCCGTAGTGACCTGAGGAGTAGGGTCAGGTTTGTTACCTGAGCGTCTTCTGACGCTCAGAATACCACCCCTCACTGCCTGCTTCAGTACCGTGTTGGACCATTCTGTTTCCCAGCGCTACCTCGCTAACGCAGAAGACGGCGATTAAGTATGAATAATATATATATATATATATATATATATATATATATATATATATATATATATATATATATATATATATATATAATGTAGGCTATTATAGAGCATCTGACAGACTGACGCTTCATGCTAATACCACAGGCTCTATACTAACGCCACTGGCTCTATATTAACACCAGAGCCTCTATATTAACACCAGGGCCTCTATATTAACACTAGGGCCTCTATATTAACACCAGAGCCTCTATATCAACACCAGAGCCTCTATATCAACACCAGGGCCTTTATATTAACACCAGAGCCTCTATATTAACACCAGGGCCTCTATATTAACACCAGAGCCTCTATATTAACACCAGAGCCTCTATATTAGCACCAGAGCCTCTATATTAACACCAGGGCCTCTATATCGATACCAGTATTTATATTAACATCAAAGCCACTATATCAACACCAGAGTCTCTATATTAACACCAGAGTCTCTATATTAACACCAGAGTCTCCATATCAACACCAGAGTCTCTATATTAACACTAGAGCCTCTATACAACTAGCAGAGCCCCTACATCAACACTAGAGCCTCTATACTACCAGCAGAGCCCCTACATCAACACTAGAACCTCTCTGCACCACCAGAGCTCTGCAGGGAACACCTGTTTTTCCACGTTGGTCATGAGGTTTCTTATGTGGAGAATGAACCCCCCTAATGAGGGCGGGGCAGAGGCGGGCGTCGGTCTTGAGCCTCGCTGGGGAGGTGCAAGGCACGGGGGGGGGGGGGGGGAGAGCGGTAATTAAGCACGGCGTAATTAAGAGGTTCACTCATCACCCAAGGCTGGAGGGAAGTAGGGAGGGAGGGAGGGAGAGAAAGATCCAGGGGCTCAATCCTGACCTGGGTCGACTCTCAAGTGTGAGGTCAGCCGACCGTATGAGGCGTCGACGAGGCCGAGTCGCACGCCACAAAGCGACACCGGCCAACAGACCGCAACAAAGATGCGACCCACCGTAACAGACCACAGGCACGGACGATCGACCGTTGCACGCCACGGGCAGGCACGGACGATCGACCGTTGCACGTCACAGGCACGGACGATCGACCGTTGCACGCCACGGGCAGGCACGGACGATCGACCGTTGCACGCCAAAGGCACGGACGATCGACCGTTGCACGCCACAGGCACGGACGATCGACCGTTGCACGCCAAAGGCACGGACGATCGACCGTTGCACGCCACAGACACGGACGATCGACCGTTGCACGCCACAAACACGGGCGATCGACCGTTGCACGCCACAGGCACGGACGATCGATCGTTGCACGCCACAGGCAGGCACGGACGATCGACCGTTGCACGCCATGGGGCAGGCACGGACGATCGACCGTTGCACGTCACAGACACGGACGGTCGACCGTTGCACGCCACAGGCACGGACGAGCGACCGTTGCACGCCAAAGGCACGGACGATCGACCGTTGCACGCCACAGGCACGGACGATCGACCGTTGCACGCCAAAGGCACGGACGATCGACCGTTGCACGCCACAGGCAGGCACGGACGATCGACCGTTGCACGCCACGGGCAGGCACGGACGATCGACCGTTGCACGCCACAGGCGCGGACGATCGACCGTTGCACGCCACGGGCAGGCACGGACGATCGACCGTTGCACGCCACAGGCAGGCACGGACGATCGACCGTTGCACGCCACGGGCAGGCACGGACGATCGACCGTTGCACGCCATGGGCAGGCACGGACGATCGACCGTTGCACGCCACAGGCACGGACGATCGACCGTTGCACGCCACAGGCAGGCACGGACGATCGACCGTTACACGCCACGGGCACGGACGATCGACCGTTGCACGCCACGGGCACGGACGATCGACCGTTGCACGCCACAGACACGGACGATCGACCGTTGCACGCTACAGGCACGGACGATCGACCGTTGCACGCCACAGACACGGATGATCGACCGTTGCACGCCACAGACACAGATGATCGACCGTTGCACGCCACAGACACGGACGATCGACCGTTGCACGCCACAGACACGGACGATCGACCGTTGCACGCCACAGACACGGACGATCGACCGTTGCACGCCACAGACACGGACGATCGACCGTTGCACGCCACAGGCACGGACGATCGACTGTTGCACGCCACAGGCACGGACGATCGACCGGTGCACGCCACAGGCACGGACGATCGACCGTTGCACGCCACGGACACGGACGATCGACCGTTGCACGCCACGGACACGGACGATCGACCGTTGCACGCCACAAAACGGACGATCGACCGTTGCACGCCACAAACACGGACGATCGACCGTTGCACGCCACAGACACGGACCGTCAACACAACAAATACACGAATGATCAACCGTAACACCAGTCACGGTGAACCGTAACATCAGTCACGGTCAACCGTAACACGTCACGATCAACCGTAACACGTCACGATCAACCGTAACACCAGTCACGGTCAACCGTAACACCAGTCGTAACACACCAGTCACGATCAACCGTAACACCAGTCACGATCAACCGTAGCACCAGTCGTAACACACCAGTCACGATCAACCGTAACACCAGTCACGATCAACCGTAGCACCAGTCGTAACACACCAGTCACGATCAACCGTAACACCAGTCACGATCAACCGTAACACCAGTCACGATCAACCGTAGCACCAGTCGTAACACACCAGTCACGATCAACCGTAACACCAGTCACGGTCAACCGCAACACCAGTCACGATCAACCGTAACACCAGTCACGATCAACCGTAGCACCAGTCGTAACACACCAGTCACGATCAACCGTAACACCAGTCACGGTCAACCGTAACATAACACAAACACTCGACCACATTCAAGGGACAATCAACCGCTGTAACACCACAAACACATGATCAACCGTAACACATCACAGTCACGACCAATCAACCGTAACACAGGGCAACGATCAGACGTAACACAAGGCAGCAATCAATCTACCGTCACATAGCGCAGCGATCAACCGTAACACAGGGCAACGATCAGACGTAACACAAGACAGCAATCTACCGTCACACAGCCACAGCGATCAACCGTAACACAGGACAACGATCAGACGTAACACAAGGCAGCAATCAATCTACCGTCACATAGCGCAGCGATCAACCGTAACACAGGACAACGATCAGACGTAACACAAGGCAGCTATCAATCTACCGTCACACATAGCCACAGCGATCAACCGTAACACAGGACAACGATCAGACGTAACACAAGGCAGCAATCTACCGTCACACAGCCACAGCGATCAACCGTAACACAGGGCAACGATCAGACGTAACACAAGGCAGCAATCAATCTACCGTCACACATAGCCACAGCGATCAACCGTAACACAGGACAACGATCAGACGTAACACAAGGCAGCAATCTATCTACCGTCACACATAGCCACAGCGATCAACCGTAACACAGGACAACGATCAGACGTAACACAAGGCAGCAATCTATCTACCGTCACACATAGCCACAGCGATCAACCGTAACACAGGACAACGATCAGACGTAACACAAGGCAGCAATCTACCGTCAAACAGCCACAGCGATCAACCGTAACACAGGGCAACGATCACACGTAACACAAGGCAGCAATCTACTGTCACACATAGCCACAGCGATCAACCGTAACACAGGACAACGATCAGACGTAACACAAGGCAGCAATCTACCGTCACACAGCCACAGCGATCAACCGTAACACAGGACAACGATCAGACGTAACACAAGGCAGCAATCTACCGTCACACAGCCACAGCGATCAACCGTAACACAGGGCAACGATCAGACGTAACACAAGGCAGCAATCTACCGTCAAACAGCCACAGCGATCAACCGTAACACAGGACAACGATCAGACGTAACACAAGGCAGCAATCTACCGTCAAACAGCCACAGCGATCAACCGTAACACAGGACAACGATCAGACGTAACACAAGGCAGCAATCAATATACCGTCACACATAGCCACAGCGATCAACGTAACACAGGACAACGATCAGACGTAACACAAGGCAGCAATCTACCGTCACACAGCCACAGCGATCAACCGTAACACAGGACAACGATCAGACGTAACACAAGGCAGCAATCAATCTACCGTCACACAGCCAGAGCGATCAACCGTAACACAGGGCAACGATCAGACGTAACAAAAGGCAGCAATCAATCTACCGTCACACACAGCCACAGCGATCAACCGTAACACAGGACAACGAGCACACGTAACACAAGGCAGCAATCTACTGTCACACACAGCCACAGCGATCAACCGTAACACAGGGCAACGATCAGACGTAACACAAGGCAGCAATATACCGTCACACACAGCCACAGCGATCAACCGTAACACAGGGCAAGCAAGGCCATGATCAACCCTGACGCAAGGCGAGGATCAACCACAACACAGATCATCGGTGTGGTCAAGGCGGGGGATGATGATGGGGGGTTAGTTACACCAACAAGCCACCGACCAACACCGGTAACGCCGGAGTGAACGGGAGAGGAACACACTGCCTACAATCATGAGCTGGGGAGATTGGTCGGTCGGGAGACCGTTCGCTGGCACGTCGCGGCGTCTCGCATCCTCTCGAGAACATGCATGATGGCCAGCGAGACTACCCAGCACCATGTAACAAGTCTCGTGCTCCACAGAGACCTTTATTATTATTATTATTATCTTTTTCATGTTGGAGGCTCCAGTCACGGACGAAAGTCCACATTAAGGCCGGGACTTCATTGAAATACAGGAGAGGATTATGACCCGGGAAAAGGCAAGGGATAGTATTTACTAATTTTGGAAGGCGGTGAAATAACTCTTGGTGTCTTTTGAAATGTGCCAGGCTATAGTTACTGGGAAAGACGCGAGAGGGTAGAGAGTGCCAAAGCTTCGACGTGTAAGGAAAGAAGCAGATATCAAGTCGAGGACGACCCACCCTTGAGGTGGTGATTGGACCTGGAGTAGAGAAGTCCAGCCGGAGAGGCGTATTAGAAATTTAGGTACATTCTTGGAGGAAGGAGAGACAGATGAGATCGAGCGAGAGAGAGAGAGAGAGAGAGAGAGAGAGAGAGAGAGAGAGAGAGAGAGAGAGAGAGAGAGAGAGAGAGAGAGAGAGGAGATAGATATAGATAGATAGATATAGATAGATAGATAGATAGATAGATAGATAGATAGATAGAGAGAGAGAGAGAGAGAGAGAGAGAGAGAGAGAGAGAGAGAGAGAGAGAGAGAGAGAGAGAGAGAGACAGGGGAGATAGATAGAGAGGAGATAGATATAGATAGATAGAGAGAGAGAGAGAGAGAGAGAGAGAGAGAGAGAGAGAGAGAGAGAGAGAGAGAGAGAGAGAGAGAGAGAGAGAGAGGGGGGGGGGAGATAGATAGAGAGAGGAGATATATATATATATATATATATATATATATAGAGAGAGAGAGAGAGAGAGAGAGAGAGAGAGAGAGAGAGAGAGAGAGAGAGAGAGAGAGAGAGAGAGAGAGAGAGAGAGAGAGAGAGAGAGAGAGAGAGAGAGAGGCACAAGAGCAGCGGATCTCAAAAGTGGACAAGAGACACACATATAAGGCAGCGAGCGATCAACGGCTCCGCGCGGATTAAGGGAGAGATTAATCACAGCGATGAGTATGAGAAAACGAGGAGGGGGGGAGGGGGGAGAAGATGAGAGGGTGTGGAGGTGGTTTGGGGGGTTTGGTTGGTTGTGTTGCAACAGACTCTGCCACGACGATAAGATGATAATCACACGAACGAAACAGATGATAAAACACTGACGCAACGCACGATCACACCAATCGTAACATCACCTGGGGAAAAAAAAATTGTCCAAGTACGAAAGATAAGATTGACACACACACACACACACAAAAAAAAAAAATATATGACTAAACAATACGAGAGATAAGATTGGTCGGATCAGCGAACAGATGACTGATCCCGACACGGGGTAAGCGAGCGAGAGATCCAAACTTGACCAACGGGCAAAGATGAGAACGGTCAACCTCACACACGACCACGACTGGGGGAGGGATCAGCGGTCGGGGGTAGGGGGGGGTGGTGCGATTAATGGGGGGGAGGAGGAACCCCAGGTCCTGGTGAGGCCGGAGGAGGAGGAGAAGGAAGAAGAGGAGGAGGAGGAGGAGGAGGAGGAGGGTGGGAAGGTGTATTTGGATGAGGAGGGAAGCGAGGTGCACACTGGATGAGGGGTGAGGAGGAGGTATATGCTGGATGAGGAGGGTGGGGAGGTATATGGCTAGATGATGAGGGGGAGATGAGGAGAGAGATGAGGGAGGAGGAGGAGGAGGCAGAGGTGAGGGAGGAGGAGGAGGAGGAGGAGGTGAGGATCACTGACTGTGAGCGGAAGCGCTGGAATGCTGCGAGGGATCCAGTCGGCTGCCGGCCGGACGGTGAGACCAGGTGTTCCAGGAAAACATGACTGGCCAATTGCTAGGCTCCAGCACCAATGGCCTCCATCATCATTACACACACACACACACACACACACACACACACACACACACACACACACACTACATCCCCAGGACTATAAAGGTGGAACAAGAAGAAGAGGGAGGAGGAGGAGGTGGAGGAACAAGAAGAGGAGGAGGAGGAGTAGGAGTTACAAGGAGATGAAGGGGGAGGAGGAGGAACAAGAAGAGGAAGAGGAGGAGGAGGACGAGGAGGAGAAGGAGGACGAGGAGGAGGAGGAGGAGGAGGAAGGACGTTCTTGGACGGCAATGAAATGGCTGAAGAAGACACAAAGCAGACTATCAAAGGGCCTTGGCCCACACAAGGCTCACGGGCCCGGTGAAGCTCCTCCGCCGGTTCTGAAAGATACGTACTGATGCACGTAACCGGCCGCTTTGACATACGTCGCTTGTGAAGAAGAACGGACGAAGGCAGATGTCGCAACTCTGGCCTTTTAACTACTGGCCGATC